>NW_011888794.1:8023264-8032768 GCF_000151845.1 Pteropus vampyrus
GCTCTCATCGTTCCCTGGCCCGGTGAGGGTAGGCTGTGGAGGCAACTCAGGGATCATCGAAGTCTCTATGTTGGGTAGTTGAATTCAGATAACATCATTTATGTCGACTTCCAACCAAAGAAGCTCCCTTTAAGTAGGACTATGACACAACTCTGTAGTGTCAGCAGAAAAACAATGAATTCCTGTTTTGATTCTAAGGTCATCTGAGTAGAATTAACGTTCAAAAAATTTAAAACAAAAAAGTTTTGAGATATCATAGTTTTCTGCTGCAGAGGCATACGAGCTTTGTCATTCTCAATTCTAGATTGTGGAAACAGTTTATTAACGTTACATTTATATACTGCTCTACTTCCAACATTCTCTGCAAAAGTGAGCAGCTTGACCAGAAATGCACAAACTTTTGCAGTAGTCTCCCTGACAATGATGGAGGGCCCCAAGTAAAAAAAAAAAATCACATTAATGTGGCCAAACATTTTGAAAACAAAACAAACACCGCCCGCCCCCCCGCCAAAAAAATGTGAAATATTTATTCAGAGGTTAATCAGATGCTTCAAGATTTGCCCTGTAGAAAATCAGAAAACTTTGGCATATAAGTAAAGAATTTTACATTCCGCTTTTAGCTCATGATGAAACCTCAAGAAAAACTGGTCAGTCATTCAGTTTCTGATGAAGTTAATGACTTTGTGGAAAACGAAATTTGGTGCCAGTATATACTGATGGAGGCAGCAGTGAGTCACATGGACATATGGAGCTTCTTTATTCAATAAGCTGTCAAAAATGTCAAGCACACTTCACTTGTTCGCTTTGCCTAGAACATTCTTCTTGCAGACATCTGTGTGGATCGCTCACAACTTCCTTCAGATCTCTGCTCAAATGTCATCTTCTTAGTGAGGTCCCCCGATCTCCTTTTACAAAGTGGCACCGAGCTCTCCCCCCGCAGCCGATGTACCCTACACCACACTTCGTTTTCTCCATGGCTCTTACTAGCATATGACATCACTTATGCTCGTCTGTTTATTGTCTGTCTCTTCCACAGGGATCTATGTGCCATGAGGGCTGAGCTGCGGTAGTCTGGTTCACCTCTCTCATCCCTGGCGCCTAGAAGAATGTTAGGCACTGATAATATGAATGTTGAGTAAATGCTCCATCCATGCAGAGTACAGGGGTTTGTCTGAGAATCTCCAGCAGAGGAGGGTTTCTCGTTTGTCCCAGTCATTGCCCTTCACTGCTCACTCCTAACTCCTGCAGGAGGCTTCTCGAGGACACTGCTGGCCTTTCCATCACCCCTTTGCCTCGAGTATAAACAGAGCCTTTGTTTCCTTGTGAAAGGCTACACCAACTGGTTTTACTGAATATGTGAGGCTTTCATGAGATGATTTTATAAGAGTAGAAGAAGAGGATTTCATAAGAGTAGAAAAAGCAAACTTGGAACTCCCCTCACTTGTCATTATCTGTCACAGGAGCTTTGCTGACTTCTTCCCATGGCTCTAGCCATCCCGTGGGTTGTCACAATCTGTGACCTGTTCTTCCTCAGGTCAGAGGCTTTTCCCTTTCTAAACCTCTACCTTCTCCCTTTCCTAAACCTCAATTCCCCCATGAATCCCAACCCCAAAGAAAAATTCATTTCTCTGGCTAGATAGGTGACAAGTTAACATCGCCTATCATTAGAAAATGAAACAACAAAACAAAGCAACAAAGCAAACCTCAAAAAACAAAACAAAACAAAAAAACAAGTCAACAAACTCTCGTTGCCCAGAAAGACACTCAGATTTCTTCGTTATGTTATGTTACTTGTGATTAAAGTACAAATGAACGCCAAAGATGTTAGTCTTCCATAAATGAAGTGATTATTTAAGTTTTTCTTCTACCCCGATTCAGGTTTCCCTCCACCACATCTTTCTACCAGAATTTCCAAATAGTTACAGTTTCAAAAACACCATGACATCTGTGTGTTTCTCTGTTTCTCTACCCTGGCTGAATGTGGAACTGAGGGTAGAGAGGGCAAAGTCAGAGGCCCAGGAAAGATTGTAGTAATTGTAGTAATAGATGACATTGGCTTGGACAAGAGTGATGGCTGCGGGTACGAAGAGAAGTGTATGGATTTGAGAGAGATTTAGGGGCTTCAATCCATAGGAGTTGGACAGTGAATATGTGGAATGAAGGGGAAGAGACACTGAGGAGTCAAGGATGGATCTTGATTCCTGGATTGGCAAATTTTTGGTAATGTTCCAGTCTTTCTGATTCAAGTGTTTTAATAAAATCGGGGCCCACAAATTCAAGGTAGACCTTTATATTTGCTAGATTCATGCTTTCATTCATACGGGCCTTTCAAGGCAAAAAAAGATTGTGGCTTCTGTGCTCCATTTCAAAGATAAAAGTAAAACCAGAGATACAGAAGCATTCTTGTAGTTTATTACCTTTGAGATTTCCCGCAAATTTATGCTTAAAGTGACAATGATAGATCTCTTTAATCATAAGGTGGAGACATTTTAAAAAATGTCATTAATAGGAAACAATTCTAAACATTATGTTTTTAATGATGATTGCATGTAACTTGATCATACACACTTAAAAACCTAGACTTCTTTTTGTAAGGGATTTCCTTACAATACAGCAACAATTCTTTTTATAAAGACATTTCAAAATAATAGGAAGAAAACTTAAAAAGTAATCTTTTTAAGCCTATCACTTACCCCTTGAAACATCCCTCATTCACAGATGGCATGTCAGAACTTCTGAGTTCAAACCAAGGTGGAAGATGGATTGTTTAAGAAGAGTTTGATAATGTCAGGGTTAATCAGAATGGGATTCCAGAGAACAGAGTTGAAAGATTTGGGAGGGAGAGGAGCAGTGGGCATAGGTTGGTGAGAACAAACAGCAAGCAGTTTGGGGATCAAAGGACTGGATGAATAAGAAGGCTGATCCCTAAAGATGATCACTGGAGTGTGAATTAGCTGGTTTGAAGGTTGACACACAATTGATCTTAGCCATTCTCTCACTGATGGGGAAATGCATCCTTCTCCGCAGATACCAAGGACTTGGATTGGTTGCAGCTCCAAAGAAACTCGTGGATGGGAACTCTGGCCCTGTAGGAGTCAGCAGTATTCCGTATTGATTACTTAGAGTCTTGGTTGCAGCTAGCCCATCTTAGAAGCATTTCAGAATTGTTTAATGTTTATTTTACTTTAGCCTCAGTATTTTTCACAAGGAAATGTAAAGAAAGTTTAGTGCTCCTTGTTTTACTTTTATCTAGAAACAAGAAAGGTAGAGTCCTTAAAAGAAAATCAACGGCATTTCCCTTTCATGTCTATTACTGAAGTGCCTTATGGAATGCATGTCACTTTTGAGTCTCTCTTTATTCCAAGCTTCTGGAAGTGATTACACCTGGTTTGTCAAAAGGATCCGGACATTTTCTTATCTCTTTTATACAAATGATGTACGTTTCTTACGTCATTTCATGTAGTGACACTGGATTATGTTGTTCTGGTTTTTCTCTGCCATGGTTTCCTGTTCTTTCTCTCTATGTACTTATCATAATTTAACAAATTAATATTTACAAAGTTGGTTTTTATCCATCTCTCACTAGACTATAGATGTCCAGAGAGCATTAATCACACCTGTTCTATTTCCCCTTGTATCCACAGTGCCTAACCCGGTACCCAGCATGGGCAATTGCACATCCAAAAAGTTCTTGTTCGATTAAATGTGTCCTTAAAGGAATGTTTTGCAGTTTTTCTTTACATAATTTCTACGAAGAAAACATTCAATCTGTCTTTATGGCAGAACATTTTCTCACTTTATGGGGGAATCTGACCATGACTACAAAGAACAAATTGTGCAAGATGGTTAACAGTACATGTGCAAATAATTTATAAATTAAAAATAAATTAAGATTACGTGATTTTCTCTTTGGTGGAATAACTAAACTTCTTTGTTGCTGAAAAGAGAAAAAGTCAGATGTCATTAAATCTTGGTTTCATTTCTGGATGTATGTGTGACTTTGAGTAAGTCATAAACTACTAGCTTAAAAATAGGAAAAAAAACTCACATGATCACATGTTTTTCTCCCCACAGAATATTATGAGGATAAAATGAAATAGTTATCCATACATATATAGTAAATATTTTTACTAAAAATAATAACGTATACACACATATAATTATTTCTCTTAGTCTGGCTGTGTATACAGTTAACATTTAAAAGAGAGGAGATGACTACATAAAAATGATAAAAATCCTGATGGTAAGTATTTATTGGCATTTTAAATGTGCCAAGCATTGAGTTAAATGCTTCCCATATATTTCTTTATTTAATTCTCACAAAAAGATATTACGTTTTTTCATTCCTACCTCCACTCCTCTCATTCTCTCTTGAACTCACCCCATGAAATAAAGCGTTGTTCCCACCACTACCTGAATCTTTTCTTTCCTGGGTCACCAGTGGCTTCAGTGTTGACAATACCAAGAGTCATTTCTGCTCTCCTCTCAGCCACTCTGCAGCATGACAGTAGCTCATTCCCTCTTTCCTGAAGTACTTTATTTGCTCGGTTCTAAGAAACTACCCTCCCATAGTTTTTCTGCGTTTTCCTCATCTTCTTGACATCTAGATATTGGCGATTCCTGGAGGTCAGACCCAGGACCTCTTTTCCACTTTAATACGCTCACATAGAGATCTCACTCAGTCCTCAAAGCTTAAATATATTTGTACTCTGATAATGCTCCAATTTTATAATCCATCCTTGACCTCTTTCCCGAATGCATCCTTGCATATCCAATGATCTACTGAATATTCCCACATGGCTGCTTATTGGTAACTCTAAATAAATTCTATATAGTTCTCCTTACCTGTTTCTTCTTCAAGTTCCTTTATTCACTCAGTTACTTAGTCTCAATACTTCGGAATCATTCTTATTTTCCTTCTCACAACACACATTCAATCTATCAGAAGCTACGTCGAGTCTACATTCAAAGGCATAGATCTGACCACTTTTAGCTGCTACCGAGTGTCTTCTTTCTATTTTAAGCCACCACCATCTCTCACCTGAGCTATTCCAATCGCCTTTCTTGATTGTCCTCTTGGTTCCCTTAGGACCTGAAGAGATCCTCTCAAAGCATAAATTGGACCCCTACTAAAAAATGTCCAGTACCTTCCCTTCACAGAAGAAAGTCCAAAACCCTACCATGGCATCGAATTCCTATATGGTTACCTTTTTAATTCAACTCACAAGTCACTGAGCACCAGCCTCACGGATCTCTCTGATTTTTCTCAAATTCACCAGAGTCTTCCAGACTGGAGATGTTTGCGTTCGCTTTTCTCTCTGTGTAGAAAGTTCTTCACATTGATCATTGCCTCATACCCTCAGGTCTCTGATCAAACGAGACCTCCCCAGAGGCCTTACCAGCTCCCAGTCTTGTCTGATCATTATCAGCTTCTCCAGAATTGTTTTCCTTGGATAATTATTGCTATCTGAGATGATATTTTAACTTTTTAATTGTAAGCTGTGTGAGGGTAGTTCACTGTAGTATCCTTTCTGTTTAAAACAGCACTTGGCATATGACAGTGTAAAATAAAAATAATTTTTTTTTTTTTTTTTTTTACTTTTGGAGAAACTTCGGTGGTTAATCTGACTTTCCTTCTTCAATAGCAAAGTTAACTGAGAATTAGTAGTCAAGTCACTTCATCAAAATTACATAATTAGTAAATGGTATAGTTGGGATTTTAATACCATTCTGAGGATAAATCTTGACTTTTTTGATGAAGGATATTTATTTAGTTTTTTCTTTAAAATTTGCATGAAAATATACACATAGGAAAACAGAAATTTTAGGTCTTTAACTTAATAAATAATACAAAACTAAGTATATTTATATAAGTCAATCTTGCACTTTTAGTTACCATTTCATACTGCTTCCTTTTTTTATGCTATACTGTCTTCACTCAATATGTAATTATCTTGGAAATTCAAGATCCTAACATTTCCATAAACATTTTGTTATAATTATCGAAATATTTGTACATGCACTCACATGTCAACATTTGCTGCCTTTCTAGGATTTAAGGTCCACGCACATCCACACTCATCAGCTTATGTTTCAGCTTCCCTGAAGGAAGATTTAAAGAGGAGAAAAACACCTTCCGAAACACATCGATGCAGAAGATTGTTAAAAACAATCAATGGCACGTCACTGACAGTTGGATAAATGTACAGATCTTTAGAATTTCAGACTGTAAAGTGAAAGTGATACAGTCAGGTGACTTTTATCTTTTTGATCCCATGTTCAAGTTTTGCATAGGCCGGAAGCGCTGCTTAAACCATAACACCGTTACAAGAGGAGATATCGACTTCGGCATTAGAGAAGACGTGGTGCCAGTCACTGCAGTGGGATTTTACTGATTTTAACACGAGAAAGATTTCTCGAAAGGGATATCTGGCAGCTGTCTTTTTAAAATGCTAAATTTTTCTCCTCTGGTAACCATTATTCCATTTTTATTTTGTCCACATGTAAAGAAAAAACTTGAGCATAGAAGTCAAAGCTCACAACATATCAGTTTTGTCTAGAGTTATGTCAATATCGTCATGTTTGGATGAAAGTTGGAAAACCAGCCTTTCTGGTCGTCTGATGCCAAGAGTGGGATATTTGAAAATCTGAAAACATTTTCACTTTTCTATGAAATATAATAATAGCGTTTATGGAATCATGGTTCTAGCACTACTAGTTGTGTGACTTTGTGTACATTACTTAATGTTGTTTGTGTGTGTCAGTTTCCTAATGAGTAAACTGGGCATAATACTAACACCAGTTTCATGTGATCTTGACAAGGGTTAGATGAGACCACGTTAAGTGCTCAAACAGCCTCTAGCATGGTGCGAGGGCTCAGGAGACGTCAGCTGTGATAGAGCGTGCGTGACTACTAGGTATACACACATATAATTATTTCTCTTAGTCTGGCTGTGTATACAGTTAACATTTAAAAGAGAGGAGATGACTACATAAAAATGATAAAAATCCTGATGGTAAGTATTTATTGGCATTTTAAATGTGCCAAGCATTGAGTTAAATGCTTCCCATATATTTCTTTATTTAATTCTCACAAAAAGATATTACGTTTTTTCATTCCTACCTCCACTCCTCTCATTCTCTCTTGAACTCACCCCATGAAATAAAGCGCTGTTCCCACCACTACCTGAATCTTTTCTTTCCTGGGTCACCAGTGGCTTCAGTGTTGACAATACCAAGAGTCATTTCTGCTCTCCTCTCAGCCACTCTGCAGCATGACAGTAGCTCATTCCCTCTTTCCTGAAGTACTTTATTTGCTCGGTTCTAAGAAACTACCCTCCCATAGTTTTTCTGCGTTTTCCTCATCTTCTTGACATCTAGATATTGGCGATTCCTGGAGGTCAGACCCAGGACCTCTTTTCCACTTTAATACGCTCACATAGAGATCTCACTCAGTCCTCAAAGCTTAAATATATTTGTACTCTGATAATGCTCCAATTTTATAATCCATCCTTGACCTCTTTCCCGAATGCATCCTTGCATATCCAATGATCTACTGAATATTCCCACATGGCTGCTTATTGGTAACTCTAAATAAATTCTATATAGTTCTCCTTACCTGTTTCTTCTTCAAGTTCCTTTATTCACTCAGTTACTTAGTCTCAATACTTCGGAATCATTCTTATTTTCCTTCTCACAACACACATTCAATCTATCAGAAGCTACGTCGAGTCTACATTCAAAGGCATAGATCTGACCACTTTTAGCTGCTACCGAGTGTCTTCTTTCTATTTTAAGCCACCACCATCTCTCACCTGAGCTATTCCAATCGCCTTTCTTGATTGTCCTCTTGGTTCCCTTAGGACCTGAAGAGATCCTCTCAAAGCATAAATTGGACCCCTACTAAAAAATGTCCAGTACCTTCCCTTCACAGAAGAAAGTCCAAAACCCTACCATGGCATCGAATTCCTATATGGTTACCTTTTTAATTCAACTCACAAGTCACTGAGCACCAGCCTCACGGATCTCTCTGATTTTTCTCAAATTCACCAGAGTCTTCCAGACTGGAGATGTTTGCGTTCGCTTTTCTCTCTGTGTAGAAAGTTCTTCACATTGATCATTGCCTCATACCCTCAGGTCTCTGATCAAACGAGACCTCCCCAGAGGCCTTACCAGCTCCCAGTCTTGTCTGATCATTATCAGCTTCTCCAGAATTGTTTTCCTTGGATAATTATTGCTATCTGAGATGATATTTTAACTTTTTAATTGTAAGCTGTGTGAGGGTAGTTCACTGTAGTATCCTTTCTGTTTAAAACAGCACTTGGCATATGACAGTGTAAAATAAAAATAATTTTTTTTTTTTTTTTTTTTACTTTTGGAGAAACTTCGGTGGTTAATCTGACTTTCCTTCTTCAATAGCAAAGTTAACTGAGAATTAGTAGTCAAGTCACTTCATCAAAATTACATAATTAGTAAATGGTATAGTTGGGATTTTAATACCATTCTGAGGATAAATCTTGACTTTTTTGATGAAGGATATTTATTTAGTTTTTTCTTTAAAATTTGCATGAAAATATACACATAGGAAAACAGAAATTTTAGGTCTTTAACTTAATAAATAATACAAAACTAAGTATATTTATATAAGTCAATCTTGCACTTTTAGTTACCATTTCATACTGCTTCCTTTTTTTATGCTATACTGTCTTCACTCAATATGTAATTATCTTGGAAATTCAAGATCCTAACATTTCCATAAACATTTTGTTATAATTATCGAAATATTTGTACATGCACGCACATGTCAACATTTGCTGCCTTTCTAGGATTTAAGGTCCACACACATCCACACTCATCAGCTTATGTTTCAGCTTCCCTGAAGGAAGATTTAAAGAGGAGAAAAACACCTTCCGAAACACATCGATGCAGAAGATTGTTAAAAACAATCAATGGCACGTCACTGACAGTTGGATAAATGTACAGATCTTTAGAATTTCAGACTGTAAAGTGAAAGTGATACAGTCAGGTGACTTTTATCTTTTTGATCCCATGTTCAAGTTTCGCGTAGGCCGGAAGCGCTGCTTAAACCATAACACCGTTACAAGAGGAGATATCGACTTCGGCATTAGAGAAGACGTGGTGCCAGTCACTGCGGTGAGATTTTACTGATTTTAACACGAGAAAGATTTCTCGAAGGGGATATCTGGCAGCTGTCTTTTTAAAATGCTAAATTTTTCTCCTCTGTTAACCATTATTCCATTTTTATTTTGTCCGCATGTAAAGAAAAAAACTTGAGCATAGAAGTCAAAGCTCGCAACATATCAGTTTTGTCTAGAGTTATGTCAATATCGTCATGTTTGGATGAAAGTTGGAAAACCAGCCTTTCTGGTCGTCTGATGCCAAGAGTGGGATATTTGAAAATCTGAAAACATTTTCACTTTTCTATGAAATATAATAATAGCGTTTATGGAATCATGGTTCTAGCACTACTAGTTGTGTGACTTT
>NW_011888794.1:8032818-8033677 GCF_000151845.1 Pteropus vampyrus
AAAACATTTTCACTTTTCTATGAAATATAATAATAGCGTTTATGGAATCATGGTTCTAGCACTACTAGTTGTGTGACTTTGTGTACATTACTTAATGTTGTTTGTGTGTGTCAGTTTCCTAATGAGTAAACTGGGCATAATACTAACACCAGTTTCATGTGATCTTGACAAGGGTTAGATGAGACCACGTTAAGTGCTCAAACAGCCTCTAGCATGGTGCGAGGGCTCAGGAGACGTCAGCTGTGATAGAGCGTGCGTGACTACGAGGTCAGCGTTTCTCGTCCTTGGCATTGTTGATGTTTTGGGTTAGATCTTTTTTGTTTTTGTGTGTTGGCCTGTGTATTGTAGTGTTTAGCAGCATCCCTGGTCTAACACCAGAAACGGCCAACACCTCCCCCCGCCGCCCCAGCTCTGATAACCAAAAAGGTCTCCAGACATTGCCAGTCACCCCTTGGGTGACCAAATCTCCCTGTGTTGAGCACCATCATACTAGACAAATGCTTTATGCATTTTATCTCTTAATTTTCACAACAAGCTATAGGGTAAGAATCTTATTCCATTTTTACAAAAGAAAGTAGAATTTAAGAACATTAAGTATTTGCCCTAAAACCACAGCTGGTCAAGGCAGAGCTATTGCTAGTATATGACTCTGACTGACAACAAAGCTTTGATAGTCTGTGAGTTCTGCCTTCAGTTTTGGGGTTGTTCCTATGTACAATGCCCCCGCCCCCCCCCCCAAATCAACATTCCTTTGCATTTCTGCTATTTCCTACACAAGAGCCTGTCTGGCTTTACAGCCCAATTTCCTTCCTCTTTCTGACTTGCTGTTCTTGTCTGCATTGAGGAATTCTGTACTTTT
>NW_011888794.1:8034594-8043425 GCF_000151845.1 Pteropus vampyrus
TGATAACCAAAAAGGTCTCCAGACATTGCCAGTCACCCCTTGGGTGACCAAATCTCCCTGTGTTGAGCACCATCATACTAGACAAATGCTTTATGTATTTTATCTCTTAATTTTCACAACAAGCTATGGGGTAAGACTCTTATTCCATTTTTACAAAAGAAAGTAGAATTTAAGAACATTAAGTATTTGCCCTAAAACCACAGCTGGTCAAGGTGGAGCTGTTGCTAGTATGTGACTCTGACTGACAACAAAGCTTTGATAGTCTGCGAGTTCTGCCTTCAGTTTTGGGGTTGTTCCTATGTACAATGCCCCCGCCCCCCCCAAATCAACATTCCTTTGCATTTCTGCTATTTCCTACACCAGAGCCTGTCTGGCTTTACAGCCCAATTTCCTTCCTCTTTCTGACTTGCTGTTCTTGTCTGCATTGAGGAATTCTGTACTTTTCTATTAGAACCCAGCTGATGATTGAGGCTTCTCATCTCTACAACATATCAATTACATTCTCAGCTTGACATTAAAGCAAAGTTTCCACCCGCAACTATCAACGAATATGATCTGCACCACTGGTACTTGTCCATGAGAGTAACACTGAACTGACTCTTGCTTAACAATTCTTGTAAGCTTCCTTGAGAAGAATAAATTCAGAAGTTTTACCTAAAAAATTTGTAGTACTTTGAGGACAAGGTAGAGAATAAATAAATAAAATAAACTGGTAAACCTTCCTTTGCTTAAAAGTTAAGAACAGACAACTCCTAAATAGTGTGTGAGTGTGCTGAGTGTGGCCTTTCCTAGACCTTTCTTCATCGTGGGTTTCTAAGTTTTTTCTGTTTTTAATGATGTGGATTTGTATTCCACATCATTTGGGTAGGTGGAGGCAGAGAGGGAGATTACTTTGTATTTTTCCACCCCTATCTCACTGGAGCCCTCCGCTGCATTTTTCACTCTTGTGGCTCCATGATATTAATACGTTATGGATTCTCCTACCCGTGGTCAACTCTTTGCTGTTTCTTTTCTTTTTCTTTTGGCCCCTCAATTCTCAACTCTTCTCACTTTCTATGTTCTTTCAGCCATCTTACCCAGTCGCATGGTTTTAGATACTGTTATTTACCAGTGGATTCCCCGTCTGTGTCTTTAATTTAGGCCTGTGCCCTGAGCATCAGACTCATCGATTCAGTTACCAGTTGAGCATCTCTCCAGGAACATTCCAGCCATTTCTGTCCCACATGTTCTCCCTAAATTGGCTTCTTTTTCTCAGTCAGTGACACCACCATCCACTTGGATGCTCAAGGTAGACTTTTTGTATCTTACAAGTTTTGTGATCTCATCTCCATGACAAGCCCAATTAGTCACCAGGTTCTGATACCTCTACTCCTAAATGTCTCTTCAGTTCATCTTCTTAAATATTTTCTGTCACCGTCATTATCTTTCATCAGAACTGCTGCCTTCACCTCTCAGAAGGTGATCAGGACAAGGTAACATGCAATGTGTTAACATGACTGTGAGACCTCTTTGAAGTGCCCCCATCTCTCTGTCACTTTTTGTTGTCACCACCTGCCTTTCATTGGGCACTCAGACAACACTGAGTTGTTTGTGGTCGTCTGTACCTAATACATTGATTTTCAGTCCTCTGCTTCTGACTAGCTGTCCCCTTTGTATGAACTGCCCTTTCCCTAATTTCTTTCAGAAAACTTTTGTTAAACTTTACTGTTCTCTCCCTGATAACCCCCTCCACCAATCCTCCACTACAGTTATTCTGGTTACTCTTCCATATGGCTTTATAATTATTAAGTTCTCTATCTTTACCTTTATATATCTTTTGTACACACACGCAACCAACTCTTTAGCATAAAGACATAGTGAATACTCCATAAATGATTGTTGAGCGAGTGACTGTCAGTGATCTCACTGAACTTGAACTGGTGGCAATCTACTCAACTAAAAAGGGTTTTAAAAAATAATTCTCTCTCAAAACAGTTAAAATATTATGTGATATATCAATGGGGGTTAGCCCTGACTCATAAATTAAGTAAAAGACTATTACTTTTATTCACCTAACATCCTTTAGTAAATGTTTTCTTGGTATGTGACAGACATCCTGAGCTGTCAAACTAGATGTTGGTGTAAACCTCTTATGTCATAGGGAGCAATGTGTGGTTGATGGGATTAAACTCTGGATGGGAAAATGGGACGTTGGATCCTGGGCCAGCACACTTGATCAAACCTCTTTGCTCCAACAGGTTGTCCTTGAAGCTATACTTCTCAGTATTTTCTCTGGGGGAAGAGTGTGTGTGTGATGGGGGGTGGGGGAGAATGCCAAAAGACAAAGAATGTATGTGCTGTCAACTTTTTATACCAAGCACACCATTTAAAAATGGTAGGTATAAAAATATAAAGTTGAAAAACATGTAGAGAGAATAGTTTTTCACATTGCAAACGTCATATCTGACTTGACTAAAAGATCATTGCAAAATTTGCTTAAGTAACAAGATCTCAGTGAATTAAAAAATGATGTGATTAAAAACTATTCACAGAACTTTTCAGAAACAGATTGGAAATATTAGAAGACACTTGTTTAGATTCATAAACATACACTTCCTTATTGGTGTTTATGTTGCTATGAATATAATCAACATCCTTTTTCACTGTTGTTTAAGTGTAATTACATTTATGATAAATGTTATATATTTCTATATGCATTCATGTTTGTGTATATGTTCATGCACAAAGTAATAACAACTTAAAAAATGTTCTCGTCCTGCATATTTATAAAATGTCCCATCAGTGTTAAAAACAACCTTAAGTAATAGACGTTTTGTGGCATATGCAAAATGTGCAATCATTTAATGTGTATTATAAAGTAAAATGGTTGGAGTTTATAATGTTTTGTTATTAACCAAAACCTCATGAAGTTTCATGATTATTCCCTTTGTCAAATTCTCTCTCACTATGCCTATACGGTTGTAAATAGTGACATAAGGATGTCGAACTTGACTCAGGTGGATCAAGAAGCCATTATTCCTCTCATTTGTACTCATTTTTAATGATGAACAACTGAACCTGACAGTATTATGGTGACACATCCCATCTACGAGACCAGGAGAGCTGCCGTTTATCTCACTGGGGACATTAGCATTAACGAGCTGACTCCCGCACTGCCTGGCGCCAGCTACAGGTCACATTTGTGTGAAGGCCTCTGTCTCTGGGGTGAGCCATACCTTCTCTATTTCCCAGACAACAGCTGGTTGAGGGATCTCACGCTAGTCACATCAGTGCGAACCGAATGCCAGGCGCCTGCGTTATGACCTCAGGTCTGGGAAGGGAAGTGTGGCGTTGCCAGCAGAACCCATGCCAGTTGCCCATTCAAAGCAGAAGGAGTTACACATGGCATGTGAGCAAACGAAGTCATTAGACTTTCCCTTGTCCATATACAGTCGACGGACACTGCTGCCCCTGCTGTTTTAAATCAAGACGAATAAATTCAGGGCTGCAACACACTGCTTTTAGAGTGGCACGGTTCCTTTGCTAATAGCGTAAAGATGTCTGCTGCGAAACAACTAGAGTTTATTCATTAAAACAATTACTTTGATTTTCAATCATGGACATTCTCTGAGCTCCTCTAATATTAATAATATTTTTTTTTATGTAAGTGTTAAAGAGGAAGGAAAAGAAAATTACCGTATTTTTTTTAATGCGAGTGCCCTGTTTGTTCTTCCTAAGAAATGAAGTTCTCAGAGCAAATATGACCCCGGAGAACAGTTCTTAACAGAGAAATATGTACTGCGTTACTATTTATTGAAATTTAAAAAAAAGTAGTTCTGATTGGCAGAGCTTTGCGTAGTCAATGTTAAATAATTTTACTGCCTACAGATCTCCTGACCTTTTGCACTTTTAGTCTTAGATTAAGATAATATCTGATCAGTTTGTTAATTGTTGGCAGTCTAGAACAAATCCCAGTAAAACTTCTTCCTGCTTTGAACAAAAGATAAATGAATTTGGAAAGGAATGCAAGTACCTTTTAAGTTTGTGGCTACACCATGGCAGAACATACAGTTGAAAATTGAAAATTGATAATTTGCCTTGTTTTAGGTGAAAAGACAAGGGAAAATCTTGTTATTTGAACTTCGTTTTAAAAATAAACTAAATTATTTACTTGTTGAAATACAGACTAAGGCTAGATTAGAAATACATGTTTTGAAGAGACATGTTTTTCTTATTTCATACCTCAGAAAAATAGTCATATATCTAATTTTTTTTTTTTTCTGATACAAATAGATGCATTCTTTTTGCTACTTTTATCATTTGGAAACCGTTGAAATAGCTAATTTTTTTTTTTTTTTTGGTCCCCAAAGGAAATAGTAGTATTATCATTAAATTCTGGAAATGTATACATGCTGAAATAACATAAGCAGATTCCATTGTATATAAATAAGCCAATTTAAAGTAATTTGGTAAAGGAAAGTATCGCCTTCTTAATTTTTTCCGAAACACTTTGTTTCATTGTAACATGTACTAGGACCCACGTGTTTTAATATTCTTTTTCTCTTTACGTCCCCCTCTGAGGTTTCAGTCCAGTAAATTCAAAAATCATTGCCTTTTGGGGATTTATTGGTATATAAAAGCAGATCTCAACATCTTACAAATTGCAGTTGTAGTCTGCGTAAGGTAATGGTCAATAAATAAGGGAGAATAAGAACACTAAAGCTCGATCGTGAGCAAAGGAAAAAAGCTTACTACATTCTTTCTAAATAAACAAAAAGGCATAATTGGAAAAATTCATTTTTATGTTTCCTTACATTAGATGGGACCACTGAGTGAAACATTCACTGATGAATTACTCCTGTAATCTGTGTAGGAAAAACAGCTACTGGCAAATTAAAGAGTCCTGGAACAGAGCCACGAGAACTAAATGGCTAAAAATGAAAACAGGCAAGCATTGGAGAGTATTCTACAGAATACAGATCTTTCAACACCTCCCCCTTTTCACTGGTTAATTCATTGTCATGGAAACAGAATTTATCAAAATGTTCTTGCTCACTCCCAGTGACCCAGGGAGTAGACTTACAGAGCTGGTGAAAGGTAATTTAGGCCGAAGCAGTTTTTACAAATGATAGGCTGCAGTTCATAAATTGGTGAATTTCGAATGGTGCCATTGTGTCGGTTGGACAGGTTTCCAAGTCTCAAAGGGTTCACTTTTTTGTTTGTTTTTAAAAATCTGCCAGGCAGAGAAACGAGGAACCTTCACGAGTGATTGAGCATGGATGACTGACCCCATGCAAAGTGCCCGATTTTAGGTTTAAACTCACCTCTTGCCCTCTTCAATTTCGTCCCCCCTTGTCTAAAGGATGTTCAAATCCACTATCCGGAAGCATTTCTTTGGTCTGTTCTTCTGCCTCGGCAGCTCTCCTAAGCCCTTTTCTGTAGCTCAGAGCTGTAAAAATCCTTCACTGCTCATTGCAGCCATCTCCCCTTATCTCTAGTGTGTTGGCCATCACACCTGACAGATCTGGACAGCTTTAGGCTGACACCTTCGCCAGATCTGTGTTCACCCCACAATGAAGTGGCTTCTTAGTTTTAGGAAAGTGACTTGAGAATTTTCCTAAGAAAAAGTGCCATTTCACTATATAAAAAAAAAATTTTATATATATATATATATATATGTATATGTATATGTATATTAGACATCATCCATGTAGCTGCCAAATTCAGGGAAGGTTGATTTTTTTACTTTATGTTTGCAATTAGTGACTTGTTGTCATGGAAACCACGCTTCAGATGATTCTTGAACTTAAATGGCTAGATGTGATCAAGCAGAAGCCCTCCCCCTTTTTTAGGCTCAGTAGTCAATGTCTCTCTCTTTGGTTATTCTGATAACAGAATTACATAACACATCTATAAACATGCAAAATAATAACACAGGGCAACATCAATTAAAGCTGAATATTCAATAATTCATTCTTTAATTAAGGCTCTTTCCTCTTTTCCTGAAGCTGTAACCTTTCAAGTGTTAAAACAGACATAAGAACTAAATCATTTAGTAAAAGAAATCTTTTCTAATTAGCAGTTTGTGATACACTAATGAAGAAAAACAAGATTTGAAATTCCTGTTTGGTTTTTAATGTTTCATATAGGAAGCAAATTGAAAGCTCTTCCTTTGGAAAGTCTATTCAAGGTGAAATAACTGTGGTTTGAGGCACTTGCCTTTTTCTGTATGTGTTTCTTTTGTCTCTGAGTGAGGGAGGGTTGGGGTTTATCATGGAAACAGCATAGCCCACTTGTGGTTCCTGGCAGCAGAAATAATTAATCTATGTTGAGACCGCAGGCATAGTAGCCATGTTTGCATATGTGACTACCCTGTGTTGGAGCTGGGGAATGAAAGCCTCCAAACATCAGAGCAGTTCATCTTTAAAACGAAAGAAAAATCAAACACTCAGGCTCTCTCGATTTATTTGCTGACCTCTGTTTGAATACAGAATTCACTACTCTTCAGAAATACTATTATGCAGCATGGACACTGAGCTCTCTATGTGTGCCTGGCTTGCTCTGCTCTCCAGGTGTAGAAGTTCACTCTCCCACCTTCATTAATGCTGATTCATGGACGAGAGGCCCTGAGGGGAGGGAGCAAAGCCTGGTCAATTTTTTTTCTTTCCTTTTTTTTTTTTTTTACTTTAGGGGACATTCTAGCTTTTTTATTTTTTGCTAGCGAAGAATAAAGTTGACTTTGAACATCTTTTCGGTGACAACCAAGTGTAAATTCACAGTAAATTTTATGTAACTGAGGTAAAAACAAACAGTTGCATTATGTGACATGAGACACGTTATGTGACATGTTGTACCGTGTGTGTGTGTGTGTGTGTGTGTGTGTGTGTGTGTGTGTGTGTGTGTGTATGGAGAAAGACACACACACATATGTTGATGGGCCCTAAGGTGTGGTCACATTGTAGTCGTTGTGTGAAAATGTAAGTGAAATGCTTTCACTGGTAATCACTAAGCCAGACCAAAGATGACCTCATTTTGCAGTGAGACTCCATTACTTAGTTTAGATAAATCATCTAACTTTTTTGTGACTTAGTTTCTTCATCTTTGAAGTGGGAAAAGTGTCTAACCATTTTCAATTCCCACAGACAGGTATAAAGGCCATTTGAGTCTTGAGGCACTCAGTACAATTTGATGAATGAATAAATGACCTTGGTATTTTTTTCAAATTGAACAGTGACAACTGTGACAGTTTTTTTTTTTTTTTTTGGTAACATAAAGAAGTTGTGGAGAAAAATATTGAAAATATTTGCCTCTTCTCTCATTAAAGAAACAAAACAAAACAAAAGAAAAACAAAAAATAAGCATCCCAAGAAACAAATTAGAATGAAAAACATTTACAGCCATGTAGCAGTCAGATGATAGGGCATGTAGGTTTTGTGGGACCAGAGAAGACTGGTAAAATTGGGAACACTGTACTGCTGCACATTCTGTGTTTGTTTCTTAACTACACATCTGAACTAGGAAAGCCATAAGTATCACTATCGCTTGCCAAGAAACGGTATGCACAGCGGACAAAGATAATAGAAAAGATGCAACACACTAGGCCAGGTCTTTTAATTTTGAGGCCAGTGAGAGTTAAACAAGAACAGGTTCTTATCTTCTATCTTGTAGCCTTTACTCATATCCAGCCCTCTACGTGGAGGTAAATCACTCTCTTCCTCCCTAGGAAAGATGCCCCTGAAGGTCAAACACAGTCAAGAACTAAAAGGAAGGATGCTGGAGCCCGGTGCCTTTCCCCCGCTGTGGAGTCACACCTGTACAGAGGAGCGAGTTGAATATGATTCCTTGAAAACCAGTGAAAAGGAAGCACATTGATATTTAACTTAAATTGAAGTGAAAAGTAGCACTAATAGAATCCTGAGCTTTCTTCCGACATTGATTTTATCTGTTTCAGGAAATTAACAGTCTGAATCGAACCCAGGTAGATGAAAAACACATTTCTTTGAGCATTTTGTGCTCTTGAGGGGAAACTGACATACACACACTTATATACACCCTTATGTTTTAGCACCCACACCTTTTCCTCTCTGTCTCTTCCAGATGCATGCTTAGTAGAGGATAGTCAGAAATATTTTGAGACAGGCGACACAGTGAAAAAACTCAAGGAATGAGGCCATCGAGGATGTGCACAGCTGCTCTTAAGAATGCCAGGTCAATTCTTGTCCTCTCTTTGTAGCTGTCTGCTGTGGTCTGTCGTGAGAGCTCTTTGGATCAGGGGCAGCCTGGTCCTGGGCCTGATGACTCTCAGAGTTTCCTGTGGGACTGTCATCAGCAGTGTTACCTTTTACACTCCCTGTCCCCCCTTCGGTGGTGGTGGGTGGGCATATGGCATAAACAAGACATGGAACTCAAGAAGAAAAGGTTATATTGAACCAAAGTTGCCATTTTCTTTGGGAACTTAAATTTTCTTTTCACAACCTGGTACTAAAATGCCTGATAATTTAGATAAATTCACAACATACTGAGAGACAGCCTTGCCAGTAGCCCTTTCCAGACATGACCTAGGAAGCCGCTTCCGGTTCTTAATTCATTTTATCACATGATCTGTCTGCTTAGCTCAGAGATGATTAGAACAGGAATTGGCACCTGAGGCAAATATGGTCATTTTATAGGTTGGCCAGTAGCCCATTAGGCAACAGTTTGATGAAGAGATTCTGTCCAGCAGGGATGCTGATGCTGGAGTGATTCACCCATTCAGGATCTTCTCTTATTGAGTAGAATTGGGACATAGAGGGACACAGACAATAAATTGATCACAAAGCTAAGAGACACAGAAAGAAAGCAGTAGACACATG
>NW_011888794.1:8044285-8046935 GCF_000151845.1 Pteropus vampyrus
AGGTCTCTTTTTACTGTATGCTGTAGCTGTAGAGTCTAACATTTCTTGAGGTGTCCTTGATTTTGTCTTCTCTACTGTCTTTGGGTTTCCCTAAAGTCGCCTCTGTCAATAAAATCTGAGCCATGTTGTTCTTTTTAGCTGTGATCCTGTTATTATTCAGGAGCCCTGTGGTGTGGTGGTAAGATGTACCTGTGGGAGTGGAGGAATGGTTATGTCTAGTTTTTTCCCACCCCTTACATGAGACAGCAGGGGTAGAGGGGGCTGGAATTGAGTATTTCCCTTTTCCCAGGTGTGTTTGGCTCTGGGAAACCACAAGTCAGTTAGGCTCTGGTAAAATAATTTTCCTTAAGGTAAGTGTTTGTTAAGGAGAACAAAATGCTCTAGGCATATTTCAGAACGGTCATTTTTCCCCTCCTCTTCCAGAATCATGAGGAGATTTTCCTCTGGTTTCTCAGTGAGTACTTGGTGGGGCTACTGGAAGAAAAACTATGAAACATGTGGGGGTGACCCCCAAGGCTAGGTCTCCAGGAGATTTTATTTCTCAAGCTAGTCCATACTCACTTTTCAGAAATTAGTCAGTTACCATTTACGTATTCCTGGTGAATGCTGGCTCCAGCTGAGTTTATTTTTCCTTCCAGTAAGCTGTGGTTCCCTCTACTTGCCTATCTCTCCAGGTTTGGAGATGGTTATTTGCTCTGTGACTCAATTCTTATGGATCTAAGAAGAGTTGTTGATTTTCAGTTTGTTCAGCTTTTTTGTTGTAAGGATAGGAACGATGACTCAAGCTCTTTACATGTTGGACCGAGAACTAGAAGTGATACCTATCACTTGAAATAACCTAAATTCCCCTCTGTCCTTTGCAACCTATACAAGTATAAAGAACAAACAGTGTTAAAGCCATGGCTTAGGCCTGTTCTCGCTCGCTCTCTCTAGCTGGCCAGAAATGATCCCTTTTATCATATTTGAAAATTTTCATATTAGATGTTCAAAAACTTGTCTTTATTTAATATGAGCCAAGGCAAGTTACTCGACTCATTTCTTTCTCAATTTCTTTATTGGAAACAGAGAGAGAGAGAGAGAGAGAGAGAGAGAGAGAGAGAGAGAGAGAGAGAGAGAGATATCTAATATATAATCAGGTAACCACAGAAGAACACTGGTAGAAATTCATGCATGGATGGTATCTGAAAAATGTAGAGTGCTGTATAAATCTAAATAATGTGATCTCGTATGCTCTTTAGATTATATTGAAGCACCTTATGCAGAGTATTAAAAAACATTTAAAGGTGGTATAATGTCATTTTCTTCCTTGAAATTTTTCTCCCCACCTCTCATTTTTAGACATGCCATTATTTCAGATAACTCTCCCATGTCTACAATTTTGCAGGAATAATTTATGGGCGAGTATACTCTTGAGAAAGTATTCTCTTATTATCAGTTTTGACAATAGACCTGTTATATAAAGGGAGTCTTCGAAATAGAAACAATAATATGAATCATCATTTTAACAATGTAATTTATATACTACAATAGAAACTCCATCATCTTCTCTGCATTTTGGTATGTTTTGTACATTTTTGGTGCCTATACTCAACACCTCTCACTTGTTGTAAATGTAATGTAATGCTGGGTGAAAAGGATCAACTTACTGATTCATGGTTATAAAAAATGAAGCACTTGCCCTTAAATTTATATCATCATTATTGCTTTGCAATGTCTTCAAAGAGAAAAAAAAAAAAACAACAAGTTCTTCAGAATTGCAGTGTTTTTATTCCCCCCCTTTTATTTATTTAGCCAAAATTTAGCCTTGAAAGATCACCTATCACACAATCCTGGAGACATTTTTTCTGTTTATTTATTTTGTACTGTGGTGGGGGGTGAGGAGGGGGAAGAGGTGTGTAAAGAAAAATAATTGGGTATGACAGGTTATTTGACAGTTTGCTAACACAAATTAACCTTTTAAGTCTGGCTGCGTGTGAACATCTGATTTTACTCTGGCTCGACAATACAGTCTCAGTCTGTGGAGCCGTCTTAAAGAATGTAAAGTTTGGAGGGTGGCAGTTGTGGATGTGATGACACTTCTGCTCTATTCTGAGTGCTGTGAAGCTTTCCATGAAAAATACAATGTTTTTGCTTGGCTTGGGATCTGTCTATTAATGTGTTCATCTCAGAGCCATCTCCAGAGGAAATGAGTACTTTGGGCAAGAATGCCGTTTTTCCTTTCTCATTTAATGGTTGAAGAAACTAATGCACAGTGAAATGACGTGGCTAAGACCGGGCAGTAAACTCGAGATCAGCACTCACCGTGCTCATGTTTAAATCCTGTTGTTTCACCATTAGCCATTGTCTTAGTCCGTTTGGGACGCTATAACAAAAACACCACAGGCTAGGTGACGTACAAACAACAAAAACTTATTTCTCACAGTTCTGGAGGCTGGAAAGTCCAAGATCAAGGTGTCAGCATGATCGCCTTCCAGTGAGGGCCGTCTTCCTGGTTCATCGCACGATGCCTTCTTGCTCTGTCCTCATGTGGTGGAAGGGGCCAGGGGTCTCTCTGGAGCCTTTTTCATAAAGCACTAACCCCCTTTTGTGAGGGCTTCACCCTCATGACCTAAGCATCTCCCTAAGGCCTCACCTTCTAATAGCATTACAT
>NW_011888794.1:8046985-8061039 GCF_000151845.1 Pteropus vampyrus
GTGGGGGGTGAGGAGGGGGAAGAGGTGTGTAAAGAAAAATAATTGGGTATGACAGGTTATTTGACAGTTTGCTAACACAAATTAACCTTTTAAGTCTGGCTGCGTGTGAACATCTGATTTTACTCTGGCTCGACAATACAGTCTCAGTCTGTGGAGCCGTCTTAAAGAATGTAAAGTTTGGAGGGTGGCAGTTGTGGATGTGATGACACTTCTGCTCTATTCTGAGTGCTGTGAAGCTTTCCATGAAAAATACAATGTTTTTGCTTGGCTTGGGATCTGTCTATTAATGTGTTCATCTCAGAGCCATCTCCAGAGGAAATGAGTACTTTGGGCAAGAATGCCGTTTTTCCTTTCTCATTTAATGGTTGAAGAAACTAATGCACAGTGAAATGACGTGGCTAAGGCCGGGCAGTAAACTCGAGATCAGCACTCACCGTGCTCATGTTTAAATCCTGTTGTTTCACCATTAGCCATTGTCTTAGTCCGTTTGGGACGCTATAACAAAAACACCACAGGCTAGGTGACGTACAAACAACAAAAACTTATTTCTCACAGTTCTGGAGGCTGGAAAGTCCAAGATCAAGGTGTCAGCATGATCGCCTTCCAGTGAGGGCCGTCTTCCTGGTTCATCGCACGATGCCTTCTTGCTCTGTCCTCATGTGGTGGAAGGGGCCAGGGGTCTCTCTGGAGCCTTTTTCATAAAGCACTAACCCCCTTTTGTGAGGGCTTCACCCTCATGACCTAAGCATCTCCCTAAGGCCTCACCTTCTAATAGCATTACATCGGGCATTAGGATTTCAAGATATGAATTTTGAAGAGACATAAAGATTCAAACCATAGTAGCCATTTTGCTTGTGATGTTCTTGAGTTCAGAATTAACCCTCTCTGTATCTAAACCTCCAGGGCTCATTATCTCCCTCTTAAGGTACCTGCCACAGTACAGATTCTGTATTAGATGTTTATGTATGTCTTATCATCTCTCCTAGTCCTTGGGGTTTTTGAATACAGACAAAATCTATCCTCACTCTTCTATATAAAATGTCAAAACCAACCCATAAAGTTAATATTGAAAATAAATGATCTTCCATATAATAGTTATATAATTTAAGCAAGTGTTTATTATATACCATACGAATGAGAATTCTAAATGGTATCCCATGATCATATTTTAATACATATATGTGTATATATGTGCATGAATACACATATATTCCCTAAAAATTAGAGTAATAAAAAGAACAGGGAAAATAAAAGAAAATATGCATATACATATATATGTAATGAGATACAAATGTAATATTTGTAATGAGAAAGAAAAGTACAAACATACTTAAGTGAAATTTAGTGAAGGACATGAGTAAACTTACAGACAACACTCATATTTTCCTCCTTTTCCTTGAGCAGGAAGTTTCTGGGACCAGAAAAAAGACTTTTTGAGGGTGACTGTGATTTAAAAACGATCTCTCGTAGCATGTAGCAGAGGAGAAAATAAGTCACGGAGCTCACAGAGGCTTTATCTCAATTCCGAGCATGCTTTGCTTGCCTACTACTTCACTAACCCTCTCTAGGCACATCTGTCTCTAACATCAACAGCATTAACCTCAAATAACCCAATCTCATCTTCTGCTGATCTCATCCCAATTCACAGGTGGAAAACTGATATCACCACCGTGGTCATCATCAGCTCTCCTTTTTCCAGCATGTCAGCATCTGACCTCTCTACCCCCTGACAACCCGGTTTGAAGAATTTGAAGTTTAAACTATATTTTATCTCTGTACCTTCCCGATACTGGTAATAAAATAGGTTGGGTGGAAGACAGATTGTGAATGAGAAACTACGTTTCTCCTAAACTGTGAACCTGGCTTTACACTTAAAAATCTAGCCTGAAAAATGACTTCTGCTCTCCTGGTACAGGGTAATTGTGGTTCCTGACCATTTTCCTTTTGCCAATTTGACATAACACCAGTTGTAGAAGCAGAGAAAAGTAGGAGAAGTTCCTTACAGAATGTCGGCCTTAGGTGTCAAACCCAGAGATTAGTTTCATCTTAAATTAACAATGCCCTTGCTGGTCGGCTAAATTGTTTTCTTTTTTTTTTTTTTTTAAATTTTAAAAATGACAATTTTAGGTTACATTTATTTTGGTTATTATTACATCCCGTGTGTTCAATATATTTGATTTTAGATGGAAACCAAGTGAACTGGATATTGTAACACTGGTGCTAAAGATCTCATTGGTGTCACCAAAGTTTGATGAGTAGGGTCTGTTTGAAGTATGGTAATGAGAGGATAGATTCGACTGAGTAGAAGTAGACTTTATTTAGTGGAGAAATTTACAGTAGTATTTTGTGTTGATATCATTTATGCCTGCTCAGAAAGCCAAAATCCCAAGAATAGATATTTACTGACGATCACTGGGGTATGAATGAAAAGTGAAAGGACAGATGAGTTATTATTGTGAGGATGTCCTAAATGTCATTTGGCCTAACATAAGAAATGCATTATTTATTTCT
This sequence comes from Pteropus vampyrus, assembly GCF_000151845.1. Taxonomy (NCBI): domain Eukaryota; kingdom Metazoa; phylum Chordata; class Mammalia; order Chiroptera; family Pteropodidae; genus Pteropus; species Pteropus vampyrus. The sequence continues at coordinate 8,049,497 of NW_011888794.1, forward strand.
GATTTAGATCATACAGATTGCATAGGTATAATATATAGTAAGAAGGGGAATTTCAAAATTTGGAGTATGTATAACGGAACTCTCATTCAGCTAATAGTGCATATGACAGGTTCTCTACTTTGTTTCAAAATGCATCTCCTAGAGTTAACGAAAACATCTGGGAATAATGATTACTTTGTGCCTGTATTTGAGTTACAAGAGAACATTTTTGGCAAAATAGAAGTTGTTATATGATTAGGAAGGACATGGCCATATATTTTCAAGGTACATAATAGCAAAAAAAGGAAAGAGCCGGTATAGTCCTACTTATTCCCTGGATTATGGGAAAGTAGACGGTCAGCATGTTTTCATGGCATGAAATCTGGAAGGGCAGCTGTCTCAAGAGAAGTGTGATGATTGAAGTCTTACTGCTCATAACGTATTGGACGTATTGAATATAGCTCTAAAGATGAGAGCTAGAATGAGATGATGGAAGCTAGAGGAAAACAGATTTTCAGCTCAATGTAAGAAACAACAGTCTAACTTTCAGAACTGTCCAAAGATAAAAATGGGCTGGTGTGGGAAGTAGGGAGTTATTCATCACTTGATGCAGCCAAGCACAAGCTGGGTGACTTCTTACCTAAATATTCTAGAGGAGAGTTGAGCATCAGATGGATAATTGGACTGGGCGATTTATGATTCTTCTCAATACTGAAATATGCCAATTATTGACAAAAGCACTTAGTATAGTACAGCTCAGTTATTTAACTGCAGTGGTTAACAGTCCTCTCACAGTATTTCTTTAAATCATGCACCTTATTTTCTTTCGTGCTGTTAATAATTACTAAAACTGTCGATTAAGCCTTCTGATTGCCATCATCTTCAAAGTATACATACTTAGTTTCTACTGAGTCACCTACATACACACTTCACCTCATGGGGCACAACACTAAAATTGTAGTCACCTCATCGTAGTCACTTAAACAAGATGGGGATTCTTTCCCCACAAAAATCAAGACTGGAGACAGAAGCCAGCCTTGACGCTCCAGAAAATCACGAGAGACCCAGTCTCCTTATATCTTTTTATTCACCATCCTTACAATCACGAGATGACTCTTGAAGGTAGGATAGCCATCCTACCTTCATTTCAGGCCAAGAGAAGAAAGACGAGGGGCAAAACAGATTTTCTGGAGGTCCCTTACAGCTCAGTGACCTCCTCTGTTTTCAGATGTGTTTGGGAAATGTAGTTCTTCAACCAGGCACACTTCCCAGGGGTCTCTTACTGAGCATGAAAGGGAGGAAAGTGACTTCCAGTTTTTGTCACAAGTATCTCATTTCGCTTTTTCATAGCTGGGCAAGCAATGACTGCTTTTCTTAGTAGATACAATTTTCAGTGACATAGAGCCAAGATTAAGCAGCTCGTTAGATTTCCTGAGGTTTATAATTGAGCATCCTTAAAAAAAAATTATTCTCTATTCACTCAATAAGTATTTAGAGGAGATGCTGAGCACTTAGCCAAGAAGAGGGAGACACGGAGAGCCGCTGGAAGGCGGGCCCTGGCGTTCTTCTATCGGTCTGAAAAAATCAGCGCTGGCCCCCCAGTTCGTTCACCTCTCTCAGCAAGAGAGAAGACCTGTAAGTAATGGGTCTTACCCTCCTTTTTCAGTAGATCAGGTTCTGAATCTAGTCTTCCGAATATATCAATGTATTCATTTATCCAGTAATCTAACAACTCTGTTGAACAATCACTATAGATGGGCAGTGTTCTAGGCGCTGGGAAAATGACAGTGCCTGAAATGGACAAAATCCTTTATCTCAATGGTATGCACATATAGTATCAAGGGTCCCCAATCCCTGGGCCGTGACTGGTACTGGTCCATTGCCTGTTAGGAACTGGGCCACACAGCAGGAGGTGAGCGGCAGGCGAGCGAGTGAAGCTTCATCTGTATTTGCGGCTGCTCCCCAGCGCCGGCATCACCGCCTCAGCTCCACCCCAGATCATCAGCCATTAGATTCTCATGAAAGTACCGGTCCCTGGTGCCAAAAAGGTTGGGGACTGCTGAGTATTCTTCTTAAGAGGCAGGCGTCCTGGGGAAGTTTTTCTCTCTTTACATTTCACGTGACGTTTTAGTTGCCTGCCATTACAGATTGGCAGTTGTAGCAACTCTGGCTGGCCCACCCTTTCACCTGGCTCTCCACTTGATGGTGTAACCTTGAGGGTCAAGGTTACAGTTCACACTCTCCATTTCCCTCTATCCCTGTCTCCATCACAGTCTTTCTGCACCCCCTGGGCATTTCCAGAACTCCTGTGTGTGGAGACAATATCTGATCTCCTGTAGAGGGCCGTAGCCTCCAAGATGACCTCTGTCTCCTTTCCCCCCAAATTCCCTCAAAACAACACTCATGTCCTGACTGGGGTTAGGCAATTTGGTTACAGTATTTTGTTTTGTTTTGTTTTGTTTTGTTTTGTTAAGTTTTTAGTTACTGATTGCTTGCACCTCTGTGCTAAGAGCTCATGGAAACCTCACAAGAAGTCAGTGTAATCAGTGTTAGGATTTTCATTTTAACAATTAGAAAATTGAACCATAAAGAGACTAAAATACATATTCAAGGTAATTGAGTGGTTTGCTAGACTCTAACTCAAGTGCTTCAGCCCCCGGAGTCCTGTTCTTAACCACTCCAAGCCTACGTTTCAATGTTTCCATGCCTGGTGCGCTGAACTCCCTCTGAGAGCATTTGGATTATTATTGCTTTAAAAATGTTGCCTATTAGTGTAAGTACATAAATGATTTAATGTGTATGATACACTCTTTTCTTTCACCAACATATTGTTCTGCAATAATCTAGTCTCCAGGTGAAGACAAATAATAGTTGACATCTCCGTTCCTTACTCTTTAGGAAGGTGGATGTCGAAAGGATCTGAGAAAAGAAAAGGATCCAGGCAAAATTAAGATGATTGGAGGTAGTGGAAAGAATTAGCTTTAAATAGGGCACCTTTTGACACCAGGAACAGTGAACTGAACTTAGAAGGAGGAAAGATGGGACAGTGCCAAGAGCATGGATTTTAGAGAGAGGTCGCTCGGAGTTTCTGTCTTACCTTCACTACTCACTAGCTATTAAAACCTAAGTTATCGTGTCACGCCAAATGCCAGTCTCTCCATATTTCAATGCAGAAGATACTTGCTTATTCTTCATATTGTGAGAATGAGGGATAATATGCTTAGTAAATTTTCATTTAATTGGCCTGTGGTGGGGCTTAGAGATTAGCATTTAAAAAAAATCATGTGGACTTTCAATTAGTAAAGGTAGAAGGAAATGGGGAGATAACAAGTCATCATTGGACAAACATCAATCATAATTGTTTTTGACCAGATCTTTCAGTGGATGTTAACATTAGTGGGTAAAAGTTTGAGGAGAAACAAGTTTACATAGTTTCAAAGTATCATGATAGAGTTAATAAACTACTCATTAGTAGTAGTTTGATATTTTGAAAGGTAATAACTTTGCAGTGGAGAAACCAGAAGGTGGGACTTTACCTGTTATCAACGTTGGTACCAATGGGAATACCTCGACGTTATGAACCTTTTGATTTAATTGAGAAGGGACATCACTTCCGTGGTATTATTACAGAATGCATCACTTCATTCCGCTAACAAGAAAACACCAGACAAACCCAAATTGAAGGATATTCTATTAAATAACTGATCAGTACTCTCCAAAAAGATCAAGGTCATGAAAGACAAGGAAAGATTGAGGAGATATAAATTGGACAAGACTGAGAAGAAATATCAGTTAAATGTAATCCCGCATCAAAGGGAAATGAGTGGAACGAATGGTAAAATTCTAAAAGGACCTGTAATTTAGTTAACAGTATTGTACCAATGTTAATTTTCTGGCTCTGACAATTGTACTATGTAAGGAGTTAATGCTATAGGAGGCAGATAAGTAAAGCGCTCTCTACTATTTTTTTGCAAGTTTTCCACGAGTCTAAAATTAATTCAAATTGAAAAGTTGAAAAAAAAAATGCCTCCAGTGATACTAATGTGTAACCAAGATTAAGAACCTCTAGCTTAGGATGTAGTAAATTCCCAACAAATGATAGTTATTACCAAACCTGGCTAAATGTCATGCACGACCAATCAGTTTTGCTGTTCCAGAAGCACGGTTCATTTTTTTTTTTTTTTAAGTTTTTCTGACCTGAATTTGTCTTTCTACATAGTGAGAGTTGAATATATTCAAGTAAAAGATAATGTTGAAAAATATAACTAGTCAAAGGGACTTTTGCATGATTCAACTTTAGGAGTTGTGTGTTTTTTCTAGATAACAAGGGAATAAGGAACACTGCCCACTTCTCTGTCAAACTTTTTGCGTTAAGAAAGTAAGTGACCTTCACCCCTTCACTACCCTAATTTTAAAGCCTGAGTTCTTGCTAATTTTGTAATTTTTGTTGAATAGGATGGGGTCCCTCTTTAAGTCTTATTTCTCATAGGGGAAAAAAAAAAAAACAATAGTACCTATTAGTCATTGGATGTTTTCTAGGGCAGAACTATCATCTTGGTTTGATTAAGAAGGAAGGAAGGAAGAGGAGTCAAGGAGGAAACTTCTATTTATTTTTCAGGCCTGAATTTAGAAATTCAGATTGTTTCTTTTACGTAGAAAATGTTGGGTAAAGCCTAACTATTTTCTTCAGCATATGTGACCCACTAGAGAGTTTTTACTTGTATAGGCAAGACTGTTCAATTTGTACAGTTTGATAATTTGGAATAATAATTATACTGAGTTTTATAACAGAATTTTAAGTTCTTGCTTCTTTCAAAAGGATCTCCAAATAAAGGACCAGTTGCTTTTGTGTTAAAGTGAAAATCAGAAATTTTAAATATTTTAATGGAAAAATAGTCAGGCGATGAAGATTTAACCTGTGGAAGCAAGGGGCTCTAAAGCCACTAGTTTCAAATGTCGTGTGGTTGTCTGCATTGGTGGCTTAATATCTTCACACTCTTTTTTCTCCATCTGCAAATGGGGCTCATACTAATAATTTCCTCAACATTGCTATAGGGAGCAATCAGATAGTTTTTTAAAAAGTGCCTAGCATAGCACTCGACATGTAGTAAGTACTAAATATATGTTACAACTTCTTTTTTGTTTTTGATTTGTTTCTGTTTTTTTTTTTTTTTCCTAAGAAGAATGAAAAGAAAATGTAAAAATCTGTACCCAGTTCTGGTGCAACCCCTAATAGTGTCCTGTACCTACGTCTCCCTGTCATTCAGGTGGGTATTTTTGAGTAGCTCTTGACATACATTAGGAGTTTGAGAATTATTGCTGAATAAATTAATATAATCATGCCCTTGCAAATGCCTTTGACTCCTTGGGCCCCCCATTTCTCCTCATCTTGACCCTGTAATAATACATATTTACTCGAGACCCCGTACCCAGCTTCTCCTTGGATATCCCCAAGCCTCTGAATGTTACTGGAGCAAATTACATGGCTGGGCTGATTGGTTTCACTTTAAATTATCGAACACCTCGAATGGACCTTCAGCACTATTCAGAAATTGTTTTCCTTAGTAACTTTGCTTCCTAGCAAGATTTTAATTTCAAATTTTCTCTTTTCACACCTCCCACCCTCTCCTTCTTAGCTGAATACCTCATTTCATTTTTCATTCAGAAAATAGAAAACATAGAACGAAAACTCCATCTGCACACAACTAAATTTGAAACACAAGTTCATTTGCCCCCATCTCTGTTATATTCCTACCTGTTATTGTGGAGGCCAGTCTCGCCCTGGTGCTCTGAATCCCATCCAGTGACTGTCAAGCACCCTTTCTGATATACATTCCCTTTTTACATCCTCAGTCTTTCTCTCTTTCCTCGATTGTTTCCATGCCCATGTAAACATGTCCCACTACTTTCTGTCTTAAAATATTATCTCCTACCGATCTGACATCTCTGTCAGTATTGCTCCATTACTTCGTTTCTCTTCACAGCCCAACTTTGTGAATTATCAAGTCTAATTTTCTATTTCTACTTCTTCACCTTCTATATGCTTTCATCCCACTCTGATCTGATTTCTACCTTCATCATTTTATTGAAGGTGGTGGGTTTGTAGTTTCGCGGATTTAGTTAATTTCAGGAGGACATATTTTAAAAGCCATTTGGCCTTAAATCCAAGCCACATTTTCTAGTTTAGATCCACCAGTAAATGATAATTTGCTTTCTAGTTCAGACTCCCATTCAGATCTTGAGAGAGGAAGAAAGGAAGGTCATTTATTGGTCCCTGAAAACCCCAGCATCATTATGAATTAGCCAGGAACATTGAAAAATAGACAAGGGCTAGAAATTGGGACTCAACATAATATAGAGATAAAGTTTTCTGAATGACCGATTATTTGGCTTTAGTAAGTATGGATCATATTGAATTTGACCTTGGTTGGTCACAGCAGCTAAATTAGGCTGATATCTCAGAAGCCAAAGATAGTTTTGGTTAGATGAGGGCCTTGGTAAACACGGAGTTTATGGACAGGCTGGGGTAGCAGATGTTGACCTGAACTAGGCAGGTGCAGCTTCAACCTAAATGGCATAGTCAATATGTGGATTAGATTATCTGGAAAGTCATCTGTCATTCTAATGAAGATCTGCCTCAAAACAAGCAGAGTTTTAACATATGGAGTGAGAGAAATTGGAGTTGAGGAACTCAAGAAATTGACCGAGAATGTGTTAGATGGCAGACCAAAATGGAGAGCAGGACCCTGAGTCAAAATAACAATGTAAATTTGGTAGACATTTCCTATAGAAGATCAAGAAATGTTTTGTATGATTTTGAGTTATTTCTATAAAAAAAATAAGACTATTTCAAAAGAATTTTGGTGTTTAAAGTGTGCCAGCTATTGGAAAATGTACTCAAATGAATTATATGAATCATTGCATTCTTATGGTACTGTTGGCTCAACCTCTAATCCCTATTGCGAATCCTGTTGCTTTTCGCTGTTTCCACTGCCTCAGCAATCCCAGGCGTCATCTTCTACCTGGGGGATGCAGTGGCTTCCTGGTCTCCCTCATATGCTTGCTCCTCTGGAGTCCATTCCTCTGCACAGCAGTCAGAATGACCTTTCACAGATGTAAATCTAATCATACCACTCTCCTGCTTAAAATCCTACAGCGGTTCCCATAGCAATCAAATGAAAATCCATATTACCATGATTTACAGGGACTCTACATGATCCAGTCCCAGCCATCCCTTACCATCGTTCCTCCTGACAATTATGCTTCAGCTACAATCCAAGATCATTCTTCTTTCAGAGATTTTGCACGTTTTATTCTTTCTTTCTGGAAATACTTCCTCTTCCTTCTCCCTCTGCCCTCTCTATCCCTCCTTCAGACTTTAGTTCAAATGTCATCTTTTCAGAAAGGCATTTCCTGATCTCCTTACCTAAAGCGGTACCCAACCTCATCCTCTCATCTTGTCGCCTTCTAATCCTTGACTTTATTTTCTTAATTCCATAACACTTATCACTCTCTGAAATGATCTTGTTTATGTATTTGTTTTTTGTCTGCTTTGTCTCACAAGAATGAAAGCTATATAAAGACAGGGACTTTGGTTTATGGTTACGTCTCTAATATCTAAAACCATACCTGACAGCCAGTGAATTTTTTTTTTTTTTGAGTGTGGGTTATTAAGCTATTTGCATCTTGACATCAAACTTATCTTTCTACATTCTGCTCTGTTCAGCTGGGGATGGGACCCTACAAATCACATTTCTCCCTTAGGGTTGGATCTCTCTTAGTCTTTGCCAATTAGGGCCCACAGAAGAAAACTACAAGGCTGGGAAATAAAAGACTTCCTCTTCCTTGTTTTTCTGTTGCTCTTGTTGGCATCGCTTCAGCAATATTTCTTTCTGGCAGGGACAGTTGATTCAGCAGCAATTGGCTCCAATTTGCAGATACTCACATCGCCAGAACCAGACTCATCACTCTCTCAAACTCACCAACATCATCCTGCAGCACCCTTCTCAAAAGACTGAGTCTCAGCTCCATGGGAGCCTTCTTTCAGCACTGTCTTATAAGAAAAGTCATATAAACTTTCAAGTTTTCTAGTAGTCATGTTATAAAAGTAAAAAAAAAAAAAAAAGTTGAAATAAATGTTATTAAACCCAATATATCCAAAATGTTATCTTTTAAACATGTAATCAATGTAAAAATTATTATTGAGGTATTTTACCTTCATCATTAGTCTTTGAAATCTGGTGTGCATTTTACACTTTTGGTACATCTCAGTTCAGACTAGTGACATTTCAAGTGTTCAAAAGCCACATGTGGCTGATGGTTACCATGTTGGACAGTGCACCTTGAAGTTCAGTGTTCCCAACATCTCCCTTTGTTTTCCAGGCCTAAGGGTGCTGGTTGCTTTCTGATGTCGCCACCTCTGCGATACTTTCATGTTTTTAGTTTTATAATATCTAATTAATAATTCTTGTAAAAATCCTTTTTATTGAAATAAATGGTCTGCTTTCCATTCCTTAATTGGATTCTATCCAATATTTTTGTCTAATAAATGAATGATGCAACTAGAAAGATGTTATATCTTAGAATGCTACACAAATGATATGGTTTAATCATGAATTTGGAACAGAGCACTGCAGAGTAGACATGTGACATCTGCTCATACATGAGTTGGGGAAATTAGAGCAGTCCAATTTTGTCACCTTTTATTTCCTCTCCCTATTATATCTAACATCACAAAGAGAGATGCGACTATTATCTGATGGATTTGGGCCAAGGTTTTTACAAAACCATGAGATGGCTTTTGGAATTGTCCATGCACAAAACCAAAATGAGGTATAATACCTTTGCCTCTAACAATTCAGGTAAATTTAAAAATGTTTACCTATTATAGGCTTTGTTGTTAGCTACATCTATGTAAAGCTTAGATGATTTAGGTTTAAAACAAACAGATTAAAAAAAAAAAAAAACTAACCATTTGCTTGATTGTAGAAGTCTGGAAACCAATTTAATTGTATTCAACTTTTTAACTAAATTCTGCCAAATTGTTTTATTGTGTGTGCAAATACAGCTTTGGTGGTCCATGTATTTTATATTAGGAATTCTGAATGTGAGTAAAATATTTTTTTTTGCCATATGCCAAGAGGCAAAACCATATCTCCATTTGGTTTGGTCAAATAATTTTTGTAACAGGAAGGTGACAGCATGGGTTAACTCTGATTTCATAAAATCAAGGCAACAGTTTTTACCCCTAAAATGAATTGGGGACAAAAGGGCTCTTCTCCTAGCTCCTGTTATAGAATCTAGGAATTTTATTTTCTATTGACTTATCATGTCCAGTGTCTTCTCTTAACCTCTGTTCTTTGTCCCCTTTTCCTTCCCTCATTCCCTGGTATTCTACTGCTGTCTTATCTCTATTTTCCACTCGGATTATTATTCTTTTGTTGTCTAAAGGATATGCTTCCCTTTTGGGTTTGAGGAGCATGCCCAAGCCAACACAGTTGGAGGGTGTCTTTTTTTTTTTTTTACAACCTTTCCTACTCCCGGTCTTGTTGGATCTGATCTCTCATCTTTCCCTTAGACCTGCTTCAATTTATATTTCTCATCATAACTTTCTGTAACTTTCCATTCCTTTTGCCTTTCTCCAGTCTTTCCCCTCCCACTAATATAAATTTTCAGCACATTTTTAAATCAAGACTTTTCTCTTCAAGGTAGTATGTGAACTTTAGTTAATCCTCAGAGTACAGTTTTTTTTATTACCACTGCTATATAAGGCAAGAAGGAGTTTGCGACTTTTCCTGCTCCCAGAGGGGTCAATTTAGTGTCTGAACTAGAAGTCTGATAGGCCTTATGCTTAGTTCTTTATCAAGATCGGGAGATAAAGGCTCTGTCTCTCTCATGTAATAGTCACCTGGATTTAGACAGTGCCCTTTTCCAGATCCAAGCTTCTGAACACAATTTGCTGCAGCTTCATGGTGTCCAAGGAAATAAGTGCTCGCCAATATACCTGTTTGCTAAACAGAAGCAGAATACGTCAAATAGGATTTAGTCAATGGGACCAAAACGAATGTAATAGTCTCCGTCTTTGTTTTTTTTTAGTTTTTATTTGGACTTTGCAGGGAATCTGTGTTCATAAAAGAACTCTGCATGTGTACTTACTGCAGGCAGATGCTTGTTTCTTTGGCAGAGCTGCATGATATGCAAATCAGTGGCTCTGGGAGATGCAAATCTCATAGGCTGAATGGATTTTCTGTGGGCCAAAGGGCATTTACAAATTAATTGCAAAGCCGCCCTTTGTCACTGTTGTGAAGTAGGTTAGCCACTTGCCCAAAGTCACATTGCTTATGAATGCTGGGCCTGAGAGAAGAGTACCTTCTCCAGAAGCTTTCCCCTCACTCTACACTTGGCCCCTGATTTCTCCCTACTGGTGAGTCATACAAATTGACTTGCTGCCAGGATGGTTCCCGTTGCAACTGGCAGCAGTCAATGCATCGAAAGGAATGTAGTGTCTTACCCACAGCCTAACTCTGCTATTGACTGGGGTTGGCTAGTCTGGTTCCACAGAAGGATGAATTTCCTTTGGTGTGAGGGTACCCAGGAGACTGGCTGTGCTTAGCTGTTTTCAGGTAAAGCAGTTAAAGCGCTGCCTCTTTTATGAGGTTACACACCCAAGGCCGTGAGTGCATCGTATAGGAGAACTGCTGAATTGTAAAGTGAGTGATGAGAAATTTCTCTATCCCCTATTATACCCAGAGTATCAGCTCCCTATAGGTGCTGTAATAAGTAACCACAAACTTGGTGTCTTAAAACAAGAGAAATTTATTCTCTCACAATTCTGGAGGCCAGAAGTCCAAGATTAGTATGGACTAGGCTGAAATCAAGATGTCCGAAGGCCATTTCCCTCTGGAGGCTCTACAGGAGCATCTGTTGCTCGCCCCACCAGCTTCTGGTGGCTCAGGGGCTCTTTGGCATGTGGACACATCACGGCGCTCTCTGCCACTGCAGTCGCATCACCTTCTCTTCTGTATTAAATCCCCCCCGACTCTCTCTATAAGGTCACCTGGGATTGCATTTACTACCCACAGGGATAATTGAGCCTCATCTTTCCATCTCAAGATCTTTAACTTAATCATATCTGCAAAGCTGCTTTTTCCACTTAAGGTAGCAGTCCCAGAGACCCTCATTCATTCAAGGTAGAGAGATAGATCAAGGTGGGTAATTGTCTTATTTCTAACTTCTCAAGAAATACTTTTTAAAAAAAATGTTTTGTCTCAAATTTAAGACAGTGTTTTTCTTTAGAGATATAGTGCCAGTGAACACTAGTTAGAGGAACTTAAAATACTCCAGGTGTTTGTCGTGTAGTTCCGTTATAATGGTTGGAAAATTCTCTGGTTTGACCATATGTTTACTGTGCTATAGCCAAAGATCATAATGTTAGGATATTGTTTTTCCCAGATTCAACCCATCAGCATGCATTTACTGGATATGTGCTTTGGACCATTCAGAGAAGGAGCTGTGAAACAATACGTTCTCTTGAGTGTCGTGTGGGTTAGTTTGTGACGTGGGGT
>NW_011888794.1:8061089-8072002 GCF_000151845.1 Pteropus vampyrus
TAGGTGCTGTAATAAGTAACCACAAACTTGGTGTCTTAAAACAAGAGAAATTTATTCTCTCACAATTCTGGAGGCCAGAAGTCCAAGATTAGTATGGACTAGGCTGAAATCAAGATGTCCGAAGGCCATTTCCCTCTGGAGGCTCTACAGGAGCATCTGTTGCTCGCCCCACCAGCTTCTGGTGACTCAGGGGCTCTTTGGCATGTGGACACATCACGGCGCTCTCTGCCACTGCAGTCGCATCACCTTCTCTTCTGTATTAAATCCCCCCCGACTCTCTCTATAAGGTCACCTGGGATTGCATTTACTACCCACAGGGATAATTGAGCCTCATCTTTCCATCTCAAGATCTTTAACTTAATCATATCTGCAAAGCTGCTTTTTCCACTTAAGGTAGCAGTCCCAGAGACCCTCATTCATTCAAGGTAGAGAGATAGATCAAGGTGGGTAATTGTCTTATTTCTAACTTCTCAAGAAATACTTTTTAAAAAAAATGTTTTGTCTCAAATTTAAGACAGTGTTTTTCTTTAGAGATATAGTGCCAGTGAACACTAGTTAGAGGAACTTAAAATACTCCAGGTGTTTGTCGTGTAGTTCCGTTATAATGGTTGGAAAATTCTCTGGTTTGACCATGTGTTTACTGTGCTATAGCCAAAGATCATAATGTTAGGATATTGTTTTTCCCAGATTCAACCCATCAGCATGCATTTACTGGATATGTGCTTTGGACCATTCAGAGAAGGAGCTGTGAAACAATACGTTCTCTTGAGTGTCGTGTGGGTTAGTTTGTGACGTGGGGTATGAGAAGACTTTTCTTTATGAACCACCTCCTTGCTTCTTCTCCGTTCTTGTTATATACTGATATTTATAGCATTCCATGGCATTCATATCTTCTCAGAAGACTGTTACTTTTGTTCCCTTACAGGAGACTAATCAGGGCAGTATGTTTAGATTTTCAGTTATTCCTCACAAAGTCTTTTTTTGTTCCTATTGTTTTCTTTCCCTTTTTGTCTAATGGTTGACATAGCAAAAAGCTGACTGAATGATACTTGGAACGTTTTGAAATTTGCCTACATTTATCTTTAGCCGAGAAGTCCCTTAATAGGGAATTATGCTTTCTACATAGATTTCATGCAAATGTGAAAAGAATTTTAATCTATTCTCAGATTTTGGAGGATAAAATCCTAAAGTCTTATGATTAGATTTGAGGTTTGTTTGAATTGTAGGTTTAAAGAAAGAATCATGGGATGTAAACTCATATGGAATAATAATAATAGAAACTTCTTTTGTTTTGAGCAGAAACAGGAACACTAAATTTAGAAACACATCAGATTCACAGAGGTATTTATGGGTGGTTTATACGCTACTAGTAATTTATATAGGGAATAACTTCCATCATTGTTCTTATCTTTTCAGATGTTTTTTCATTTAACTTCTTGGCTATAACGTTGAACATTCCATTTTCCTTGGGCAATGAAAAAATACCTGTTAATTAGACAGGAAGTTTCATTTCTCCCTACCCGTATTCTTAGACCATCGTCATAAATAACTAGATGTAGCCCACACGGCAGCCTTAGACGACTCTAATATCATTCCAATTTATCCACATCTTTTTACATCAGTACTACTCTCTTGGATTAGGCCAACATCCCCTCTTCCCTAGATTATCAAAACAATCTCTAAGCTGTCTCTAGTCTTATCTTTTTCCACACTAATAGGCTCTGGTCTTCCTAAACCCCAGCCTATGTAATTAAAACTCTTCAGTACAACCCACAGTCCTCAAGATAAAATCCACACTCCTTAATTTGTCCAGTCAGACTTTTCATAATCTTGTTTATCTTTACAGCCTCATCTCCTATCTCTTCTTCCATCACCGTCTATATTACAAGAAAGGTTTATAAAAACCTTCCCGATATGCCTTTCCTTGCTTTTGCAGATGCTATTCCCTCAGCAAAATCTTCTCTTTGTCCTTTAATTCCTTCCCCATTCCTCTCCCACCCTCCTTTGCTAGATTACTCAGTTTAGCTAGGACCTAGAATTCTCACTAACGACCCCTCCTCTAGATTAAGTTAATTTTTCTTTCCACCTACTTCCTCAATTTAGCCCTTAGTACACCTTGATTTTATTGTAGACTTTTAAAATATACCTGCAAAGCTTCAAGACAAGGAATGTGTTTTGCTGACCATTGTGTTCATATGTAGGCATGCAATAAAGATTTATTGACTCAGTGAAGAGCCCTAGTCCAATAGGTTTATCATGAAAATGAGAATAGACAAGGGGAGGATGGAACAGATGCTGAGTGGAAGTGTCAGCTACGTTACATATTTGCTATCACTGAGAGGAGCCGTAATTTTCTTTGTTGTGCTTTCTTCTCCAAAGCAACAAAAGTGCTAGAAGCAAGAACTTTGCAGAATAAAGCTTCTTGTTTTCTTACAACTTACTTATATAGTACTCTAAATTGGTCTTAATCAATAGTTACCTGTTGTCACCAAAGCTCTTCCTCTAGCTTTTAACCGATTTAACTATGACGGTTTAATTTTTAGAAGTATTTCATGTTTTCTTGTTTATTCCTATAAGAACTTTTGGTAAAAGCCTTGGACTTTCATAAGAGAAAGAAGAAAATACAGTTGAAATTTTGGAATGTGTTGTATTTCATAATTATGACCGTGATCATGAAATGCAGCTGCCTTGGGAAAAGGCAGCAACCAGACAGTGTATTGGAGGGACACGATACTTTCAGTGGTGTAGGGAATTGTCAAACACTTCATAAACACAGTCAAATGTGACCTTACCTACTTTTTATAGTTGCATCTTTTAATTGAATGGTAGACCTTTTCTGGCTTGCATAACTCCACAAGCCTTAAGCCAAAGTGAAGAAAGTTAAATATTTAATAAAACACGGCTTTTTCCTAAAGGATTTGTTTTCACTCTGTCTCCTAACAACTTAAAATACAATTTAGAATGAACCCTCTAGTTATTGAATTATTTCTGAAGGTCTAGCAAAGCAAAATAATTAGCAGGAAGAAAGAGGAGTAGATGCTCAACCTTCTGTCCACTCCACCTTGTAGATCTATTGGACATTTTTCAATGAATGTTTTGTTGAGAAACTTAATGTGTACATTATTGAGCTTGTTTCTTTCTTTCTTTCTTTCTTTCTTTCTTTCTTTCTTTCTTTCTTTCTTTCTTTCTTTCTTTCTTTCTTTCTTCTTTCTTCCTTTTCTTTTCTTTTCTTTTCTTTTCTTTTCTTTTCTTTTCTTTCTTTCTTCTTTCCTCCCTCCCTTCCTTCTTCCTTCTTCCTTCTTCCTTCCTTTCCTCCCTTCCTTCCTTCCTTCCTTCCTTCCTTCCTTCCTTCCTTCCATTTTTTTCTTTCTTTCATTTACTGATTCCTACTTCCAGACATAAAGACTCATGCTTACCATTAAGAAACTTAGCATTTATATGGGAAGAAGGGAAATAAATTACTATTATAAAGCAGTTTGATAAATACAGTATCAGAGATATGCATAGATACTATGGAAAGAGTCTTCTACTCAGTCTGGGCCCAGTGATGGGATGAGAAGAGAAGATTAAGATTAATAAAGACTATTTGAAGGAAGGGAGGCATAAGCTGATATTCTGAAATATAGGTAATATATAGGAAATATACTGAAGTAGAAAAGAAGAACGAAAAGGAGACAGAGACAGTGTGTAAATGTGAGGAGAAACAGTGAAGAATACTCAAACATCTGTGAATAGTTTGGTATACCTGGAATTAGAATTTGCATTAGAGGTAGGTAGGAATTTGTAGGGCTGTGATAGCCAGGACATTAAGTTGGAGAACTAGGCAGAGTCAGATGTGGAAGGGTTTGTAGAGGTCCAAATGCATTCTTGGAAACTTAGATTCGTTGCTAGGCATTGCCTGTTAAGGGAGAAGAAAATGTTATAGAAGGGGATGACTCCAAGTTTCTGACTTAGGATATAGAGCAAGGAAGATTTCTGTTCCTTTCACTCTGATGGAAGTTTGGCTTTTTCAGGTGTATGCTGGGAAAGAAACTCTTGCCTCTCTATCTTGTCTCCTTTAAGGAGAAGGATTGGTTATTCAGCTTGGTCAGAGTTTGATACTCATTGAACAATTGTTTATTAGGAGGTGGAGCTACCGTCTTCAAAATAAATAAACAGGCAAGAGACCTTTCCTTCCTTTGTTCTTGTGGGGAGGGGTTCTTCTTGGCATCCTGTCTCCATCTGGGCTGTGAAGCCACCCTTGATGCTGACTGGGAAGTCAAATCAGGGTCTGCCTGGTAGACATAGCACTCTATTTCTCACTTGACTTGGGCTGAAAAATAAAAGTTCTCTTGATTCATCGCTAGTACAGTGTCCCAAAGCTCACTTTTTTGTTGTCACTCCTCACTAGTCGAAAATAAAGTTGATGTTTTGTCTCCTTTTGCCACTAATCTTTGCATATATTCTTTAAGGGCCAGAAACTTGGAGCAGAGACTTCAGTTCCAGCTTCTAATGAGTTATTGAGAGCTCTTCACCAAGATAGGAGAACACAACGTTAACTGTTTTATCCCTCCGCGTCTTTTCTTCATCCTCCCTCTCCTTCCTCGGGTGATGGGGTAATATCTGTCTTCACCCACGCTCTCAAATCACTGGAATTCTTTCCTCTCTCTCATCCCCAAGTTGCAGCAATTTCATCCTTGAAATGACACGAGTCCATCACTTCATTTCTATTTCAGTCTTCACAGTTCTGGTTCAGGCTTCCGTATTTCCAACCCAGATGACCGCAGAGGCCCTTTAACCAGTCTTTCTCTCTCCAGTTCCTTCTCGCAGCTTTCAGAGTTTTTTTAGTGCATGCATATCTGATCATATCATCCTGATGCTCAAAAACTTCAAACTCATCATTGCTTCCAAGAGCCACCTTCTACAATGTGATGCCCTTTGCACCTATACTTCAAATGGTGCAAAGGAAACTGGTTTGGATAGCAGAAGATGGGTTCAGTTCTGGCTGGATCTAGTTGTCCTGTTTTCTGTGTATCCTCACAAGTAACTTGTATCTCCTCACAGGTTACTCTAGCTGCTTTTTGTTTCTTCATCTCTAAAACAGAGGAGTAGAATGAAATGTTGTCAAAGGTCCTATCCAGTTGTATCTAACTTGGTTGCCACATTTTGAAATTCATAATCTCATATTTTGCAAATAACTCTTGACTTACTTCCAGCAGGAAGCCTGTAGTACCATAGATACACTGGGCACTTGCATGTTTACTTGCATGTTTACTGTGGCTTTGCTCTCACATTTATTTAACGAGTACTTCCTGTTTCACTGATTTCCCCTGTCGAAGCCCTATTCATCTTTCAACTCTTCGATCAAATTCAACTTGCACCATCAACCCTCTCATGATTCACTCCATGTAGAATTAATCATTCCTTTGTAGGTGCTCTCAGAGCCCTCTTTATAAATCATTTAGGATATTCTGCAGCTGTCTATGTATCTATTTCTCTCTCCCCAATAGACTAAACTCCTTAATGAAGAGGGTATGTTTTTGTGTCTTTGCGTCTTGGGACTTTACACAGAGTAATGTCCCAGTCGATAAATGTTGCTTAACTGAGTGGACGCGGTAATACTATTCATTAAGTAGTGTTTTTCATGTGGTCACTTTGGGGATTCTCATCCATCGGACTTGAATAATGAATTTCCACCTAAATTTTGGAAGTTTTTAGAATAACATCCTCAAAAGGCAAATATTAATTAGTGCATATACTCTCATCTTTAAATTAAATTCCAGAACAAAGCATCCAAAAGGTCCAGAGCAATGGAAGAATACTTGGGGTAAGCATAGCCTCTCACAGTAAAATTAATGAACAATACCCTCTTGGCTGTATGTTCTTTGCACTTATCAAATCGCTAACAGTATATTTGTACTTTATAACTCTCCAAAGATGATTAAATAACTCTCTTGTTTTCTCAAAATTATTTGTGCTAAAATGACCTATTATCATGGAGATAGGAAATTGCTTGGTCACTACATTCTGCCTAAGCCCTTATTTTAATGTGGAAGATGCTGGTCATGTTGATGATTCCTCACTCTAAATACTCATCAAATTAGAGTACAAAGCTCTAATTTTCTTTGTCGGCAGAGGAGGGTGATTAATTGCTGCCTATTCAAAAAGTCTGTTAATGGAAAGAAAAAGAAACCAGCCCAGTGTGGTACTGTGTCCTCATTTTCTTGGCCAGAAGTGCTCATCGGGGCACTTGTCTGATTTAGGCTCTTCAGATGCGGAGATAAAAACTTGAGCTAATTGTATCTTTAGAATGGAATAAACACTTGGGCCTTTCTGTGTTTCAGCAGAGAGGTTCAGGATCGCCGATGAAGCTTGCCATCGGAAATTGTCTTGTCACAATCGGAGTAATTTTCCATTTAGGAGCCTCCTGTAACAGCTGAACGCTGGCAGAGCACTCCAGTCCCCTGTGCTTGTAACGTCGTGGCCTTTGTGGCACTGAGGGTGAGGAACAGGGTAGAGAAAATCTTCTTATATCTTAGCAACTAATTGATTTAGTAGGATTCATGACATTCAACAGACATCCTTATTACTTGTCTTGTCTTGTCCTAAATCCATCTCAGACCACTGTGACATGAAAATGCAATTTCTTTTTGGAGCTACTTAAGTAAGCCCACAGTGTCCAATAATGTCCAGTGTACTCCTTCTGCAGTTTTGTGACCTGATTTGAGTGAATGACATGAATTTTGGGGGAGGAGGGCTGATATATAGATAATTAAAAAAACAAAACAAAACAAAACAAAAAACCCACAAACTTTCAAAAGGAGATTTTATTTTAAAATGGGAGAATTACGTAGTACTAAGATTTCAATATGCAAATGAACCAAAATAAACCATGCTATAAGATATTTGACATGTGCAGTGTCATTTAATGAGACGTAGTTATCCTACTTATTTGAACTGCTTAAAAATCATTGTTGGCATCTGTTGAGTGTCTTCCAAATTTTACAGCTAGTCTTTGCACAAACAGGACTGCATACTGGTCAGAATAGATATACTGATGGCTCATTTTCTCATGTGGAGTTCTTTCTCCCCTTTCTGCATCAATTTTAAATAAATTTTCAGTGGTGATTCAGGAACTAGCACTTCGTGCCAAAGCCCCTTTACTTATGATCCTGTATTGAAATATTGAGAAAAGGGATGTATAAGTACCCAAGAAAGCTGGCTTGAGAAGGAACTAACTAAATGGTGTATAGATGAGAAAAATAGGAGGTCAGATTTATCCAGTGAGATGAGAAGGGGTTACTGAGAGTTCTAGGAACAAACATTTCCTGTGTGAAACATCAGATTATCAGTGTTAGAAATAACCATCCTGGTTGCAATGTTGGATAGAGTAAGAATGTGGGGTATAGGGAGAAGAAAATTATTCTAGGTGCAGGGCTCACAGAGGAGGCTGCATCCAATCATACATTCACATGGAAAACACATGTCCATGTTGATTTTTTATATCATCATATTTTGGGGCATTGTCACATTAATCTAAAAATACAAATTTATCCAAGTAGCTTAATCTGTACAAGAATCTCGGCGCCCTTTCCTATATAAGTGTTGTCAAATTTTTTCAACACTTTTCCAAAGCAATTTTCTCCTTCCTGGAACATACAAAATGGTTTCGTGGAGATTTCCACACGTAGAGTTTGTTGGGAGACATCACTCTTTTGTCCTGTTGACTGGCCTTAATTACTTTTTTTATTTTCCTTTGAGCTGCTTTTTCTTGTTGAGGATAAAGCAGGAACTTCCAAATGTCCAGGAAAATAAATGTGTTCCTGACTAGTTGCCCAGTAGAATAATGGAGCTGAAATTGTTTTTTTCTATGGTTATTAATACTGAATTATGCTGGGAAAATGGTCTAAGATCCTAGATGAGAGGAGCTGTATAAATATGAAATCACAGTGTTGAACAACAGCTGCATCCTCAAAGGATATTGGAAATTTGCTTATCTAGATTTAAATATGAGAAAGAGCATGAAATGTGTTAGCTTTTGAGATAGGAGTGTGGATAAATTTGCAGGTTCATATATCGTGATTATTTGAAGTCTATTCTGATTTATCTGGCCGGCTCTTCCCTACTGGATTGATAGTAGATTTTAATATACTGCATTTCTTTCATGTGTCAGCCCCTCTTAGGAGTTATGCCATTAGGTAGTAGGACTCAGGGTTTGCCCTGCAAACTGCAGACCTTCGGTAATCAGGAGCATCATCTCTGCTGTCAGAGACCAAAAGTGGAAGGCTCAATGTGCTGCTGTTCTAAACCCTTTATATTTAAATTAGTAATTTTAAAACATTTTATTAGGAAAATTTTCTTCCATCTTTCAGCTTTCCTTTTTCTTAAATACTTATTAGGATGAAAAAGTGTAGAATATTTATCCAGGGTTATGCAAGAGACCCAGCAGGGAAGGCCAGTGCTTTGAAAGGCCTACAAAAGGGTGGTGACATTGTCCTAGGAAGCATCACTGGAGGTGTCTCCTTTTTGTCCCATGGTTATGAAATCTCGTGGACACCACCTTCGTATTTTTGTTTTTCAAGTTTATTGAGATATAATTGGCATATAACACAATATAAGTTTAAGGTGCATAACATAATGATTTGGTATGTATAGTGAAATGATTATCACAGTGATTTTATTTAACATCCATCAGCTCACATAATTATAATTTTTCCCTCCTTGTGATGAGAACTTTAAAAATCTACTCTCTAGCAACTTTCAAATATACACAAGACAGCAGGGGTCCCCAAACCCTGGACCACAGAGGGATACTGGTCCATGGCCTGTTAGGAACCAGGCTATATAGCATGAGGTGAGTGGCGGGTGAGCGAGCGAAGCTTCTTCTGTATTTGCAGCCACTCCCCAGCACTGGCATCACTGCCTCAGCTCCGCCTCAGATCCCTAGGCATTAGATTCTCATAGGAGTCCTGGTCCCTGGTGCCAAAAAAGTTGGGCACTGCTGCTATATAGTGCCGTTAACTTCAGTTGTCATGTTGTATGTTACATCCCCAGAAATTACTTCTAACTGGAAGTTTGTACCTGTGGGTCACCTTCACCCAGTTTTTCCACCCCACCCCCCACCTCCGGCAACCACCAATGTGACACCGTCTTTTAACAGCCACCAGATCTAACCTCTTGTACTCACTCCTCTCTCCATTCCCTAAGCCATCACGTGAAGCCGTGGGGACATAGGGATTAATGGAGGGTATAGGACAAAGCAAAGACAGGACAACTTAGGTGACTGTCAGCTTATTTCAGCATTACATGTATCTTTCTAAACTCAGTTTATGACATGGAAAACCAAGAATAGGTAACTTGGGAGAAAGAGGGTTAAAAACCCACCGTGTCTCAGGCACATTCACGGAGGGTTTGTTACTCTAAGATGGACATCGGTTAGCCATCTGCGATCTCTTGATTTTCTAAAATTCCTTTTTGGGGTAAGATTGCTAAAGATAGCAAATAAAAATACAGTAAATGAAAATATTGCATGGGACATAATCATCCTAAAATGTTACTTATGGTTTATCTAAAATCCAAATTTCATTGGTGATCCTGTAGTCCATCTAGCAATTCTATCTGGGAGATGTTCTAGAGTTTACCATTATCCCGTTTCCTCAGGTTGAGTCGATATGTTAATAACTCAGAAAACATTTTAATAAGCAAAGGAGACCAGCTAGATCAAGGTAGGAGGTTATCAGCCTCATAATATCTCCTCCTTCCCAAATTGTTTTTGGTGAATATTTCATATGTCTTTTGAACAGAACAGATGTATATAATTATGGCTTCCTTTAAACTCTCCCTAAGCTTCCCGAACTGTTTCCCTTTCTTTGGATGACCTTGGCTGCCACTGCAGAGGGAGGTGGAGACCAGGAGGAGCCATCACTATTACCTTTGTAGTCCCTGCAGCCTGGAGGGCTTATTGACATAAGTCAGGAAGGGACCAGAAACACTAGAGTAGCAGATTCTCCGCAGGCCCACGGCAGCAGGGTTTAGGAAAACAGCTGTGCCTTAGGAATCATACTGCCCCTCTGCAAGTTCCACATTTCTGTCATTAGGAGTCTAGAACTCTCTAAGCTCCTGAAGAAGAGCCCACTGGCCTGAGCGACCGCTAAAAGGGAGAGCTCATGGCCGTTATGTTGCTTGGAGCCATGAGAACTAATCTCAGTAAAGCCTTTACTCTTGTTCACGTCAGTTACCAAAAGAAGCCAGAAATCCCAAATCGCCCCAGACCCTCATTCCCTTCGCCTCACTTCTCATCTCCCGAATCACTTTAACTTGTCTAGAACAAAGAGTCAATTAGCGAAAACATCTCTATGTCCTCAGCCTCTTCTGTGGAAGTCCCTTTCACTTCCCTTGGCTGACTAAAGCCTGGCTTTCTTCTGGTGGCATGACTTCCCCTGGAGGTCCCTCGAATATGTCGGTTTTCTTTCCCGTGTTCCTTGTAGAAAGGGATGCAAGGTGGGTTGGGCAGTTTCCTTGCTCGCTTGAACTACTTCCATACCATTTTTTATACCCTCTTCTTCCCTAAAAACACTCAACTTTTACTCTCCTGTCTACCACACCTTCTGTTGCAGCCGTCGGCTCTCTGACCCGTTCCCGTCGGTGGCCCTCGCCCCTTGGAGGTTTTAGCTTTCTGCTTCTCCCTCCAGTGTCACTGCTGTCACGTCTTCGTGATTTCAAAATCCGTGCATATAATCATTTCAGTGCTCTGCGTTCTGTTTCCTGTCCTCCATCCAACTACTTCTATTGCTATAGTCTTGATTTTTCCCATTACCCATATACTCATCTATGACCTCGGTTTCAAACATCCCATCAACTGATTGCCTTGCAACCGCTGTCTTCCCGGCTGACTCCCTCAACTGCAAGCCCCTTTCAATGACTGCCGCCTCCTC
>NW_011888794.1:8072497-8074799 GCF_000151845.1 Pteropus vampyrus
TCATCACCTCTCTTCATTAACCCATATTGTCTACTTTCTCTTCTTTGCCTGTAAATGCACTTGATAATTCCTGGCAAAGGCAAATACCGTAGGAGTGATTAGACCCCATCCCGCCGAGACAACGTGTCAGCATGACTCTCCTTTCTTTTGCAGCTCACAATCTCCCACTCTGTTGGATTATTCTGATTAATTTATCAGCGTATTATTATTTTTCAAATATTAAAGAAAAAATGCCCTCATGGCCTCTCATGACCACACTGCTTCCTTTAGATATTATCCTATTTCCCGTTGAAAGTTATCTGTGCTTGCTGACTTCCTGTTTCCACTTACTCTTCTCCCTTCTCTTTTTAACTCATGCAAATCATCTTTCAGCCCTGACTAAACCACTGAAACCAGTCTTATTAGGCGTGCCTGTGATTTCCTTATTGATAAATCCGAAGATTATTTCTCAGATCTCACCTTACTTGGCCTGTCAGAAGCACAACATAGATAATCACTTTGTCTTTGAAATACTTTTTTCATTTGACTTCCGAGATACCACATTTCCTTTTTACTTTTTACTTTTCTAGATACAAATTTACCATGTCTTTGTCTCTCCAGTTTTTAAATGTTGAAATGTACCAGGGCTCATTCCTTAAATTTTTTTTCTTTTTTCTATTTATTCTCCACGACTCCAGTTTCCGTTTCATGGTTTTAAATACTATCTACATGTTTATGATGTCTATATTTATGTTTCCTGCCTGGACATTTCCCCTGAACTTCAATATTCAAGCGCATCCAAGTATTCCATATACACAGTGCTTACCTGATGTTCTGTGTGGGCGTCTAATAGACACGACACATTTAACGTTTCTCAGATAGATCGGCTGATATTCTCCACCACCACATCTGCTCCTATCACCATCTTCTGTATGTTTATGAATAGAAAATTCACCTCCTTACAATTTCTAGCTAAAATATTGGTGTTGTTCTAAACTTCTATCATCCGCTGACATTCTACATATGATTTGTCACAAATCCTACTGTTTTTACCTTCCAAAATGTATCCTAAATTTATTCTATTACAACTCCTGTCACTTGTTTGGATTAAGGTCAGGTACCAGACTCCTGTTGGCCCTTTCGGCCTATTTTAAACCTGGCAGATAGAGATCTTGTAAGGTCCATATTAGTTGTTATTCTCTGCTCACATATCCCTACATCTCCCACCAGGCCTTCTCTGACTTTACTTCCTACTACCGTCTTCCTCATTCATTCCACTCTGACCACACAGGCTTCTTTGCTGTTGCTCGAGACAGCCCGGCACAGCCCTACCTGAGGGCCTTTGCACTTGCTGTTTCTTTATCTCGAAGGTTCTTCTCTCAACTGTGCACCTGGATAGCTCTTTTGCTTTATTCAGATTTTCATTTAGGTCATTTTCTTAGTGAAGCCTTACCTAGCCACTTTAAATTTCATCTTCTTGCTTGCGTCCTGATACTTCTTTCCCTCTTTACCTGATATATATATTTTTATTTTAGACTATCTTACAATTCCGTGAATTTCTTTGTTACTTTGTTTATTGTCTGGCTTTCCCACTAGAATCTAAACTCACTAAGGGCAGGAATGTTAGTCTGTTTTATTCTTTGCTGTATAACCTCGGTGTCTTGGCATGTAGAAGGTGCTCAGAAAGTTACTGAATCAATGAATAAAAATATGAACACTCAAATGGAAGATGTTCTAAAACATTGTGGATTTTACTCACTTTATCTCTTGATACTTTAGGGATGTAAACATGCTTTTTCAGAAGACTAGGGAAAGAGTTTTAGAGAAATGTTAGTATTTGGGATCATTGCTTAGGGTACAAGATTATTTTAAGGGAATAAAGGTTGTTTTTATGGAGTAAATAGCATTCTAGGAGCTAAAACTATTAGAAAGAAAAGGCAGACTGTTGTACATATGGTAAACATTTAAGTAAAGTGCCAGAGAAAGGAGAGAAATTTATAAATAAAATGACCAGCTTGCTTAGCTATAGTAAATCATCTCGTATATTGAAAAGGACCAGAAGTCAGAAGATGCAAGTGCCTAAGCAGAAATGGGGCTTGATTTCTCATTTTTCAAAAGGAGATATTAATATCTGCTCTACCCTGACTTCTGTGGAGAACTTCTGTGATTATCAGATGATATGGATGTAGAAATGTATCATAACTTCAGAAATGCTGCACAAATGCGAGGGGTTACTTTAGAGCAGCACCACCACCAAGAAATGATCGAGCAGGGAGCGCGAAGCAATCAACAGTTGACAGAATAAAACCCTAATTTACCTCCT
>NW_011888794.1:8074849-8086892 GCF_000151845.1 Pteropus vampyrus
AAAATGTATCCTAAATTTATTCTATTACAACTCCTGTCACTTGTTTGGATTAAGGTCAGGTACCAGACTCCTGTTGGCCCTTTCGGCCTATTTTAAACCTGGCAGATAGAGATCTTGTAAGGTCCATATTAGTTGTTATTCTCTGCTCACATATCCCTACATCTCCCACCAGGCCTTCTCTGACTTTACTTCCTACTACCGTCTTCCTCATTCATTCCACTCTGACCACACAGGCTTCTTTGCTGTTGCTCGAGACAGCCAGGCACAGCCCTACCTGAGGGCCTTTGCACTTGCTGTTTCTTTATCTCGAAGGTTCTTCTCTCAACTGTGCACCTGGATAGCTCTTTTGCTTTATTCAGATTTTCATTTAGGTCATTTTCTTAGTGAAGCCTTACCTAGCCACTTTAAATTTCATCTTCTTGCTTGCGTCCTGATACTTCTTTCCCTCTTTACCTGATATATATATTTTTATTTTAGACTATCTTACAATTCCGTGAATTTCTTTGTTACTTTGTTTATTGTCTGGCTTTCCCACTAGAATCTAAACTCACTAAGGGCAGGAATGTTAGTCTGTTTTATTCTTTGCTGTATAACCTCGGTGTCTTGGCATGTAGAAGGTGCTCAGAAAGTTACTGAATCAATGAATAAAAATATGAACACTCAAATGGAAGATGTTCTAAAACATTGTGGATTTTACTCACTTTATCTCTTGATACTTTAGGGATGTAAACATGCTTTTTCAGAAGACTAGGGAAAGAGTTTTAGAGAAATGTTAGTATTTGGGATCATTGCTTAGGGTACAAGATTATTTTAAGGGAATAAAGGTTGTTTTTATGGAGTAAATAGCATTCTAGGAGCTAAAACTATTAGAAAGAAAAGGCAGACTGTTGTACATATGGTAAACATTTAAGTAAAGTGCCAGAGAAAGGAGAGAAATTTATAAATAAAATGACCAGCTTGCTTAGCTATAGTAAATCATCTCGTATATTGAAAAGGACCAGAAGTCAGAAGATGCAAGTGCCTAAGCAGAAATGGGGCTTGATTTCTCATTTTTCAAAAGGAGATATTAATATCTGCTCTACCCTGACTTCTGTGGAGAACTTCTGTGATTATCAGATGATATGGATGTAGAAATGTATCATAACTTCAGAAATGCTGCACAAATGCGAGGGGTTACTTTAGAGCAGCACCACCACCAAGAAATGATCGAGCAGGGAGCGCGAAGCAATCAACAGTTGACAGAATAAAACCCTAATTTACCTCCTAGCATATTGTTGGCTAACAAGGAGGGGACATGGTCTGCTGGCTTATCGCGGTCTGTGGTGCATAAGGGGTTAAGGCAACTGATTTGAAATCTAATGGAATTGCTGTGTGCAGTTTGGAGGCTGCTCCCTGGGACTCCTCTGGGCTAAAATGTGATTGGAAGTGGAGGAGGGACTGAAGGAGTAAGTAGGTTTCGGGAATTTGTGCACAATGTAAGCAGCATCTGGCGGATCACTTTGGTGGGCATGAATGTCAGGGACGGGATGACCAGAGAGTTCATGATCAATGCCTTGATACCGTTTTTTTTAAAAAAAGTGAAAGACAAAAAATGGCAGGGGGCAACACAGAGCAAAACCAAAGGTTGCGAGTTTAGAGGTTGAGCAGATCTTCAATTTGGCTAATAGGAGCGACAGATCCCGGTAAAGCTCAGAAAATGTGGCAAATCAAAATACCCTGATTCTGCCCACGCCCAGGTCTCAGTACCTTTGTAGTTAGGAAGTTTTTCCTCATTTCGAACCTCCTGCAGCAATTTGAGCCTGTCTCCTCTTTTATAGTGGTCATAAAATTATTCAGCCTCCTTTTAAAATACAGCTACTGCATTTGACTCTGTGATCTCTTGCAGCACCGAATTCCACTGTGTGCAGAAGTATTTCATTTTATTGGTTTTTAAATTTTCTTGCTGTGCCATTCATATGAGTACTTATTCTCATATTGTGCAATGGCATTTTAAGCTTGGAATTGATCACTTTGTTCCTTGTGTAACTTTCCCCATCTTAAATGGTGCAATTAAGTTCCTTTCTAAATATGCTCATTGTCAGACTGGAGAAACCAGGTTTCTAAAATCTTTCATTGTATGTCAGTTGTGCCAGACACCTCACCTCTCTCACAGGCCTAATCTAGACCTTTCCACTAAACACACTGCACCCTACCCTGCAATCACCACCAGGCAGCAATTATGAGATACTTTGAAAATCGTGAGGTTATTGCCTGACAAAAATCTTACATTTAGGGAATGCCTTTATCTCCAAAGAGACCCATTGTTCTTTAGCAAGAAACTCAGCCCTCCGGATAGCACCTACCCTGTGAGGAGTACATGTTGCTGTGTGTTTGTGTGTGCTTCTTGAAAGGTACTCACCCCATCTCTGTGCCTCCCAAAAGGCAGAGGGTCTGAGGATCAACAGGAAGTTCTCCTGGGTTTTGTGGAAGAGAACTGTGTTTGCTGTTGCTGCAGGCTCGTCATTTAGGGTAGTCAACCAAAAGCCAAATAATGGAACCAAATAAAATAAAACAGAACATTGAACGGTCGCTAGAGGCAAAGAAAAGTGTCAGTCCAGGCTTTTGTGATGGCTGTGCTTTCAGCATCAGATCAGCTCATGTAAGAAGCCCTGGGCTTCTTACGCTGTGTAATCTGAAGCAGGCAAAGCACTGATGCTGGTTCCTATTAAAT
The DNA here is from genome assembly GCF_000151845.1 of Pteropus vampyrus. NCBI lineage: Eukaryota > Metazoa > Chordata > Mammalia > Chiroptera > Pteropodidae > Pteropus > Pteropus vampyrus. The sequence continues at coordinate 8,077,560 of NW_011888794.1, forward strand.
ATTCACAGGTTTTAGTAGTTCTGCCCACCTTCTTTTTCAAAAGAAGAAAAATCCTGCCAAAGGGGTTCACCATTTATTAACCCGATTTGTGGCTTGGCGACATGTCCATCTGGCTCCTACCTCAGGGATGGTTTGACCAACTCTTATGGACCTGCCTGGTGAAGGAAGGGGATCTGTATTTTTGAGGACAACAAGACTGCTTTGATGTTATTTAATGGCAACTCTTCGGGGATCATGCATGGCACAAGCTTTTCAGATAATACACAAAGCACAGAAGCATCAGCTGGTATTACATTTCAGATGTACTAAGGGCCAGAAATAAAGATGAACTTGGCAGAAGTCACACAAAGAGCCAGTGCTGTCTGTGAAATGCAGGGCCAAGACTAGGGTGAGACTCGTCTCCATCAGACCATTTTTTCGATTCTCATACACTTTTGTCTTGGGTGCCAAATTTAAGGAGGAACTAATAAACTTGACAGTTAAGATAAATGATATTTCAATAAAATAGTTAAATCAAAATTAGTACAAAAACATCCATGATGAACAGAGTCTCACAATTTTCAACAAAAACAGCAACAGTTTAGTGATAGATATTTTTCCTTTCATGTCAGGCTCCAATATGGGTTGGCATGCTACTGCTATAATGGAACAAGCCTCCTCAGCCTCCGTTTACTGGGACGTGAAAACATCTAACTACTCTCGACTGTGTACGTTTGTTAGGAATATCTAAGGAGTGGTATTGATATTTCCAGAAAACTGCCAAACACCTTGAGTTTTATAGTCTTGTTTCCCTGGGCATTATAATCCTATCAGCATCATTGAAGACATTACTCAGTGGCTTGAAATGCTACTATTTTTGTGGTGCTTGTTCTCAGGCTTAGATCACTAATTATATAGAGCGGTGATGCTTTTGTGTGCTCTTTTATTGGATATATATTTTAAACCACAGGCCTAAAGAAGAAGAAAGAAAAAGAACACACGCTTTCTATGGAATTTTTGTAGAATCATAATGGACAAATATATAAAACTCAAGAATTAAGGGTCACTTACATATCTGATTTGATTCTGCACTGCTACACTGTGGAGATCAGAATATCTTTCCTGGGGTAGCCTCGTCATTCATCCTTCTTCTCCTAAAGACTATTTAAATTGATAACAGTCACAGGCAGGATGAGGATTAATGTAACTGCTCTTTTCATGTTTAGCACAATTGCAGAATTGGACTTGGCCTTGAGGACTAACTGGGTCTTCCTCTTCCATCCTCACTGTCTTAAATTAATCTTCCCAGTTACAGGAACAGGATGGAAGAGGCTGACTGACCTTTTTCTTTCTTAGTAGTCGAGAGGTTGACAGTAAATGTCCAGTGTTTTCAGGTGGACAGAGCTAAGAGACTGGGTCATGAAGGAACAGGGACCCTCTCTATGTTAACTTCATCTGAGAGATAAATGTGGCCAGTGCAAGTCATATTATTACCAGAATTAGTCATTGAGAGAGGGAGCCTAAAAGTGCAGGCTGGTAGATGTATTTTCTGTAGAAGACAGAGAGAATTAATGAAAAAACCAATTTTGTAAGCCTGGTTACTTTCCTTAAACAAGAGCCATGTACTTGCTTGAGATTACTATCTAGATAACTAATTATCAACAATTTCAAGGGTCATGATTATCAGCATGCTGCAGAAAAGATTAGATTCAGCTCTTAAAGGTAAAGCAAACAAAACAGACTACAACAGAAATTAACAGTGGCTTAGACAAGATAGAAATCTATTATTTTCACATAAGTCTAGAGATTCAGGGCTGGTATAGTGCTAGGATACATGGTTCTACTGTTTGTGTCTTCCATTCTTATGGTCACCTTGTAGCCTAGATTGATTAGTCTGGCTTCTGTCATCACATCAGCATTCCTGGAGAAGAAACAAATGAAAATGGTAAAAGGCAGGCATTAGCTGACTCATAAAAAATATTTGGAAACTGCCATTTGATGTCTGTTTATACCCCATGTATAAACTTAGGCCCATAGTCATACCTAGCTGCAAGGGAGGCTGGAAAGTTGAAGTATTCTGGGTAGCAGGTATCCAGAAAAGAACTGGAAGAAGTTAATATTAAGGAAGAAGAAGAGAACAGCTATTGGGGTACAACTAAAAGAATACAAATTGTCTTAGAACTTTGGAAAATATGAAACGATTACTATGGCATTAGCTCATAAGTCTTCATTTCTTATTGAAGACCAAATCACCATTTTTGAAGGACTAGATTCTCAACAACAGCCCAATTATTCAATCATTAGGTGGTTGGAATTTTAAATGCATTAATTTTTATGTCCTGCTTTTTATCTTTTATCTTTAATAAACCTGTTTTTATTTGATCACTTTATTAGCACATTATGCTGAAATTCTTGCTTTATATTTATTAATAATCATCTATTTGATTACTTCTCTTTGTTTCCTTTAACTTCATCTCTCTAGGTAAAATTAGGTGTGACCTGATTACTACATTCATGTAACTTATAATTGAACCTTATTCACTTCTTACTTTGCAGATTATTTTAAAAGATTCCAAATCATTATAGAAAAATATCAGACAGACCTACATATATTTTTATATGTTAAACATGAAGAATTACACTTTGTTATTCAATGAAGATTTATAAAGATTTAATGGAAATATATTAAATATCACATCAGGTTTAAATTATTATTGCTTTAACAATAAAAATCTTTGTTCCTACCAAAGACAAAGAATATTAAGTTTAAGCTTTCACAATTGTTGGCATTAGGAAATTTAGCATTTATAGTTCTGACATACTTTCTAATTATGGACATTTGGATCCTTCAAATATCCATAATTAGAATGAGGAGAAACACATACACATCTTAAAGACATTAAATGATATGCTCCTTGAAAACACCAATATGATTTTTTTTTTGAGAGAACCCTAGAAAACTATTTTTAGTAAAAGACTCAATGATTCTAGGTTTTGATTAAAAGTGTGGTTGGGGGAAGCACTTTTAACCATTGTGTGTCAGATGACATACACAATAAAATTAAATTACAAGTCATGTAATTGAACAAAAACAATTTCTTCATATAAACTATTAATAGATTACCTAAATACAACATGATTTTTAAAATGAAATCATGTGTATATAGTTGTGTTCATAAAGATATGTACACTAATCAAAAGCCGTACAACGACATTAACAGCAAATCCAAATACAAAGATATTGCTCTGAATTCCATGTGTCATTGAGCATCAAAACCCACCAATCTTTTAGTCTTTTTCTTGCACATTATTCTGTAACTACATTCTCTGCACCTGGTTGGATTTTATTTCATTTTCTGTATAACATTCTCCACTGAAATATACATATCATTGGCTGCTGTTTTGGGGTCGAACGTCTTTCTGAGTGTCCATTGTTTCTCCTTCACATGGAGAAATTTCTCATTCTGAGTTTCCAAACAGATTGCAGCTTGTCTCTGTCCACCAATATGAATTCGAGTCAAATGGCTGGAAGGCTGGAAATGGGATGAATCCAGTGCACTGGTGAGGCAACCTAGCTGCCCCGTATTGGAATCTCGATCATTGGAGTTCGTAATTTGGAGGACCGTAGAGTCCCGAGGATGCAACCAGTAAGAATACCAAAGATGTACATTATCGTATCCGTTTCATGGAGGCCAAATGCCTGTGTAAGATAATATCTCTTCTAATTTAGTGACAGAAGAGACAATGGCGTTGAAAGCTGCATAATGTTTATGGATCTCCACCTCTTTGCTAGAAGGAATTCTTAAACAGCCAGGTGAATAGAGAGAAAATTGTCTGCTCAGGTAAATAAATGGTAAATTTAGTAATTTTGAAATGGGGAAATCTATTAAGACATGATGTAAATATTCATTTATTAAATTCTAATGACCTAATAGTTAATTGTGTTAATGACACCCATTATTAAGGATGTGGTGACAAATTCTTTCCTTTAAACCTTGGCTTGACTCATTATTTTGGTCACCACTATGGCCAGAGTCTTGTCTTTACTATTATACTTAGTCTGTTCTTCATAATTAATGATAATTAGTAAATTGGCAAGAGGTGGGGCAGTCAAATAGAGTTGATTAATATTGACACGACATCTACTTGTCACAAAGCAATATTCTCTGTACTTCCTGATGGTGGATTCCCAGTTTCAGAAGTCTTAGCACAGCTGCACCTTCCAAGTTTACCTGGGTAAGGGTCATGACTCTCTGTCAAGTCTTTGATCTTCAAACATACATGGATATTTTATTTTTAAGTGAAGACTCTCTGATAAAGATAGGATCTATGCTAATTAAAGTTATACCTGTAGACTGTAAATTGTGACATTGCATTTCAGATCAACAAGGTGAGGCCAGTGAGATTTTTGTCTTGCACAAATAAAAAAAGTTTCAACAGCAGATTTTAAGGCTAGTCCAGGAGGCTTAAGCAAGTTCCTTATATCTTGTGGATCTTATTAATGTTCCCTCTGGATAATTGCTGCTACATAAGCTGAATTTATCTGCCAATAAGAAAAAACTAAATCAATACAATTGGCCAAAAGAAAGAAAGCCTATGATGCTCCTGACTGTAGAACTCATTGCCTAAATTGATAACAAGTAAGTAAATAACACTGAAATACAGCCAACCTCACCACACACTAGGAAGAAAAAGAAAAAGAGAAAGCCAAGTGATCTGAGCAAACTTTGGTGCTGTTATTCGTTGCTTTGCTTAGCACTGAGCTTGCAAAGCCAGACCAAGGACTCGGAAGCTGAGGTGCACAGCACACTAACATTCTCAGTAGTGCCCACTAGCCTTGGCTTCAGTTTTGAACTTTCAGATCTCTTGTTTCTTTTTTGTATTAAATGCTTGTAACCTTTTTCTAATCATAAAATTAGACTAGTTTCGAATGTTGTTAAGTAATGTTAATTTGAGGCCGTCTTTTACAGTTTTGCTCTGTCAACATTTTCATGTTTACAAAGCAATCAAGGAATTTATGAACGTGAGGGTGGGCAGCGTGAATTCTTGTTTTCCTTGAGAAGGAAAACCCTTATAATCTGAGACCGCTTCAACCAGAATTTATGGTAGGTCCTTGATAAAAGGAGCATAAGAACGATCTCAACAAAAGTCTTTCTTAAGGCTCCAAGAACATTTCTGTTCTCGCCTCGCTTGAAAATTTCTAGTAGATCCTCTCTGAACACTTTTTCATTGTTCGAAGGACTGTATAGAACCCTTTCAGTGTTTTGGGCTTTCAGAGATTTCCCTTCTCAAGAAGCATCTTGTCCTGAGGGAATGTTTGGAGACCCAAGGCCGTTTTATGAAAAGAAGTGCTGTGTGGAGAAAACACACTTCATGTAACTTGTTGGCTGGCGATGCCAGAAAACAATTCTGAAAAATGAACGTTGCTTCTTTGTTTTACTTAATTTTTCTTTGCCAGTGAACTAGTGACCAGACATTTAAGCTATATCATTAAGACTTTCACACAGGCTCATGCGCGCGCGCGCACACACACACACACACACACACACACACACACACACACACACAGAGCTAATTGAAGATACAATCATGGTACTAAGTGTAATTTGCCATCCCCTTCCTAGCATCTGTTGGTGGCCACTTTGCTCCAGGCTATCATTTTTATTGCCAGTGGGAGTCAGTGGTAGGCATAGAATTATTGCCTGATAATGACACCATTACTGCATGTCACTACTGTATTTGGACTTGGGGCTATTTGTAACTTGTTTGATTCCCAGCACAGAGCTGTAACTGAACAGAATATTCTAAATGTGCTCATTTATTATCCAGATACCATAGATCAAGGTCAGCTGGGAAGCAACAGACAGTATGTTCAGGGCTGCTGTAAACTCACGTTGAGTTATGTCTGTGCACCCAACCCAACACCACTCATTCTTGGCAATTTCGGATGCCGTACACTCTGTACTGGTAATTTGTGCATAGTTGTAATCGAAAGTAGGTCCAGTAAAGGAAGCCATATGGTTTGCCGTTCAAGTCTGATGCATTTGTGAAGTAACAGATGCAAAATCGAGCACACCTGGAATTCAGAGGCAGACGCCCTGACAGAGCAATCTGTTGTGTAACACCATATATGCTTGAGGATTTGTAGGGATGAAGTCCCTACAGAAATAACCTGCCTCGATATAACCCACATCTTAATACATAATCTACATTGGCTGTTGGGCATTTATTTTTCATGGCTGGCTACATTTATACTTGCATTAGTTTTCTATGATGATTGAATAAATGTGGTAGCAAACAATTTACTTGAAGGAATAAAAAGAGTAGGACATATCATTTGAAAATTCATGCGGTACTTTAGCTGTATTGTTTTGCAATGTTTTACTAGCGTCTTTGTGAATATAGAAAGTGTACTTACATATGGTGGGTGGTATGCGTGGTCATTGCTAAGTTTTGTGTAACTAAATGTGGTGGCTTCTTTCGCATAATTTTTGTGTTCTGCTAGTTGTGGGAACACTTCTAGTACAGAGATTGACAGTGTTGCAGACTGTCACATGGATTTCACATACTAGATTATCGAGGTCAAATATTATTGTAAAAGCTGGATTCAAAGACAATTAGGCTGAGGCACAATCCAGTTCTAGTGGATTTAGCAATTAAAAATCCTGTTGATGTCTCTATTGTGTTAGTGCAGTAACCCTGACTGATAGTCAGTGGGCAGTACAGGCACATAGAGACATAAATCCTTTGTGATTTAGGGATCTACAAAAAAGGCTCCTTTGGTTTGGGTAGTGTGGTCAACATGTGAACTGTCGCCTGGGCTGTGTTAACCCATCTTGGAAGAAACTTTAAGATTTTTTTTTTTTTTTAATCTGTGGGAAACAATAGAAAAAAAAGAGGAAGATAACTGCAGTGGTCAAAAGATATGCTTCTGTATCTAGCAGTGGTGTTAGGTTAGGGGACTGTCACTGTGTAGATTAAGAAATTGCTAGTTTTGACATTTTATATAGTATATGAGAATTATAATAGTGTCGTTATTCTTCAAGAATACTATATTCTAGTAGCAATTATACAAGATGAAAAAAACAATTTTTTTAAAAGGTGAAACTCAACAGTGGGCTTTTTTCATGTTTGGGGGGTAAAATTAAAAAAAAAATTCTTAAAAGTGGAGAGATGTTGAGAAAAACATGTGGGTCAGAGGGACAAATCTGTACAGGTCATCCAGACTTTGTAGAAGAAGAAAGGCTAGGAGGGAAATGGCTCAGCTGTGGAAGGATTTGCCATACTTTAACCCAAGCATGAGGGCAGTCGATAAGAAAAAAGACTCACTAAATGTAGTTCAAGTTCCTGATCACTGTTGCCCCATTGATGAAAGATACCCATTCTTGGTTGCCTCGGCAATAGGGCGTTTACCTTATGGTAACTACATTATAATTAGGAACAAAACATGCACATTTTTAAAGGGAGACACCTAATTATCTCTACTTTGGGGAGAATCTAGGGGTAATTTGGGAGGATTTATCCCACAAAGTATGTAATTAATGGAAATAATACTGCTTTTATGTAAATGGATATACAAGGTTGATGCACAAGAGCACCTGCATTGATCCATTGCCAGTCCTACCCATTGTTATCATATCAATAGTCTGTATCCATCTTACCTCCTTAGTTTGCACTCACATGACTGCTTGGAAGAAAAGCCAAGGAATCTGAAACTCCAGGCCAGGAAAGGCAGAAGCTCAAACTCTTGGGGTCTTGGGAAGAGTTTGGAAACATCTAGGTAGTTACTCGTCCCTGACATCACAGCCATAAAATCCCACAATGACCTGTGTCAACTGGGTTCATGCTTTTTTTTTTTTTTTTTTTTTTGGTAGTAGTATGCATTTCAAATATACTTACCAGGGCATATATTTTGTTTCGTTAGTAATTATGTAATGTAATACCACTATGCCTTGAGCAGCTAAGAAGAAGGTCAAGGTTATTTCAAAAAACAGTTTTATTTGTTTAATATATATGTCACTTTTATAGTACTCAGTATATGCCAGGCATTGTTCTTCATACTTTATCAAAGTTAACATAGTCTCATAGATATCGTTAGATGCATAATTTCTTGTGGGGCATGGCAACATTTATTTTGCCTTGAATAATTCAGATTACTGAAAAATTTATTATGTATATGTTGAGAAAGAGGTTCAAAATGTTAATGGGGAGAAATCTGACCTAAAATTCACATTCACTGTGGTCCATGGTTCTCAAAGGAGCCTACGAATGGGCTTCAGGCGACTGCATTTACAAGTCTTCCCGTAAAGGTCTGCCTATTCATTTTTTATGAGGGAAAGAGGATATGTCCTTTTAGTAGACTCCCAAAGGCATCTACAACTTACGACGGCAGTGGTGGTTCAGTGCTTAGCATCCGTCATCATCTCTTCCTTTTTAGTTTAAGCTTACACAAACAAATTAAAGTATTTACCGTGTATGCAAAATGCAAGTTGATGATATTGGTGTAAAAGGATTGAGTTCAGTTTCCTTTCTTAAGCCAGGAATAGCGACAAGAAAAAGAGAGGTAAACCCTTTAAAAACTGTCATCCGTGCAATGAGGATAGAGACACAGTCCCAAAGTGCAAAATATAAAGCCTAACTCCCAGGTCCTTGATGCCTAGCTTGAGATGAGAGTTCGCTGGGATCTGACATAAATCTTCTGCAATCTAGGGAAAGTACAGATTTCCTCTGAAGTGTTGCTGTCCTGAACAGAAGTGGTAAACAGGGCATTCCTGCTGTCGTGGCGTTTGCATGACAGTATGGGAAGATAGGAAACCAAGTGTTGAACAAGAGAATTTCTGGTCATGATCAATGCTCTAAAGAAAATAAAACAAGATGAGGATGGGTGGTCAGGGAAGCCTGTCTGAGTGAGTGATATTCGAACTGAGAGCTAACTGACAAAAAATGCCAGCCTGGCAGATATTTGGGGGCAGAGTGTGCTAGGAAGAGGGAGAAGTAAGCAGAAGGAACCTGGGGCAGGAACAGTTTTGGAGGGAAGGGTCATCGTGGCTGGCTTGAGCCAGTGGGAGAGGTGGCAGGACAATGTAAATATGCCCTAAACCATGGTAAAGTAATTGAATACAATTAAAAGAAATCAGGAGGTGGAAAGAATTAGAAGTAGACTAATTGTTTTACCTTTTATAGCAAGGCATTGGTATGTACTTCTGACGTGAACACATGTTGTTAAATAGTATAATGATCCCAACGTCTTAAAATATTACAACTAATTTCTTAATATTTAAAATATTAATATCTCTGTAGTAAAGAAAAAGTTTAAGTAGGTCAACATTCTCTTGAGTTGAATTGTCCCCTCCA
>NW_011888794.1:8087132-8092941 GCF_000151845.1 Pteropus vampyrus
AAAATATACATAAGATGTCTGTAATGACCTTCATCTAATGGCAATAATGAATATGATCACTTGTTATCTACTTGTTTTATTCTTAGTTTTACAGTAGATATGAAATGTAATTTAATTGTGTTATTCACATTCATATTATGTGGGGTTTTTTTTTCTCTGGCAAAATATGTGCTTACACTCTCTGGCCCAAAAGACACACAGAGAGAGATTTGGAAAAGGGGTTAATTCCCAACTCAATTCCAACAAGGAAAAAATTTAACCAAAAACCTTGAACAACCTTTAAAAAATGCAAATTTCCTAATTTTTTTTTCAGAAACACTGCAATAGGAATAACTTTATCAAGATATTTCCAAGCCTTTTCTATACTCGTGAATTTGAACACTTTCTTCCAGCCTATCACATTAAATAGAATCTTATTATTTTTGCATTGATCTTTAATATCTTTCTACTGGTGAGACCAATAACCTAACATCTTATGATAAATTTTAGTAGCTAATAGCTATTGATATGACAGGTTTAAAAATTACTCTTGCTGTTAATCAATTTTTCTTTGGATATGGCAGTTTTGGAACTGGTGGCTTCTATTTTTGATATATTCTATTTAATAACATTCTCAGAATAGTTCTATAAGCTTATCTTTAAGTTTCAATATAAGCACACCTCTCGGATAAGCATTTTTGTCAACAAATTAGTTTTAAAAGCGTTGATCTAATCTATTCATTTTATCTCATCTTTAAGTTACTGGATCCAAGATTGGTCCTTGATCTCAAAGACTGGAAGTGAATGCTACAGTAGATTGTATCATTGTTCCCAGTTCTTCATTCTCTTCCTGGTATAGGGTTATACATTCGTGACTTTTACCATATAACTTTGTAGTACTTCCCGTAGTCAGTCCACTGGGTGAAATATAATTTCTTGCCTATTTGACATTGGACCTGGCTATGTGACTTACTTTGGCCAGTAAAATGTGAAAGTAAGGAGGAGCTTTAAATGTGTTGCCATTTGGTCTAGTCTTTTGTGCTTCTGCCGCCTGCCCCAGCTATTTCTTACCTTAAAATGATGAAGAAATGCAGAACAGACCGGAATTTGGCCCACAACTGGAGTCCAATCAAACCCAGAAGAATCTGAGACCCAGCCAAAATCAGTCTAACTGCAGCTGACACATAGACCCATGATAAAAACAAATGTTTATTGCTATAAGCCACTGAGATCTTGGAGTTGTTTTTCTGCAACATTAGATGATGAATCTGATCATTTTAAAAATGATATATTATTCCTTATTTTCTGGCCCTATAAACACAATTAATGGGAAAACTGAGATTTTCATTTAGCCGACTCCATGTCGTGATTGTAGTTGTAGTTCTGCCACCTACTATCTCTGGGCCATTGAAACATTTTCTTACTCTCAGTGAGCCTAAGTTTTCTCTTTTGTAAAACTTGGAGAATAATATTTTCCATATAGTACTAAAGATATATGTGAAATCATGACCGTTATTTAATAGAATGAATTTATTAATGGAGCATAATTCTAAAGCATACTATTTACCACTTTATAATGTGTCCTTACCTAGGCTTTTTGAAAATTAATGCAAGTGTCATCATACAAATAATTTTAGATTGAATAAATGCAGACTTTTGGAAATAAATTTCATTAAATAAAAAGTCAAGCTTACTAGGTTCTATGTTTTTTATCACTCCATCAGTGCATATTCATAATGCCTTTGTCAGGGTAGCAGGTCGGGCAAAGAAATGCCAAAATACTCATTTTTGTGAGTGACATGACAGTGAAGATGAGGCCACATTCATTTCAGACCAGCCCATAACCAATGGGGAACAAAGCTGGGGGAGGGGCACAGTCGGGAGAAGAACATGGGTCACAGATTCATTAAGTGAAAGATAAGTCTGAAGCAAGATAACGAAATTACGCACAGATAAGCATCAGTGACTGGAAATAACCATGTGTATGTGAAGTAGTTATATACAGGTTTCTGTAGGAAATGCCACATATTTTCTCTACTGTTGAGAAAAAAAAAAAGATTAAATCAACTGAGTACAAATCGGTAACATCCAGAGTGACTTAATTTCTCAGGCGATCAGTCGTGTCCTGCGTGTGTACTGGGTGACTCCTGCTTCGAGGACTGCACATGTGAGACTAGGTGACTTGGTGAGTGCAACGGATAGGGCCCTGCCTCCACGAGGTCTGCGGCTTTGCCAGGAGACACAAAGGCCGCCTTTCAAAAGTTTGGGTTTTTTTTTTTTTTTTTTTTTTTTTTTACCTTTAGTTTCCTCCCTCAGAGTTTAGAACCCTTGCACGTGCTTGCATTTGCTCTTCCCTCTGCCCGGGAGTCTCTTCTTCTTTCACTTGGCAGCTGACTATGTGCAACTGCAAACCGAGAGTTGTTATAAAGCGATGGAAATGAGTGTAGAGATGGAGAGGGGACATTTACGTGGAAACTGGGAGGATCAGAAGGAGCGGGCACTTGAGCGGAAGGGGGAGTAGCATGACCTCTCAGAGAGAAAGGGTCTTTGCCTGTCCTGGAACCGAAAGGGGGCCATATAGCTGGTGCGTGGATTGTGAAGGTGAGAGAGCCAGGCCATGCAGGCTTAGAGGTAGCGTGGGCTACCTAAAAACGGGTAAGGATTGTGTTTGAAGTGCAGCGGGATGCTCCAGAAGTTCCTGTAAGGGAAAGGGAGTGGCACACACAATTAGTTTCTACTTTAAAAATCTTACTTTGTTACGTGCAGAATAGATTGGGGTTGGAGAAGAGACAAAACAGTAAGAAAATAAGGGGGCAGTTGCAGAAATCCGGGCGAGAGGGGCCGGGAGACCTGGAGGAGGAGGATGGTTATGTGAATAGAAGTGGGAAGACTGAAGAGAGATGTGGATGTAGAAACGACCACTTGGTGGTGGATTGGATGTAAGCAATGACTTAGAGGGAACCCTTTGAGATGACGCTAGGTTTCTACAAAGTAGAGTAGCGAGTGGTCAAAGGAGATTGTTGACTAGATTTGTAGACCAGGGTGCTGGCTGGTCTACATGCCGAAGTGACTGGTCAGGGATAACACTGGTTTAAAGAGGGTCTTGGATCACAAAAACTCAAGTACGGATGGTGCACAGTGGCAGGTGGGACTCAGAGAGAGAGGCACAGATCGGCAAAAGTCTGGACAGGCCACGTTCACAGGCTGTACTTAGTCTAGAGGCCTGGTGTCACCTTCATGTTTCAAAACAGTGCTAGGTGACCGAGGCAGGGCGGGGAGCAGCGCCAAGGGAGACAGAGCGATGGAGTGAAAGGGGTTTCAGCATCAAGCATGTCTGAGAAGCAGTTACCGGGTGCATGATCTTGTGCGAGTAGCTTGAATTACTTAAACTTTCAGAGCCTCAGGTTCCCTATTTACAGAATAGGATGAAAATATTTACCTTGTATGTTTGTTATGGAGATTAATTCGAGCAATGTTTACAAAATGCCTTGCATATAGTAGATGCTAAAAATGTAGTTCTCTCAGCCTCCCTACTGTGTAAATTAATTCGTATCATTTAGAGCTCTCATTCATTCAGCTGCGTAACTAATCAAATCCCGACACGAAAGGCCTTGGTTCTCGTCCAGCTCCCTCCAAACTGTGGAGTGGGGAGTGGAGAGATAGGAATGAGAAAGTTGGAGCTATCGATTATGATATATTCTAAATCGCGTGGTAGAGTCTAATCCATACTCCATTATATACTAAGTATGTGGTGTTAGAATCTTTAATTCTTATATCTTCACAGCAACTCTATGAGAACAGCATTATTTAGTTTCTTGTATAAGTAAGGACACTTCAGCAGAGTTTTGGAGACTTGATCAAGGTTATGGAGCTTCTGCCAGGAATGCTGGGATTAGAAGTTGCTGGGTCTCACACTTGCATATTTTTTCCTCTACATTGTGCAGCCTCTGCAAACGGCAGGCAGGCCTCTCTGAACTTTAGCTCGTAGGCCTTAACACAAGTCCTGATTCCCAAGGGAGAAAATTGGCATCATTTACAAAATAATTTTTTTTTTTTTTTTTTTTTTATCCCTAGGGCAGACAAGAGGGCTCTATCGGTTTGGGAGGAATTATTTGAGAAGGGAGCAGTTTCGGAGAATTTATCTTGTCTTTGAATGTGGAAGAGCTGAGTCATTCATTCATGGAGTTTAGTCATACTTCTTTATTTCAGAGACGAGAGTTTCTGAGTCTCCGAAAGGTCGTTTGACACTCAGATCATTCAGCTAGCAGCATTTTAGCTATTTCAATTCACCAGCCTTTCAGTATTTCCATGGCGCCTCAGCTATCTCCTCGTTAGAATATTTTTAATCCATGATTCAGCCCTTACTAGCAGCAACGATGACTTTTCTCAGTAATGTGACCAGTGACAGACACACACGCATGTGCATGCAGCTGCAAACACGCGTGCACGCGCGCGCGCACACACACCTTCTTAGATATCTAATTGTCATCTCAATTTTAATATGATCAAACACGCGTGCACGCGCGCGCACACACACACCTTCTTAGATATCTAATTGTCATCTCAATTTTAATATGATCAAAATACAACTCTTAATATCTCTGCCTCAGATCAAACCTGCCCACCTTCTCCTACGGTCTAACCCTTCTTAGCAAATGGCAACCCCCTCCCTTCTCTTTCTCTTTGGAAATTGACAGCCAGAGGTATGTCAGTCACATCTCTGAATTGTCACACCCTCCACCACCACATCCCAGCCTCGCCTCTTGCCTGGAAGACTTCGGTGGCTTCCTAAGCCGTCCTCGTGCCTCCTCTCCACCGCGTCTTCTCCCCTCGGTCCCTTTCTCTTCAGAGGAGCCTCGCTGTCCCACCTACAGGCTACGCGGTGGCTTTCTTTGCCCTGCTTGATCGAAACTCTGACACCGTGGCCCAACTCGTTTGTCACAGCCACACTGACCACCTTTTAGTTCCTCAAACATGTGAACAAACTGCCATGCCGGGGTTTTTGCACTTGCTATTCTTTCTGCGTAGAACTCTCTTCTCCCAGATAGGCAATAGTGTCTTTCTACACCGTCTCGACCTTTCCGCTAAAATAGCAGCTTGCCAGAAAGTCTTTCTTGACCACTCGTTATAAACTGGCAATACTCTCCTCACACTTCACCTCTCTTTCCTCCATTGCATTCACCCCTGCTTGGCATTGTCTGTGTATTGTTTTGCTCACAACCCTCTCCATCTTGCTTTGCATGTCGCACCCAGGAGGACAGGAGGTTTTTCTCAGATTTGCTTACACTTAGAATGATGCTCGACTTAAACTAGGAATTCAGTTCTTATTTGTTGAATGAGTAAATTGATGTTAATATTTGCGACGTAGCTTGCCATTCTTGTAGATTAGGTCAAATATCTTAAGTATATTAATTTTGACTATTTTTTTGGTTGCTCTTATAACTGCTGACATCAAGCTTTATTATAATTAACTACATGGTTTTGGGAAGAAATAGTCCCAATTTAGGAGGGGTAGCGATCTCTATGATAAAACCTTATTATTGACAGCATAATATATACAATTCATTTCTGGCAAAAAAGTATTGTGAAATAAAACACATCTCCTCACAGCTAATTTGTGTGTGTGTGTGTGTGTGTGTGTGTGTGTGTGTGTGTGCGTGTGCGCGATTTTTCCTTATTCCCATGTAACGCTAGATTCTGCCTCATTTATTTTATTTGCTTTAAAATTAGTGCTTATTATATTTGGGGAGCTGGAACTGAATAAAAATAAAAACTCTCTCCAAAGCTATCAACAGATATGTTATCAAGAGTTTTTATGTGTTTTTTTTTT
>NW_011888794.1:8093991-8098275 GCF_000151845.1 Pteropus vampyrus
CCATCGTCACCATGCACCAGTGAAATCATTCCGCCAACCAGGACGCCTGGCCGTTCTGCTCAAGCTTCTACCCGCTCCCCAGCGTCTAGAGCCTATTGCTAATTGTTGGCTAGGGCTCTGGGTTCCTCTTTTAGGTACTACTAGCCCCTTAACCTGATTTAGATCCCACTTTTGATCTTTTTCGTTTTACATTGTCCTATATGGACTTCTCTTATCTCGAGCTCTCATACACATCACATTGAGAACTGCCTCTACCTTGAACTTCCTCACCCCAGATACACCTGCCCTTCTCCCTTGAATTAGACCCGTAGATATAGACTCTGGTCCAAGTTGAAAAATGAGAGCTTCCTGGTCCCACAGAATGTGGTGATTTTGTATATGAGGAGTGGAACAGCTCTTCTGTTTTCAATAATCCACTTATTCCAAGCTAGTTTTAGTAGCTGAGAGCTTTGGAGATGTGGGAGTTGGACTAGGTCTAGGTAGTGCATGTCCAATGCAGAGAAATCGTTACCTCTAGAAACAGAGGTGGATTGATGTGAAGCTACAGAATCTTAAGTTTCAGGGTCTTTGTCTGTATGCGCCCCTTCCGATACCCTCGCAGGGGCTCCAGCAATATGTTCACAGACACGTGTGATTTTGTACATTTGCAAAAGTAAGATATTTTAACTGCAACTAATGAAAAGCCCCGTCTTTTCACTCCAACTTCCACTCTGTCATATTTCCCCTCATGTCTGGTGGCCGTGGAGTGAGCCAGGACATTTTTCTGGATATGGCTAAGAGAATGTTAGTGAGATACGTTTAGTTTAGGTATATTGAAATAGATTTACACGTTTAGCAATTACTTCTGTAAGTAAGTCGTGGC
This sequence comes from Pteropus vampyrus, assembly GCF_000151845.1. NCBI lineage: Eukaryota > Metazoa > Chordata > Mammalia > Chiroptera > Pteropodidae > Pteropus > Pteropus vampyrus. The sequence goes on from NW_011888794.1 coordinate 8,094,854, forward strand.
TAGTGGGGCCACCTTGAAGGCGCACAGCACAGCTCAGATCTCCCTCCAAGAGAGCATGTTGGCGTCCTTCCTCCAACTGCCACACACACCCTCAGATCCATCACGTGGTAATGTCAAGGCCACGCCCTCCCTTAGGCTGCTCTCAGCCAATGACCGAGCTTGTCTAGAGTTCTGACGCAGGACTGTTCCTGCCCAGTGCTGAAAGGGCAGGCTTTGCCACGCAGCTGAGGAATTCTCAGAGCTGCACTGCAGTCTGAGGGGTCTCCCTCCTTCTCTCTTTCCTTGCACAGGTGTCAGATCTTCATCATGTTTGAAAAGGATCTCTATACTTCTGTACCCCCTCTTATCTTCCATGGATATTTTTCCCCCTTAATAAATCTCTCGAACATCTAATTCTATCTTGGTGTCTGCCTCTCAGAGGACAAGAACTGACAAAGTTAAAGGTTTCACAGGCTACCCTGTGTCAGATCTTTGTTTAAACTGGGAGTTGACTGACCCTGATGCTCGTGATTTTCACACTATGCTATCTTGCCTTTCATACACCTAGTGGTTCGTCAACTAACCTTTGATTCCTTAACTCGAATTTGATCAACTGATCTCAGTCACTTGTCAGCACTAGACAATATTTCCCACCCTTCTTCCCAACTCTAGAGCATTTTTTGATATTCTCATTTACTGCTGCCCTACCTACATATTATACTCTTCCCAAATAGACCTTTGTTTATGCTCTTTCCCATCTGAAACAGCTTTGCCCAACTAGACCTGTGCCTATTTCTAATTAACTTCTTGCTAATGCGATATGAAAATCTGGCATTGACAACAGCAACATAAAACTCATAATATGACACCACAATGAGGACATCTGTGACAAACTGGTAAACAAGTGTCATTCATTCAAAGAGCAATTACAGTTAATCAGTCCAGAAAACCTGAAATGTGCTATAATCTTAGAGGTCATTTATGAAAGAAGCTTGGTATTTTCAAATATGACAACAACCCTCAAAGTTTACATATTACCAACAAAGAGTTGTGAAGCCTATAGAAACTTTTCCAAAATACTGAAAATAAAAAAAAAAAAAAATTTTTTTGAACGATGCTAGGAAAAAAGACTTAATTATCCATCTGCTGTGTATTAAATTGTGTTCCCCTAAAATTCATATGTGGTAGCCCAAACCCTCAATGTGACCGTAATTGGAAATAGGGCCTACACAAAGATAATTAGGAAAAAATGAGGTCATAAGAATGGGTTGATAGTATCTTCATAAGAAGAAACCCGAGAGAGCTTCCTCCCCGACCTCCATTCTCCTGCCATGGGTGGACACAGTGACAAGGTGACTGAATGCTAGACAGAAGGCTCTCACCAGAAACCAAATCCTGCCAGAACCTCAATTTTAGACTTTCCAGCGTTCAGAACTGTGAGAAAATAGCTTTCTGTTGTTTAAGCTGCCTAGTGTTTAGCATTTTGTTATGGCAGCCTGAGCAGATGACTAGGACACTATCTTTCTATTCTTTCCATATAGCAGTGATTCTCAAATGGATATAATTCTTTTCCTCTCAGGGAATATTAAATAGTGTCTGGGGACACTTTCGATGGTCACGACTGAGGGGATGCTACTGGCATCTAGTGAGAAGAGGTGAGTGCAATGCTTAGGACAACTCATATCCCCTTTCTCCTCTGTCTGCTCCCAGTAAGAATTACCCAGCTCAGAATGTCAATGGTGCCAAGATTGCTGAAGCTGAGAAACCTTGCTGTCAAAATGACATAAAATCTTATCTTATGAAGAGGTGATCAAAGAATATATAGCCAATTATAAAGGAAAGTATTATGGGAAGCCGCTAAGCAGGTAATTAATAAACATATTTTCTCAGTTTGTGATTATTTTAAAAACTTGTAATTGATATTTTTTTTCTGAGAAAAATTTGATTTTTATGCCCAATTTGGTGTTCCTTTTTTAAAAGATAGCCCTCAAAATATTATAATTTTCAGTTTCCAAATCCTGAATTCATCTGGTTTAGAATTACAGTTAAACACTCACATACTTCACTAGTAAATTTTGACTTCACTGTGATTCTGGATCTCAGCGTTATGATTTACTTTTGGGGTATAGTCTGACAATCTAAAAATGCATAGAGAAGTCTAACAAAACAGAACATTTTTATAAATGGAATAAAGTGCTGTTATTATTGTACATGTAGGCAAGAGATTTGGCCTTTCTCACTAAATCCTCTTTGCCCTTTGCAGAAGATTTTCCTAAGCTGTTAAAATATAGAGCATTCACATATTTATCCTAGAGTCTCTTCTTTAGCGATGTGTATTCACATGGGAGTCATCCATAACTCACCTACATGATTCACTCTCTTATATCGCTAACTACCAAGTCATGGCAATTTTGAAAATGCCCAAATACTTCCCATCCACTCATTACATTAATTAGGATCTGTATCAGTCTTCCACTAGACAGCTGAACAGCTCCCTATCTAGATTGCCCACATTCCTACCGCATAGTCTACATAGCTGGCAAATGATCGATCTCCAGCAAGTCATCTACCCATCTGATCATGGCAATTCATGTTAAAACCATTCAATGGTTTTCCATTTTCATTTCCATTTTTAGTATCAGAAGTTGTTCTTTAGGAGAGACTCGAAGTGGAACACTGATTCGATTGAATCAGAGGAAAGGGCCAGAGCCTTTCCTTCTTAGACCATCGACTACCCCTTGCCCTTCTCTGTGGTCCCTGGGGCACCTTCACGATACCCATGCATGGCTAGAATGACTGTAATAATTTATACACCAAACAAGAGCACGTCTGAGAGGAACCGACGAAATTATTGCTAATTTTGATGATGCTTTTCTAAGTCCCTGCCCCAAGGGATAATGCTTGGCCCAAATTATTAGCTCTAGACACTGAATAAGATGACGATATTATGTCTTCATATTACAGGTTTGATTCTTGAGGAAGTAGACTGTGAGATGGAGTTAACTTGTATCATTGTTAAGGAGCACCTCGGGGTAAACACCTGTGAAATTGAAGGAAAGAAAGCAGGATTGGGCAGAGGAAGAGGCAGAACTGTGACAGAGTCCCAAATGTTGTCCTAGGTGGGTCCTGATGGCTAGCTCTTTATCCTCCTGCGTTGAATGTGGGCCATCCTGGAAAAGGTGTGACCTTCGGCTGAGGTAATCCCTAATGGGCTGAGAGCCAGCTGAAGGTTGTCTGCTGATAGCACTCCCAGCATCTGGGCAAGTTCTTCCTTGAAGGGAGAATCTAAGCAGCAAACCAGTGTTACCACAGTAAGCTTTCAGAAGCATAGATTGTTTTTGTGGATATGGATGAGGATTCTGGTTTGAATCCAGTAACTTCAGCTGATGGCGGCAACAGAGTGGTTCTGCAGTTGTCAGTTGAGGCTCAGTTCAAAATGCAGC
>NW_011888794.1:8099835-8101619 GCF_000151845.1 Pteropus vampyrus
ACTCCTTAGATTAATTAATTCTACTTTCTAAATTTTCCCTTAAATTGTTAACTTCTACATATGAAAAGAATTTGTTTCTTCTACTTTTTAAAAAAATTGCTTTGTTGCACTTCCTGATTTATGAGATTAAAAATTTAATTACTTTCTCTTTTTTCTCTCTCTCTCTCTCTCTCCTTCTTTCTGTCCTTCTTTCTTCCTTCCTTTCTTCCTTATTTCAATAACAAAAGCACTTACCATTAAGAATAGTGTTTTGAGTAACTTTGGCCACTTTCTAGGTGTTTGGTATGTGATTTTATCACTAATGGTACTTTAAAAATTTTCTATATTTGTTATTTTTATTTTTTAATATAAGCTATGAGGTTAATACATTTCTCAAATATTTGAAATTTCTTGTTTAATATTTTAATATTAACTTTTAGGTTTTTAAAATATTTTTGTACTGATTTTAGAGAATGTGTATGATGGAATTTCTGGAGTTTTCTTTTAAGTTTATTTATACTTTTTTTTGATTGCATCAAAAAAGAATTGTTTTTGCAAAAGTTACATGAACACTTGAGAGACAAAAAAGTGTGTGTATTTCTGTTTTCCATATAGAATCAATATAAATATGTTAAATAAACATTATTAAGGATTTAGGATTTTTCACATCATTTTAAATCTTATTTACTTATTAAAGCCTATGAATATTGTATTATAATCTCCACCTCCTATTGTGTTTCTATTTATTTCTCATTGTATTTTTAACAGTTTTTGCTTTATGCATTCTATGTTACATTATAAAGTGTAATTTTTTATGACTCCAGTATCATTATTACAGATTGTATTTTCATACAAAAATAAGATTATGTATACTTTAATTTTTGTTGAAGTCTACTCTTATTATTAATATAATTTGGCTGTGTTTCTTTTTCCTTGGGCTTAACTGCTACATTTTGTCCAAATGTTTACTTTTAATATTTCTTTGTAATTTTGTTTTAGGGAGGCTTATTATTGTTAGCTTTTGTTTTGTACCTAGTCTAAGAGTTATCATTAGCAGAGGTATTTATTATTACAAATGTTATGTTTGACTTTGTCATTATGTTTGGAAATTTCTGTATTTCGGTTTTTGTTTGTATGTTTTGATTCTTTTACAATTTTTTTTAAATCTCTTTGTCATATGACATGTGCCCATTTTAATTTTTCTTTTGCTTAATGATTTGGAGGAAAAAGAATTCCTGAAAGCAATATTTTAGAAGTTACTTTTAAAATTTAAAAATGATCTATTCGAACATACATTTTGCAATGATTGGTGTCATGAATGAACCAGAAACCATTGCCTCTCTTTTGCTATATGAAGTGCCTATTTTTATTCAGCTTCTTCTGCTTTGCAGGTTTTTTCATAGGATATGGTATTTCTGAATGAATGGATATTATCAAACTATTCTAGATTAACAAGTAATATTCTTTCTAAATTATTTTTCATTTTTCTTTTTGTCCTATAATTATTTTCACATTTAATTATGTTCAGTGCCTTTCATGCATCTTTTTATGCCACAGGCTTGCTTCTTGGCTCTCTTTTTGATCTATCTTTTGGACAATTAACATTTTCAGGGAGAATTCTGAGAAATTCCTTTGTGAGCTTGTGCAACTAAGAATAATTTTCTGCTGTCTTATTTTTCGAATGATAACTTGTCTAAGCACAGGGTTTGGTGGCGATCCTTTTGTTTTTCAAAACATTTAAGTTGTGTTGTTTTGTTTTTACCTTTTTAGACATGGCTTTCAATGAATCCCAGGGCCAGCTTCAG
>NW_011888794.1:8102604-8110385 GCF_000151845.1 Pteropus vampyrus
CAAACTATTCTAGATTAACAAGTAATATTCTTTCTAAATTATTTTTCATTTTTCTTTTTGTCCTATAATTATTATCACATTTAATTATGTGCAGTGCCTTTCATGCATCTTTTTAGGCCACAGGCTTGCTTCTTGGCTCTCTTTTTGATCTATCTTTTGGACAATTAACATTTTCAGGGAGAATTCTGGGAAATTCCTTTGTGAGCTTGTGCAACTAAGAATAATTTTCTCCTGTCTTATTATTCGAATGATAACTTGTCCGAGCACAGGGTTTGTTGGCGATCCTTTTGTTTTTCAAAACATTTAAGTTGTGTTGTTTTGTTTTTACCTTTTTAGACATGGCTTTCAATGAATCCCAGGGCCAGCTTCAGAGGTTTTCTTCTGTAAAAGGTGACTCCTGTGTGTCCTGTCCTCTTCCTCAGCGATGCGGGATTTGCTCTTGTTTCTCGAAATTCACAACTTCACCAGAATCTATATATTAACAAAAGAAAAAAAAAGGTAAGCCCTTTAGATCTAAGACTTTAGATCTTTCTTGAGATGTCTCCAAGATTCTCTGTATAACTTAGGGAAACATTACGAATATTTTAGTCTATCAAAAGAAACAGAAGAACATTTTACTTTATTAAGAAAGCTTTATAGTTTTCTATCATTTATCATTTATTCTGTCATAATTGTTGTGTTGTTTTTTTTTTTTTCAGGAAATCAGTTATCTTTTCCTTATATTTTTATTTTCTGTCCTCCATTTTAGTTATGTAATTTTTCTTTTCTTGTCTTTCTGTTGGAGGTGGTCATCGAGATGACGTGACCACTGGTTGACCCTTGAGCTGGGTAACAGGAAGCTGCTCACCCCCTCTCCTGTCCCAGCACTCTCTCCCCGCTGTTCCCACCAAGGGAGCTATTTTCAAGGACACAGACTTGAGAGAGCAAGGTGTGGTTGAGACCATCTGGACTGAATGTGTGACCGAATCCAGGTAGGCCTCCATATAAACTTTAAGGTTCTGGCGAGTCGGTGTGGAGATCTGCTCAGCTTGGGACACTCAAGCCTCGTAAGTAAGTTTCTTGGCTTAGTAAAAGTGCCACCTACCGATCCGCAGTGGCTGCCTCTTTTCCAGTTTCTCCTTGCCCTCTGTGAATGGGGGCCAGTGTGAACCAACACCTTCTTCATTCTTAAAGCGCTTCCTAACTTTGTTGCCTACTGGACTGATTTAATTTTCTGTAATATTGCTTCTGATATCTTGCTCATCTTTTTATCTTGAGATTGCCTTGCTCTTAATAAAGACATAATGAATGAATAATTTAATTTTATTGCAATTTTATCATTACAATCTTTTGTTTCTTTTTAAAAATCTAGCTCCCAGATCCAATCAGTTCCCTTTCTGGCAAACTGTTAACATTGTATTATTTCATAGAGTCCCTTTCATTGGGAATAAAAATCAGATTCCTGCAAAACCAAATCTACTATTTTACTATTTCCTATAATAGAACTTTTTTTTAAAGTATGCTTTCCCTTTGCATTTTTAGTACTTATGTCCCTCTCCCTTCTTAAAATGCAGATTATTTTCATAACTGCCATGCTTATTTTTGTTTGGTTTTGTTGTTTTCTTTCCCTGAATGAGCACAGTGTATCCTATTATGATATTTGCCTGCAAACAATGTTGATGGTTTCTCCTGGGTTAGCCTTATTGCCCATTTTGACAGCTGTTGGAACTGTCTCAGATTTTAACCTGGAGACAAGTGTTTAGATGTATTTCTGTAATATGGTTCAGCTGGCCTTGGAGGGATCTATTTCCTGGTCCAACTGCATGACATTGCTGTGAGTTGGGGAATAAATCCCTGGGTAATTAAAGCAACCTTTAGTTCTTCCTTTGCCAAAGACAGTGAATAAATAATCAACAATCTTCCTTTTGCTCCCGGATCCTGTAAGCTTAGATCTCTATAGATGCATTAATGTCCCTGGAGGTCAAGCATTGCATTTTGATAAACTTCTCATCTCAGCCACATTTTTTATGTTTCTGGGAATTACGGTCTTGCAATAGGTAGGAAGGTGGTACTGTTTTCACATGAGCATTGATCACACGAACATATGCAGCTGTTGGCCACATGACCTGGCTATACCAGAAACCAAGCCGCAGACACATAGCTGGAGTCTTCCCTTATTGGTCAAGAATATCTCCGGTGAGGCAGAGACAGAGGTCAAGTGCTAGCAAGGCCGGTACTAGCTTTGCACTGAAGCACGAGCCTACCAATGTTAATCCTTTAGTTTCTGACTCATGGGGAGCTCTGAAAGATCCCAGGGCTGGGTCTGGAGCAAGTGGCAGTTCATCAAACAGCTGAGAATTATTTCAATATTTCATCAACTTGTAAAACATCTTCTAGCATTTTTTTCTTCAGAAAAATGCCTTGTTTAGTTACAATTACTGTTAGAATCATTAATTAGTTCTAGTCTTTAACGGGAATAAAACTTTGCATCACTTTTTGAGTTTTCAAGAGTATTTCATTGTGGGATATGATGAGGGAGATAAGTCATGGAGTATTATAACTAATCTATTTCACAAAGGAGGAAATAGAAGCTCAAGAACTTTGTCTACATAAACATGGCCCATGACAAGGATCCTTATTTCATTTATTCTCTGCCTCCTGCCATATTGAAATCTTGTATTATAAACTTTCCTGTATGCAGCTGATCTTATAAGAAATAGAACTCTTGCTAAAGAAACTTTAGTTAGAAACTATAGTTTTGAACCTCAGCTTTGTTACTTAGCTGTCTGATCTTGAAGGACTTACTTAACTTCTCTGAATTTGAGTTTTTTTTGCTTGTAAAATATACTGTCTAGAAAATCAAATATGATAAAGGGTGTGAGAAAGCTTTGTAAGTTATAACTTTGAAGTGTTGTTTATGAACGCATGTATATTTTATATTCCCTATGAGATTTAAACATCCCTGATGTTATGTGTTTGATTTTCATTTAAAGACTAATGCATTGTGCATAATACGTATTATACATATTTGATCATTAAGTGATTGCATTTATGGCTTATCGGTCTGCTTTTAAATGACTAGAATAAATTTTCCTCCCCTAATTTTCAGATACGTTTTATAAAATCTAGAAAAAAGTATTTAAACTGAGGTTTTCACAGATGTATTATTTATTTTGAGTAAGGTTAATGCCCTTAAATTATTCTTGATTATTTATCATTTACTACACTTTCATTATTTGAATTAGTGTATGCTTACATGCTGTTTTATACTTATTATACTTATTGTTTATCTCATCAGTGTTAAATGGCAAGTTTCTTTTATTATAAATGTTTTACTCTTGTTTCCTTCCTTTACTGCAGTTTTAAAAACCTAGACATTCTCGACTAGAAAGGGAAGAAAAGCATCTTTTATAGAATGCCTAAACATTCTTTCTGTTATGAGCGTGTGGTTTCCTTTCTGGTAGAAATATGAAAAATTTACTGATTTCTTTAATACAACAAATACCAGATGACACAAGACCAGCAGCTCAAAACGTGTGCATTTGGTGGAAAAGCTATAGGACCTTACAGTCCACCTCTAGATCGCTATCTTCCTTGTGTTTTCTCACTGGTCTCTGTTGTCGTGGCAGCTCTGGCTTTGGGGTGTGTTTCTCCCCTTTATGTTTGGGCCCCAAAGTGGGCACTGGTCATTCTTTTAATTCTGCATACCTTATCTGTGAAAGGATACACTGGGCATTACGAGGCACTGGCTTTCTGGTTCCAGGTGAGCTCAGCTTGGGCTCTCCCCCGTGGGCCCTGTGTTGAGAGGTCCATGCCTCACCCTGGGGCTGCTGTTCTGGCCAGTCCCTGGCCTCCTGACCCTATGGCCTCCACCTATGTATATCAGAACATCGCAATCCTCTCTAAGGAGGAAGATGATCTAATTTATCACCCAAACCAGGATACTTATGAGAATAGAAGAGAGTGGTGTTAATAATTTCACCAGGATGATAAGAGTAACCCGGGGCTGTCTTAGGTGCATTGGGGTGTGTCGTTTCCCAAATGATAAGAGAATCGCATATCGTAAAGAGCAGGAGGGGAGAATTTGAGGAGGCTGTCGTTTCCTGAAAGAATAAGTTGATTTTTTAAAAAAGTCATCTCTGTGGAAGGGTCCAATAACTACGCTTAGGCTCAGCCGTCATAAGCACTTTGATGTTCCCCTTTAGGAATAATTATTTTATCTTTCTATGAGAATAGGAATCTAAGACTTGAAATTTGGCTTGCCATATTTCTTCTTTCAGAGGACACACACAAATTCAAGAAATTCACATTTAAGTTTAGATATTTCATTTGTAAAAATATTAATTCGTAAGTTTAGAAAGCATGGCTTCATATTCAGAGATATTATTTATTAAGTGCTGTTCTGCCACCTACTTTTAGCTGCGTCCGCTAAATAGAAACAATATTTTTCTTAGAAATGCATGCCTCCATCCAGCTTTACTCGTTAATTCGTAGACACATGTTCTGTTTAAGTTGCTTGCGGTACTTCTGAATAAAGTCATACCTGAAACATGAGCAAAGCACTGAATCATTCCCCTCCAATTTCCATCAAATGCCTCCACCGTCTTCTTCCATTCTTTCCCTCTACCCCACACCGACCTTTATCTGGCAATAGAAAGGAAAATACATGTTATGAGAGTTTCGGAAAAGGATTCGATTCTCTAACATCAGAGCTCCACCTCCCCTGGGACCTCATTATTTCTTTGAGGTTCTTGCCCTGCAAATCAGGCCTGTCCTCCTGGTCCTCCGTCCTGTTTTTTCAGCCCTCTGCTCTCCCATCAAATTCATCTAGATAGGTGGAAGGCATTGTTTTACCAGCTCAGGCCAATTCCCCAATCAGGTAATTGTATTTCTAATATTTGAAACAACATGTAGAAAAATACCAGATTTTTTTAATATAGAAAATAAACATCAATGAAGACAAGAGGATTTTGGAGTTAAAATTTTTTTCTTAAGACAAGAAGAGCAAGGGGACACATGGATTTGGGAAAGTTTGATTTTCTGTTAGGTGCAAAGCAAACAAGGCAGGGGAAAAAAAGCTAGGGGTGGGTGTTTTTCTGACAAATGTTGCCCGCAGTCTGAAACCAAAGAACACACTTAAAAATCCTGTCTGCTCAGGTGAGAACTTGACAGATGGCACCCGAAGGTAGCTTGGACTTGTTCAGACTGCCCTACCCTGTGGCTTCTGATGTTCCTGCTTCTTTTTCCAGCAGCCCGACAGCTGAGGCAGTGTCTGGACATAACACAGCACTCTCGTCCACTGTTTCCAGAACATTGGTACCTAGAGGCCATCAGGAGGCTTGTTCTCAGAGGAGGACATTTTTTCCTTCTTGTCTCTAGTAGTGCAGAACTGCTTCTGCTCATCATTCTCTTTTAATCTGGCCCAGTGATGAAAAAGACCTACTGGGGCCACCTGGCAGGTGAAGAATCCAGATGCTAAGCTCCAGGATTAATTTTGCTAGCACTGGCATCTGGGACTCAACTCCTTTCCCTCGGCCAGGCTGGCAGACTGGGTTAACCCCTTGTGGTCTAAAAGGCTCATTTGATGTGTCAAATTAGCAGTCTAGCTCTGCAGGTAGGAAGAGCCGCAGCAATGCTATTTAAATGCAGGGGTCTGTATTTAAACACTAGAACCTTGAGGTTTATTAGAGCCTTTGCCCATGAGGGACCAAAAATGAACCCTCCCAAAAAACCCCAACAGTTCCTGGAGATTGTAAGGAGACTGACTGAGTCATGTGTGTGCTTTTCTAAGCCATACTTGCAGAGTGTATTCTGAGCAGGGAATGCTATTGTCCTGGTCTATCCATGGAAAGGAAAGGCAGAGCCTAGAAAAATGCTGCACTAAGTGGGAATGACAGTGGGTCAGAATATTACTGCAGAAAGCAATTAGATGCCCCCCACACATACAACACACACAAACATACACTCACCTCTCACCCTCTTTTCATTTGAATTTTGCTTTTGTTTGGTGAAACTGTCTTCTTTGTCCCTAAAAGCCAAGAAGAAAATTTACAGCCTGACTCTGCCTTCACGAAATCTCGCCTCCACCGTGGTGTTTTTTGTTGTTGTTGTTGTTGCTCTTGTTGGAAAGTTTACGACTGAGTGTCTGCAGCAACAGTACTTTTGAAAGGGGCTCTAAATATTAAACTCATTTCAAGTGTGACTTGAGATTCAGGCACACTGCAGGAGTGGTGACAATTTATTACTCTTCAGAAGCCCTAAAGCAGAGTAAATATAGATTTACCAGTGATAATATGAGAACAACAGATCAATTTGATTTTAAGTAAATCCTTCCCCCTAAAAGCCAGAATTTGATTAATCCATGGACGCTTGCTGGAGTCACTGGGAACTAATTGAAACATAGATTAGTTTCTCTTCTCCCCACAGTTAAATGTACCCAGCTGCTGAAAAAGGGAAAATTCTGAATTTTTTTTTTTTTGGTCAGTGCTGATTGTCAGATTTTTAGTAATTGCTTACCCCAACTTTAAGTGTTATGTCTAATTTCAAAACAGTCAGGAAGCCTAAGATAATTTATTCATTATGTATGTAGGAAAAACAGCCTCATCCAACAGTCTCATAATGGAATTTTGAGGCTCCATCTCTAGCGTCGGCCCCAGCCTGTGTGCATAGATGGCTGTCTGGAACTGCTCTCGAGAACCCAGTAACCCATATCCAATTTATTCTGCTCATGTCCTAAGGATAGAAAACCCTACAAATTCCAGAGAGATGTGGTAATACTTTAGTGTCATGAATGTCAAAGTACTACTCTCACTAGTACTTTAAATTTGCTGTCTACTTTTTGCTCTGAGTCTCTCAGAAAACTTTTGAAACGTTTATGTGTTTCACAGATATTTGTGACTAGTAGACATTGGCTCAGTTTTACAGACAAGAAGACTGGGGAAAAGAGAGAGTAGGGACACCTCTAGCAGTACCGGGAAAGTCAATGCCAAGATGGTCTAGAAGTAAATATCCATGTGGTCAATGATTGAGCCATGTATACAAGAACCCAAGTTCATACAGACTTTATAAAAGTTTAGTGATAATGACCTCTTCCATGTTATAGTTAACAGAGCGCTTCTATATATATTCTTGAAGTCGATGCCTGAACAATTCTAGAATCAGATTTGATTCCCATTTCCAGGTGAAGAAACTAAGAAACAGAAACTGACCTGATGTCAGTTAGGAAACTGTATATCTATTGTATCTGAGTGTACCACCCAGGTCTTTCGAATCATTGCCCAGTATTTTTTCCTCTAGTTTGGCCCATTAGTAAAGCTGATGTGGGGAGCTGAGACTGCTTTTGTCTCTTTTTAGAAAGTGTCTACTCATTACAATAAGTTCTTTAGCCAGAGAACTTAAAAAAATGTTTTTAAACATTGAGACTTTAGCTTCGTTTATGCTCATGGCTTCTGTCAATTAATTTACTGTTTTTCTCAGGAAATGGCCATAATTCCACTTATTTGAAGTGATAATGAATGGCAATGATATTAACTCCAATAAGTCAAAGGGTTGAAGAGTGTCTATGTAATGGCAAAGATCTCATATTTATGCCCATATTTTATTCTGGGGAATTTGATAAGCATTCTTTTATAGGACTATTCTTGAGAGTTAAGTAGGTGTTTTCCGAAAGTGCCATAAAGTTCTGATTCTATTCATTTGAAAAACAAAAGGGGTGATTTATGCATAACGGCACATAAATAATGTGTACTATATTCCTGTGTATGCCGGAAGCTGTATCGCTTTTAATATTGCTTGATAGAATT
>NW_011888794.1:8110970-8116370 GCF_000151845.1 Pteropus vampyrus
CGAATCCTAAGACATAACCTGCCTTTTTCCCTCCTGCTGAATCTCAGAAGGTATTGATTATACACATCAGGAAAATGATGAGTCATGTGATGGGGCAAAAAGTGTGGCCTTGCTAGATCAGGGCAACCCTGAAGAGTGATCCTACCTTGCTTATAAGGATTATAGCCGGGCTCATGTGTGAATTTCCTACCTTGTATTTCAAGAGCCAGTTTAAATGCACTGGCTCCATGACCCCTCTCTAATTTTCCTCAGTTGTGATTTCTCATCCTTCAAATCGTGTATAACATTTTATCTGCGTCTTTCTGATGACCTTTATCAGGCTCACGTTTTATTATGATTATACATTAAATTTTCTCTTTTCTATTTTTAGATCCAAAGATAAGTCCCATGTCTTATGTATTTTGAAATACTAACAGCACTTAATCCTGTACTTTACAGATAATGTGTTCTCATCATATATTTGTTCAGTGACTCAATGGGTTTCTGTGATAACTGAATCGTTACAATTATCTGTCCCTCAAAATGAATTTCATAAGATATAACCAAAATTTGAAAATAATTATATATAAAATGAGATACAAATATAGGCATGATATGTCCCTTTGTAATAAATACATTCTAGGAAAGTTTAACATGTTTTAGAGACAAATTTAATTTCCTTATTTGTTTTCAATCTAAAACTGAATACAGAGTCCTATGGGGAAATTGCTTAAGAATTGAAAATGTGTGGCTGGATAAAATATTATGAAATATATTTTTCCATATTTTTACATTGCTTTATATTTTTTAGTCATGCTGTGTTATTTTTTTGGCAAAGTCTTCTTGCATGGGATAAATTTTTTAGAATCATATATTTGACAAAAAATAATTTTCTAATGAAATAATAAAACGAACGTTTCAAAATAAATGTTGCATGAAAACATGGAAACTATGATTCTATTAGATGAGGGAAGAGAAGTCTGATTCCATTAGAGGAATACTCATTTTTCATGGTGGGGGAGGTAAGAGGTAAATTATAACTGCCTGCTTTCTTTGTGTTATTCCCTCTGGCCATAACTTATATTGATAAGCTGTAATTCAGCTTCGTCTAAGTTTATATGTTTTTATAAACTACTCGAATACCTCAGTGGCTTCCACAAATAACAGTTCTCACTCATGATATATGTCCAATATGGTCAACCATGGCTCTGCTCCATGTTCTCTTCATCGGGGGACTGAAACAGAGTACCTAGCACCTATCTGGTCATTTTTTAAAATTTCATGTGTCAAAGAATAAGACCATCACTCTATATCAAAAATAAATATTCAGACATTGAATTTATGACTTATTTAAGTGAGGGAAAGCTATGTGGACCAGGCATATACTCTTCCAGCAAAGCAAGAAGCTATGTTAAGCTTCTGGTAAGGGCGGAATTTGGGAATCAGGACGGGAGTGTGCTGACATCACCTGTGGAAGCACGGATGCTACAGTGAGACTGTTGTCGACTTTTCTTTTATGAGTCCACTCCCTGCTGGGTGACTGTTAAAGGCAAAATGCTGTCACTGGTTGGCTGGTGTTCCTGAGCAGTTGTGATTATTACTGTGGCCATCAAATTTTCATTAATTGATTAAACTGATTTAAAGAATTCTGGTTTTTACCCATTTCCATGGCTCAGAACAGTTTTTTTTTCCCTCTCTCTACGAGTATGAAAACTTTTATTATTTCAGTTTCCTTTGGCAGAAAAGAGAATATGGTGGAACTATGTGAAGGCTTTTATAGCTTCTCCTCGGAAGTGACGCATGTCACATCCATTCACATTTTATCGGTCAAAGAAAATCACAGAGACAGACTTAATTATGATCTCCAATCAATACACAGGTAGCGGCAGAAAATATTTTGAGCTATAATAGGATGTACTACACAGGTAGGAGTTATGACGGAAGGCAGATGCGGTGCACTTACATCAACAGAAAAGCTGTAATGTTCCTTTGAAAACAAAGCCGAACATCATTACATGAAAAAAATTCATCTGTTAGGTTTTTAAAACCATCTTCTTGTAAGGATCTTCATTTGTGGCTGACCGGTAGCTAGGAAATCATGTTTATAAATGTCACAAGTTGTTTTTAATGTATATTATCTGTAGTAAATTCTAAGGAAAAAAATATTTTATAGGGCTTAACTTGAGATCTCCTCTGACTTGCAAGAAGAAAAACATGACCTGATGAAATAAGGCCATACAGAGCTGCAACAGCAACACACTAGAACACCACTTGGTCATCTCACTTCTTAAAATGCCGTCACGGCTTTTCATCGGCTGGAGGGAAGAGTCCAACTCTCTAACTGGCATTCTAGTTTTATTTATTTTTTTAATTTCATATGAAAGTGATCTCTGACAATGAGTTTCATAAGGAATTCCATTGCTATTTTATAGTTTTGCTGAGTCTTAGAAATCACTCTAACATATACTCACTTAATATCACATAAACCTTTGCTTATAGCTGAAATGAAAGCAAACTAGCCTGCCCTGCCGAGGCTCTGAGTCCAATGCAGTCAGGGGTGGAAGCTGGAATTTGTCTCATGCCTGGTGTGCTGTACGTTACCACCTGTCAATCTAGACAAACTGACCTGTTTGTTAATTCGCCTTTGATACCTTTGACTTTAGTTGCTTTTTGCCTTTAATAATATTATCCCATGTTTCATAGTCTGATGAATCAAATGATCTATAAATGAGTGGATGAGACAGTGATGTTTTATGTAGGTCGACTAGCGAACAAGATTTGTCAATATTGAGCAGACATCCTCTACTAATTAACTGGCCATTTCGTTAAGTTTGAGAAATTTTTCTGAGTTTAATTTCAGTGTGTGTGTGTGTGTGTGTGTGTGTGTGTGTGTACACACATGTACATACATTTAAGACTTTGTTTTTTTGGAGTGGTTTTAGGTTCATAGCAAAATTGAACAGGAAGTACAGAGAGTTCCCATATACTCCCTGTCCTCACACATACACAAGTCTCCCTCATTACTGATACCCTCCACCAGAGTGGTATGTTTGTGATAATTGATGAACCAATATTGACATACCACAAACACCCAAAGTCCACAGCTTACCTTAGGGTTCACTCTTGGTGTTCTACATTCTAAGGGTTTGGACAAATATATAGTGATATATGTCCTTCATTATATTATCACACAGAGTAGATTTACTGCAATAGAAATCCTCTGTACTCTGCTCATTTATCCCTACCCCCTCTCCCAGGCCATTTCTGTAATGTCATTTCATTTCATTGGAATCATGTGATGTGTAGCCTTTTCAGATTGACTTCTTTCACTTAATAAGTTTTCGAAAACTTAAAATGCATATTAGTAAGTGAAAGAAAACTTATAACTCATAAGTTTATAACTTAAAACTCGATGGCTGATTTCTTATTTTGCACTCAATAATTCTCCATGGCCTGGATGCGCCATAGTGTATTTATCCATTCACATACTGAAGGGCCTCTTTATTGCTTCCAAGTTTTGGGGATTGTGAATCAAACTGCCATAAACATCTGCCATAAACATAAAGGTGCAGGTTCTTGTGTGAATATAAGTTTTCAACTGCTTTTGGTAAATATCAAGGAGCACAACTACTGGATCATATGGTAAAAGTATGTTTGATTTTGTAAGAGACCACAAAACTATCTTTGAAAATGGCTGTACCATTTTGCATTCCTGCCATCAATAAATGAGAGTTCCAATTGCTCCAAAACATCTCACTTGGTGTTTTAAAGGAAAGATTCATGTAATTTTCCCAAATCCCAAACCTATCTTAAGCTCATGGGTTTCTAAGTATATATACAAACCTATAGACACTTCTAGTTGTACAGACATACATCGACAACAGGTGTATGCAGGTATGTGATAATAGCGATGGTGATGATGATGATATCTGACTTTTACTGACCGCTCAGTCTGTGCCTCAGGCTGCACTTTGCACGCCTTATCCCTTTTAATGATTGTCACAATAGTATATATGAGATATAAACTCCAGAGCCAACACTTTTAATCACCCTGTTTTTCATTGCAATAAATGCGTGTGTGTGTGTGTGCGTGCGTGCGTGTGTGTGTGTGTGTGTGTGTGTGTGTGTGTGTGTGTGTGTCTTCACATGCTCTTATAAGACAGATGGAGAAAAAAATAAGAAGAATGAGTCCAACAGATTACCTGAGAAGGTATCAGTTCTGTATACGTGGTGGGATCAGTTGCAGCTCATTGCCTGCAACTCTGCCATATCAACTGGTATTTAGCAAACTGGGTGTCAGGTCTCTTAGGTTTTATCAGTATCATCTTAATGGCAGCTATATTTGTCTGGCATAAAGCAACTTTCCCATACTTTTTTCCTTTGCCTCTCTCCTGAACTATTCTGAGCTGCTTCTCTATGGTACACAAATTGCTGAACCAATCTAGTCTTTGCATGATATGCTGCTAATATACTCCAGACACTACTATGTGAGTTTAAATTACCCATTGCCGAAAAAATACGCACTTTTCGTGTCGAACAACGTGTGGAAGAAACATACTGCACTTTCACTTTATAGATGGATATGATGAATTGGCTCTGTAAACATAGTACTTAGCATGAAAAAAAACATAGTTTTCAGATAAACAGACTATTTTATTCTCTCCATTTTTCTTCCCTGCATATTTTTTTTTCTCTCAAAACTGGATGAAATACGTTTTCTTATTGCCTCACTTGGCACTTTCTGGTTGGTTTCTTTTAGGATGAACAGGTTTTACCTGCCCAAGCAGAACAATGAAAGGAAGGAAATCTGCCTCTGCAGCAGCCCAAGGGGACGGAACAAAGTCAGTTGCCTGGTAGAGGTGGTCTTTAAGTAAAGGTCAAATAAAATTGTACTGGAAGCTTTGAGATTAGCTTCAAGTGGCTGTTTGTGTGTGTGTGGGGCGGGGGGCGACCTTATGAGAATTGGAGAGAAAAACAATATTCTAAAGCAAAGACTTTTGTTCCTTCTGATTCGTCTCCTCTTCATTTTGAGAAATATAAAATGCTGACTTGTCTGTGGTTCTTTTCCTCTTTGTTAGATTGTACAAGGTGTGCCCTCGGGTATTATGACAAAAGTTTGTGAAAATTTGGAAGAAATCGAAAGGTTAATCCTAAGGCTTCCATAAAAGTTACGACAAACAGGGTAACTTAAAACAACAGAAATTTATTTTTTTCACGGTTCCGGAGGTTAGACGTTTGAATTAAGGTGGCAACTGTTCTTTCTGAAGGTCTAGTGGTTGGTCATTATGGCCACTTCCAGGCCTCTTCCAAGCCAATGCTTGTCTTTCCTGGGCTTATAGATGCATCGTTCCTATCTCTTTCTCTGTTGTCACATGTCCCTTTGTGTCTCTTTGTATCAAAACTTTCTTTTTCTTTGAAGGA
>NW_011888794.1:8118610-8135225 GCF_000151845.1 Pteropus vampyrus
TCCTAAAGGGTATGAGGCAATATCTCATTGTAGTTTTGCTTTGCATTTCCCTAATGATTAGTGGTGTAGACTGTATTTTCATGTGCTTATTGGCTATTTTATATCTTGTGTAGAGAAATGTCTATTGAAGTCCTTTGCCCATTTTTAAATTGGATTGTTTTTCTTTTCTTGAGTTTGAGGAGTTCTCTGCATATTCTGAATATTAATCCCTTATTAGATATACGATTTACAAATATTTTCTCCAATTCCATGGGTTGCATTTTTAATCTATGGGTAGTATTTTTTGATGTCCATTTTTAAAAAACTTATATGAAGTTCAATTTTTCTATTCTTTCTTTCGTTACCTTGTCTTTGGAGTCATATCCAAGAAATCATTGCCAAATTCAATGTCTTGAAACTTTTGTTCTTTGTTTTCTCCTAAGAGTTTTATTGTTTAACATCTTATATTTTGGGCCTTGATCTATTTTGACTCAATTGTTGTATATGATGTTAATAGATAAGGGCACAACTTCATTCTTTTGCATTTAGTATCCAATTTTCCCAAGATCATTTTTTGAAAATACTGTGCTTTCCCCATTGAATGGTCTTGGCACCCTTGTGAAAAATCTTTTAATCGGATGCCTGAGAATTTTTTTCTGGGCTATTTTATTGGTCTAAATGTCTGCCTTTATGCCAGTACTACACTATTTTGATTACTGTAGCGCTGTAGTAAGTTTTGAAATCAGGAAACATAAGTCCTTTCGTTTTGTTCTTTTTTATGATTGTTTGGGCTATTTGAGACCCCTTGAGATTCTATAAGAATTTTATGATGGGTTTTTCTATTTCTACAAAAAGTATCATTGGGCTTTTAGTGGGGATCGAACTGAATCTGTAGATTACTTTGGTTAACAGACATTTTAACAATATTAAATCTTTCAATTTATGAACCTGGGATATGTTTTCATTTATTTATGTCTTATTTTTTTTCTGAAGTTTTGTAGTTTTCATTGTATAAGTCTTTCATCTCCTTGGTTAATTCCTAAGTATTTTATTCTTTTTGATGCTATTATAAATAGAAATGTTTTTGTAATTTCCTCTTCATATTTCCCATCCTAGCTCCCATATGCTGTGTGCAAGATGCTCTGGAAACACGTGTAAAGATACCTGACACATAGCTGGAGATGGAAGGTGGATAGCTACTAGTGTCCCATGTGAATATCCAAGCTCTACTAAGAGCCGAAATTGACTAAAATTAACCACAATGTATCCTGTAAGCCTTTCTCTGGAAGTTGCAAGGCTTTAACATACTGAAGAGTTCCAAAATAGTTATATCAGACAGATTCTGCCAGTGCAGTTGTCTAAACAGTTTCCTGGTGCTTCCTACTCTACCTTTTCCCCATAATCTTTGACCACTCCTGCTCCCACACCCACCTCTTGTATATGGGTTGGCTTTGTCATTTGCTTTGGAGAATAGAATATAGCAGAAGTTCCGAGCCTAGGCCTCAAGAACCTTGCACATTTCCACTCTCCCTCTATAATCCAGCTGCCACCATGAGAACAAGCCCAAGTTAGGCTCTCAAATAACATGAAAGATCTCTAGTGAAGGAGACCTGAGTTGTCCCTGATGGGTTCATCCTAGATCAGCCAGTTTCCAGCCAACCCACCAGCTGACTGAGATAGATGGGTGATTCTAGAGGAATTCAGCTCAGCCTAGACTAGATTGACAGAAAATGCCCAGCCACCCTTAGACTTGGAGAAGTCATAAATGGCTGCTGTTTTAAGTCACTAAGTTCTGTGGTGCTTTGTATGCAGCAATATCTAACTGATGCAGAAACTGATACCTAGAAGCAGAATGTTGCCATAACAAAATCCCAAAATCTGTCGTATGGATTTTAGAACAAGATGGTATGTGGAAGTTGAAAACAATTATGACCCTTGTTATGCAGAAGCAAAACATTTGCTAGAATTGTGGCCTGTGGTAATTTAGAAGGCAAGCACCGTTCCTAATGCACTTTTGACTTGATCAAGACGATATCCAAGCAAATGTTGAAACTCTCATCTGGTTGCTCTTAGCTGCATATGATAAGGTCACCTAAAGAAACAAGTGAGCTAAAGAAAAATTGGCCACTTGACACACAGAATTTAGAGGGAATATAGAGGACTTTGTTGGTTGGATATAAAACGATTTCTTATCTCTAGTCTTTTTTTTTTTTTTTTTTGCCAGTAACAGATTCTCAAATTAAATAAAGCCTGGAGACAAAGATCAAATTACAGTAAGGCCGCGAGATATTTACTACTAAGGGATCACATTTTATATTCCCAATACTGCACTGATTTGTTCAAAAAATACTTACTGTTAGTTTATTATGTATTTTAAATGTACTAGGATCTAAGCACATAAAGATGAAAATACATGTTCTTGCTCTTACAGAATTTATAGTCAATTGGAAAAACAGGCAAGTGAGGACAAATACAACATGATAATGCTTGTAATGGAGGGATGAAAGACTGGTATAGTGAGAGAAGTGGAATGAGCCTAAATTTCTGTTATTTTATTTTTTTTCCCTTCTGCAAGTCTAAAAACTTCATTTTTAGGAAGAAAGGAAAAAAGGAGTAGAGGATGAAGGAGGCAAAGAACAAAAGAAGAAAATGTTTACTTAAAGCAGAAAGAAACCCAAGATAGTGAATATCTACCTGTGTCTGGAACTGTATTAGGCAATCTGACATATTTAATCATGAGAAAATATTATAAAATACCATTATTATTGTCACTATAACTGAAAGCCACAGAAATTAAAGACCTTTCCCAAGGTCATACAAATAATATTAAGTTCATAGTAATGATAATAAACCATATTGTTGAATCAAATACTAGCTACAAATGTTGAACATATATTTTTTAAATTAAAATAAGCAAATCCAGGTGTTCTCCATTATCTATTTTGTATTTTAAACATAATAAATAATATTCCTGAAATATCAACAGCCTAAAGGCCATTTTGGCACAATATGGTCTTAGTTACAGTCAAGGAGAAAAAGACATAAATCTTAGCAAATTAGAAAAAAATCCAGAAATTTTTTATTTGTGATATTACTATTTTAAAACATTTTGAGAACTTCTGCATACTTATCAAATCCATACTTAGTCTACTTTGAGAGTTCAACCAGCCATTGATAATTGAATAATAAGCCAGATTTTTGCTAATAATATATCTTTGCTGTGCTTAAGTATTCAATTGCCACCAAAAGCAATCTGTCGAGGATAGGAAAAGTACTATGGATCTGAAATATAAAGATATCCACAGTAAGACTGGCTGGGTGGTGATGTTCATCTGAAAAATTACATATTAGATCTCCGTGCCCTGTCAAATATTTAAGTAACAAATCAAGCAAGAGAGTCTTTGTCAGGCTCTTATTTGGAACCAGATGTACCCTAGACTTTTGTTACCATCTGCGTATTTAATCTTAGATATGAAAACATCATAGTAATTATAACTGCCCCATTAATTGCATCATGTTGTTTAGGATATGAGGTGGTGAATATACCTTTCAGTGCAGGTGGTACAATTCTTAGTAGAACTATAATAATCACGGCAAGCTGGACAATTTATTTATAATTCATCTTTAGTGAAATAGTGAAATTCATTTCATCGAGAAAGTATGTAGCTATTTCAATCATTAGAGAAATCACAGTCCCCTTCGTTGTAGTAATTTTTCTTTTTATAATAAAATTTTTTCTTATGGAAGAAAAACGGCTTTGCCGTAATTGGTTTCTACTATACTTTATTCTTTTATGCATACACCTGTCTCCTTATCTGCATGTCTCTCAGATTTAAGGCTGCAGCATTGACTCTCGTGCGTGGTGGTATTTGTGATGCACTACAGATTGAATTGAAATCCTTTGAACTCATTTAGGCTGTGACATTTTATGGCAGATTAATTAAAATGATTCGTGGGGACTTTAGCCTCAGAGGGAAAAGGGAACAGGTTTCTGATGTGAAATTCTCCCTTTGGCCTCCCTCGCTTCCTGCCTGATTACTTCAGCATTATCTGCATTACTGTGTTTCCTTCAAAATTATTTAACATTGGTATTTGGATTGCATGCATAGGTAATTTACTGTTTATGGAGAAAATCAAAACCCTTGTAATACCAGGTGTTTACAACCCAATATCTATCCTTGAATCAAGGGACATGCTAACTTGCTGGGAATGGAACACCACAAATGCTGGATCAGGCTTTGTTGTGATGATTTGCTTTAGCAATGCTTCAGCCTAACCTGCTGAAAAGTAAAAAGTGAAGAATGCCTTATGCCACAGCACCAGGTTGCCAAGAATCTGACTCCTAGGAGCTATTTCCTACCAGAAGTTCAGATTCACAACAGGTAATGTGAAGTTTTTCGAGTATCTTTTTTTTCAGACTGATGATCCCTTCATGTAACATCTCAACCAAGAAATGACAGTTACCTCCTGTCTCATTATCTATGAACATTTTAGATTCAACTGTAATCATTTAAAAAAGTTCTGTTTGTTTTAGGCAATCCGATAAATATGCGAAATATATCTCATAGAATAATGTATTAAGTAAGATAAACAGAAAGTTAACTCTTGGTTACTTTTTTAGCTGATTTTTCAATCTTTTTCAAATTTTTGCACTCCTATTTTTTTCCCCCTTATAGAATTCTGCTCCCATTTAATTATTTTACTCCTCAGCTCTGGTAGAGAACTGAAATTAGACTATACACCTACTTGTTAACGGTTCTAATAAAAAGTGTTCTAAGAGCAAAGATAAAGATAGAATCAGAAAGACTTAAGAACTGAAAGGACATTTAAAAAGCATACAGTCCAATTCATTCATATGGATAAGAAATTTTAGAATTCACTGTTAGATGACTACCCTAAAATATTGTGAAAGAGATCATCTTGGCAAAAATCTTTTAATGAGTAAAAGAAGATTTGGTGTTATGTAGAGTTTTTATTTTAATATATCTATCAAAAATTGAGGGTTGAATAATGACTTTGGAAAGTCTAATAATATGACATATCTTATTTGTTTCAGTAGCCTGTTTTTGGCGAGTACTGTAATAATTATTACTTAATTCATAGATATAGAACTATGGTTCATAATTTTTACATCATTTACTCACTTTTTAAATATTTTGGTGGGTACTAGAATTCAGTCTTTGGCTCCAATCCCAACTTTTTTCTTTGTACCATGTTGCATTTATGATAATTCAAAAATGAAAATAATTATACACTTTGGAATTATATTTGTTTTACCTTAATTTTATCTTACATTAATGGCCCTTTTTTAAAAAACAAATAGTAGACTATCATAAACATATTTATGTTTCAGACTTAAAGTTGCCAGTTGACTCTATTTCTGTGCCTTCAGATAAATGTTACTGTCATGACATAACACTTTAGGACTTTAGTGTGGATCAACTTGAGACACAGTCAACTTTAGACACTGTCTAACTTGATGCCCTCTTTCCAAGAGACAGGTTCTGTAAAATTCTGGAGAAGCTAATTTTAAGTTGTCAATAACTGATGGCCTGGGAGAGTGTCAGGCTTCTCTCAGCCCCAGGAGGGAACAGTCCATTCCTGTGATTGTTGTACAATTGTCTAGTCAATGTGGCCGTTGGTTCTATCTGTACTGCAGGCCTCTAAACGCTAGCTCTTTCATGGGGTTCATTGGTGTTTTTTGCAGGACTTTGGTGGTTCAGTCACTGATCTAGTGGCCTCAGTTAGACACAGTCTCTTTTTCCCTTTGTCTCTGTAGATGGTTATATGACCAAAAACCTCTTTCTTCTAGGTTCTTCTCACTCCAGGTTAGTGACTGCAAAGTTGATTTAGAAGTTCTGATTACCTAATGTGGCATCTTTTTGACTTGTGTCAAAGTTGTGAATACTTGAGCACCAATTCCTGGGAATGTAAGCTATTCCTGTGTAGTGTGTCTCTCAGCTTCACTCTCCTCTGACCACTTCCTGGCCACATAAAGTCCATTTGCTGCTTAGTCACTTTACTACTTTCAGAGAGAAGGCAGGAACCAGTCTCCAGTTTGAGGCCGATGGATGGAGCACCATGATGGAAGAAATAAGTTAAATATTCCATCACTATGAACCTCGCCTCGAGGAGAAAGGGGGAAAGAAGTAGTTATTTTACGACTTAACTCTCCTCAGGAAGACAAACCTCCCTTCCTGCAAAAAGTTACTTTTTGGAGACTTAGTTAAACACTAAGATTCTAGGACCATAAATCAAACTTCCTTTTAACATGACTATACAGAATTGAGCAACTTTTATTTTTAACAGATATCCATTTCAACAGATATCTTTGGACCAGTTAGTAGCCCTTAAAGAGAGGAAAGACATCTCAATTGTTACTTTATTTATATAGTACTTCGATAAATAGATAAATGGGTAGATGTGCATTATGCACATATACAGATTATACATTCCTATTTTTGATAATTAGGTCTAAATTACTCTTAATGACACTTGTTAATGGTATTTGTTGTTCAGGTATAGAACCTAAGATTAATTGATCTCTGGCACAGACTATTCTCAAAACAATTAATAAAACTAACACTAAATATTTATATAATAAAAATAAAGATTCTAGGACTCCACCACTATTGAATTAGAACAGGAAGGAGCATACTGGAATCTGCATTTTAAACAAATATCAGACATGATTTTCAGGCAGACGAAGCTTGAGGATCACTGATGGAAGCAGTGGGGAATTGCTGATGACTTTTGAATAAGAATGAAACAGGAGAAAAGCAGTATTTTTATACACCAAGTAGTTATGGAAGATGGACTAGAGGAGGGAGAGAGCCAGGATAGCCTGATGAAGACCCCAGGTAGGGAGCTTTGTAATTGTTCAAGTAAGAATTGGTGCCGACAAGAAAGGAAGTGGAAAGATAAGTACGAAAAACATGATGAGTTACTATGAAATTACAGCACAGAAGGCGTTAAAGGTGATTCCTAGCTTTTAAGCTTGAATGATGGGAACACGGATACATACACCCCTCTTCACAGTGAACATAACTGCAGAGGAGGATCGTGGCAGCTGCTGCCTGTAAATCCACGCTGATCCGTAGGAGGTTTCATATCCCACACATGTGAGTCATGCTCTGTTTGGGAGTATGTGTACCCATAACAAAACCCAGGCTTCGCTCCGCATGTGGCATCTCCCTACAGTGCTTATGATTTAGAAGCAGCCTTGGAGAAGTGGATAAAGCTTGGTAACACTGATGCTGCCATATTTAGATTGGTGTTGGGCTTAAGTCTCACGTAGGTTTTATCATACTAGGTAATGTTATTTCAAAGCAAGTTCTAACTGGTCATAAAGTAATTTAAATCTTTCATATTTATATGATGTTTTACAAGATTCTGTCATGTGAGTATGCTCTCCACTCTTCACAGCGGCATCCTGAGCTAGACTGAATGGGAATTATTCTCATTATGTCCATGACGAGAGTTCGTTATGTGGCATACACCTTAAATCCCAGCCTCCCTCTACCTCGCCTTCAAGGGCCAGTTCAGATGTTACCTTTTTGGAATGTTTACCCAATTCCCTCTGACAATCTCTTATTTTACCTGCGTTCTAGAACTTGCTACATATTGATGTTATTACTCTTATTTCATTGCCCTGTAGTTAATTATTACTTGTCTCTCTTTCTCTCTTTGATCAGACTGTGGGCCAGGAGGGCATCTCTGCACCAAGGCTGAAATTATGTTTATTCTTAGCTAAGTAAGAACAGGGGTGTCAGAGTTGAGAAAGTGTCTACAAACTTGTCTCATCAAGTTCTGGTCAGAGGGTCACAGTATTCAGTGGGCATGATCAGGTTCCTGTCATATCATGTTTAGTCTTAAAGTCATGGTGTGAACGAAGCCCAAATAGTCAATGAGTCAGGGAAGACAGCCATTAGGGAAGATGGAAATAGAACACAACCCAGGATTTCTTGATTCTTGGTCCTGAGGGCTCTTCCCTTAACTTAGGCTGTTTTATTTTAGTCAACGTAGTTGTCGCAGAGCTCTCACCTAGACTCCTTTTAGATTATCCATTGTATTTTAAAATCTGCCTAATTGCATTCCATGAAATGTGCTATTCACTAAGAATGTTATACACAATTCTGATGTGCCTTTTCCCTCTCATCCATTTAGCAAATGCAGTGAATGAGCTGTATTAACTCTAGTATCCCACAACGGCCTCCATTGTCATTATCTATGACATTTTACATTTTTTTAATGTCTTTTAAGAAAGCATTCATAGCTGAATCAGTTTTATCTACAGCTGAATTTAAAATTCTCAGGGACCATTTTCAGTGCATTGTGATAGTGCAAATCGGCAACATTTACCCGATTTCCTTCGTCCTCTAATTTTGTCATTCTGCTGAAAAGAGCTACTGATTGTGTCGGGCATGATTTGCTCTGTATAAAACCATGCTGCTTATTGCTCGTGATTCTATCACCCTCCGGATTTTGATAAATTTCATCTCGTTGGGCCCGTTTTATTATTTTACTGTTGATATTAGACTTACCAGGCCATCATTTTCAGGTTCGCTTCTCTTGCCTTTTGTCAAATGTGTACTTGACCTTGTGTACTCGGAGATTACCTCTCTCTGTTATACAGTTGATAATCTGGTGACTGAAATTTCACTAGTTGAGACTCATACAATATATTAAGCATGACTGGAACAGAAAAGCCCTTTTGCAATGTAAACATTGTGGAAAGTGTGACATATCTTTAATAGTTTAGTGACAGTTAGTTTTAATCACTTTGTTTTATATCGAAGTAACGTCATGAGGGCACAAAGATCTTTCAGAAAAGCCCCTTTTAAAATGATGCCAGAACAAGAATTAAATACAAAATAATAATGTACATTAAATTTAGAAAAAGAAAAAGCACTTGATTCAGAAATCAACTTTAGGGCTAGTAATACTGGAAAAACACATGTAATTATAAAATGTCTATTTTTCAAAAAAGGAGTATGGAGTCTCTGTAATAATAATAGCTAACATTTATTAAGCACTTATTGTGTGCATATTCTCATTTAATTGTCCTGATAAGCTTATGGGGCAGATGCTCTTGCTATTCACCTATGAGAAAACTAAAGCACAGAAAGGTCACTTGTCCTTTGAAACGAAGCTAAAAGAAGGGGACTGGGATTCAACCCAGGCAGTCCAACAGCAGAGCCCATGACATTCAGGACAATCTTCTGTGCTCAAGCTAGCGGTGACAGAGTTAATGTTCTCTTCTGGGTTCTTCATTTTCTGTTACAGCCTTGGGGGGATTCAGGCTTCGATTTTGTACTTACATTGCCTTGTTCTGTTTTGTTCCCTCTGTTTGTCGTTTGTTAAACATAGCCTCTCAAATGATAATATGTAAAATGAAGAGGGAAAAAAATGGACTTACTATATAATGGAGGTGATATTTATGAAAGCCTATGGAAGAAATTAAAAATATTTGCAACTGGATAGGTATTCTTTATGTGAAAATAGAGAATGCAGTGAAAATTTACTAATTTAAAATAAACGAATGCAAGTTCTTTGTGGTATTTTTTGGAGGGGCAAGGAATGTTAACTATGTTTTCTTAATAAAAACAACAAATCCTTATTTAATAAGTGCCTAGAGTTTGAAAATCACCATGCTGGATACAGTAAGATATCTCGAGAAATAGAAAAGCTAATAAAATATTCTACTCAGTCCTGGTTAGGCATAGTTATGTTTTTTCAGTCATTCATTCACCTATTTATTTATTCATTTATTTAATAAACACTCACAAGAATCCACTGGGTGCCAATTAGCCACAGGATATCTACTTCCATGTAATAAGAAATAAAACAGAGTTATGTTGCATTTATCTCCAGAAAGAGCAAGTACATCTGGAACTGATAAAGGAATATCTAACCATTATATACTCAATAAATACTGATTGAGCCTTATAATATGTTTCTTATATTGTATTATCAATTCAGATTTTTACTTTTCCTGAACACATATGTCATGCTGTGAAGAGGTTTTCGTTCCCATGAAAAACAGAATTTAATGATCGATTATTGCTGAAGCATATTAAAATTGGCCAAATGATAAGGATGATTTTATCAATAAAATATTCACTATGTAACTATATTGGAAATTGTTCCCATGAATGTTGAGACTAGGGATTAAATACCTCCTGTACAATTAACTACCTAGCAAAATAGCATGCTTTTCTTAGAAATATGTGTTCAATTTGATAACTCAGGACTGAGTATGAATGAAGAGGCTATTATCAAGATGTAAAAGGTTCATCATAATTTTCAACAACCTTATTTATCTCTTGTAAATATTACAATTTGATATTTTAAAATTTGCCTGTAACACTAGAAAAAAATTTTGGCATTATAGAATCATATGTCAACCTGATCCATTAAAATTATGCCTGGAACCTTAATTAGGAACCTAAGTATAATTTTCTAATGTGTGAGATTTTAGAAAATTAGTGTTATTTATTTTCATTTTTCTTCTCCACAGGAGTAGACAGAGTCCATTTGTATAATTACACTGGTCAAGATAATAAATTATTTTTCACGGTTTTTATAATCCTCCATTATTTTGTTTACATGAATAAGCTTATTAAGACATTTTATTTGTAAGTAAAAAGACTCCCATAATCCACTCTTTACAGCCTCCATCTTTTATTCCCTTTGTGAAAATATAAAGCCCTTACAGCTGCTTTAGAGATATAAAAAGCTCCGATTTGTTTGAAAAAGCTTCAGTGCGCATAGGCAATGTTTAAAGAGGCTTTAGCAAAATAAGAAGTAGAAAGCTTTTAAAGTAGTTGTAGGAATTCTGTCAACTGAGAAGCAAGTCCAAGATGGCAGTGTACATCAAAAAACCATCCAACTTGGGTCATCAGTTGCTTCTTGAGTTTGGTCTAACAGCTGAGGTATTCTTGTCATTGACTAAGCTCCTTATTAACCAGAGGTAAACTCAGCCCTGTCTTCAGGGTCCTCCAAAAAGCTTTGCTGAGTAACTGTGATGGTCCAAATTAAGGAAAAAGCAAGTGAGTATAAGTGCTCTGTTACATATATTTTTCCAAGCAATGAAAACTGATTTCTAAGATGTTGGAAGGCCGTTTTAATCATCAAAGAAAACTAAAAGTATGTTGTCATGTTTTCCTTTCTGTACTGAAAATATTCCTTTAGCTTTGAAGTATTATTTCAGTGCTCTGTGAAAATATTATATTATGCATATGTAAGGTTTCGACTAACAATGTTAGTTTCCTTATTCCATATTTATGAAATGTTTTATGTTCTGTGCTAGATGCTGTGGAAGATATAAAAAGTTAATAGGCAAAATCTCTGCCTTCAAAGAGAGTATGCTCACTTCGCGTGAGAAAAGAAACATATACATGAATAATTAAATAGCAATGGAAAGAACTCTAAAAAACCATAGCTCCTTAATGCCAGAAAATACAGGTAGCTACATATAAAACTGATTTACATAAGCACAGTAATCTTAGAACATCACAGTAGGACACAGAAGTGGTCCTACCAGAGAACATTCAAGTTTGGGAAAAAAATCAATTTTTTTTTTGGTCTTGTTACTTACAAGTTGACTTACTTTAATTTCCCTGAGATAGTTCCTACTATACAGGGTCTTTTTAACCACTGAGAAAATAAAGGCCACTCATCAGGCTTAATAAATTTGAACTTGCCAAATTTTTATTGTTGTTAAGTGAGACAACATGCACATGTGAAGAACCACGTAGACTTGGGGGCTTTTTCTAATAGTCTTTCTTTGCCAAGAGCAGCAGTAGAAAAAAGAAAGTGGAGGTGGATGGCTTAAAGGTGAATATTGAAAAGGATTAAGGAAGTGAAAAAGGATGGCCAGATGACAGAATGTCACCTCTAGTTTGGTGCTACTCAGAATGTGGTTAGTGGACCAGTGGTGGCTCATAAACTTCTTGTACTGAGATTAGTACAGAAATTAAGAGTTAAGTTTTTAGAATTTTTTATGGTAATCTGATAGATAACATTGTTGATTTAAATAATCCTCCAGTAATCTATCAGATTACTATAAACATGTCTTCATGTTTTTTTCATTTTTTTAATAATTTGTTTTTATTGAATTTTACATATGTATCAGTTTGCATTTCAACTACTTGAGTTGAAAAACCCTGCACTAGTAAACAATTTGAATTCTATTGAAAGTCGGTAGATAGCACAGTGATTTTTTTTTTTTAACTAACTGCACAGTTCCTCCTGTTTTCAATTATGACGTACACAATATTTTATTGTCAAAGCGATGTTAGCAGTTGATTCTTTGAGGATTTCACGACACCAGCCTGTCTATGGCTGCTTGAATAGAAGGGCTTCCAGGAGGCAGGGGAAATACAGATAATTTTTGCCAGTGTCATAGATGAGAAGAAAAATTTGTGAACAAATTGGTAAAGGTTTAATAATGCAAAAAAGGGCATAGCGATCATCCAACAAACAGCACTGAGGCAAATCCCTCTAGAATATCTGCAGGACTGTGCACACATTGATTGAGCCTGGCCTGTACGACTCAGGTAAACATCAGCCAAGAGCATTTCCTGCCCTGATGACTTACACAAGAGTCTTAGAATCTGATAAATAACTTGGGGAAGTGAGGACCAAAGAAAATATGTCTGACGTTGTAAGTAAACCGGGTGCGGAAGGCAGGAAAGACATCTGCAAACAAAACCTCTGTTTCCTGCTCCTGTTTCCTGCTAACTTCTGGCTGCCTTTCCTTTGTTTGTTTGCATGCATGTGTGTGTTCGCGCGCACGCGCGCACGCGCGTGTGCGTTTGTGTGTGTATAAAACTCCGAGGCACAATCGATCTTAGACTCCTAGGTTGTAGATGTCAGGAGTCCAGGATGAGCTATTTTTTGATTCAGTGGCTGAAAATCAGGAAGTTTAACAGTAAACACTCAGTCTATAGATTGCAAATAAATTGTCAACGAATGCCTAATTTTACTCCTTTCATTTCAAAGAAAAAACATAGTTGGCAAGATTACCTATTTGTCTATCAATTCTAAGCTTGCATTTTAAGGGATTTTCAATGACTTAAGAAAACATTGTTTTACCAATACATTTATTTTATTTGGAGATTTTTCTCAGGTGTCCTTCATGAATAAATAAAGACCAAAGGCAGAAAGACTTAATTTTAGGATCCCCAGAAAATTATTGTAGCATTGTTCATTTTCTTAACTTTTTGTTTAGAGATAACTGTAGATTCACATGGAGTTGTACGAAATAATATAGAAAGTTTTCATGGACTTTTCACTCAATTTCTCCCAAAGATAACATCTTGCTTAACTGTAGTACACTATCACAACTAGGAAATTGCGATCCGCAGAGCATGTTCAGATTCATCAGTTTCACAAACACTCGTGTGTGTATGTGTGTATTTAGTGCTCTGCAATTTTATCATATCTGTAGATTTGTGTGACCACCACCATGGTCAAGACATAGAACATTTGCATCACGAGGATCTCCTGCGGCTATCTTTTTATAGTCAAAAACACTTTGTCCCCTTAACTTCCCCTAATCTTTTGAAAGCTCTAGTCTGTTCTCGGTATTTCTTATTCTGCCATCGCAAGAATGTCATGTATGTTTAATCATACCTTACGTAAGATTAGCGATTGGCTTTGTTACTCAGATTACTCCCTTGAGATCCATCAGGTTGTCCCGTGTATCAAGAGCTCATTCTTTTTTTTACTGCTGAGTAGTAGTCCACGGTATGGCGTACCACAATTTTTAAGTCACCCATTGAAGGACATTTAGATTGTTTCTTTACAGTCTTTTCTTTATCATTGAAATACTCTCCTCCCTTATCTTCTTTTAGAAATATACTACTCATTTACAAAGTGCTCACATGTGCCAGGTGGTGTGCTTAAC
The DNA here is from genome assembly GCF_000151845.1 of Pteropus vampyrus. Lineage (NCBI taxonomy): Eukaryota > Metazoa > Chordata > Mammalia > Chiroptera > Pteropodidae > Pteropus > Pteropus vampyrus. The sequence goes on from NW_011888794.1 coordinate 8,132,502, forward strand.
CTTTTTCATGCACCAATTTATTTACTGAACAACTCCAGGCAGTGGGTGCTCTTCTGATCTCCACTTTACACATGAGAACAGCCAGGTTCAGGTCAGTTCAGTAGCCTGCCCAGGTCACAGTGCAAGCAAAGAGTAGAGCTTGTGTGTGAACTCAGACAGTCTCATTCCACACCTAAGATTTGATTTTTCTCTGCTTCCCATAGTAACAAATTAAATGCAGTTTAAGTTGTATTTTCAATTGCTCTTATTTTGCTCAATGTATAATTTCATATATTTGTACATAATTTCTGAATACATAAGTAAATAATGAAAAGAAACATCAAAACATATCTGACATATAAATGGAAAAATATTTACTTAAAATGTCTGCTTATGACTTCTGAATCCTAATTTTATATCATCATCTCATGAAGAACTTTGTTAAGCAAAGAGATTTATATATGTTCATCCATCAGACTATTCCTTGGGCTCCAGGGCTAAGCAGAAGGTGGGTGGGGAAGGGGAGGCATGTGTGGGGAGCAAGAGAGATGACTAAGTGTAGAATGTTGACTTGATGAATTTATCATGCGCTCAGGGCACTGGCCCTTCACTGGTCTCTGTACGGTATCGGGCGATGTCTCCTATGTCAGGAGGGAAGGTCATCTTGCCCTGAGATACCTGGACTTCTCCCCAGGATCTGAAGATTAATCCCTCTCTGGACCCAAGGTTTCCTTTCAGCAGTATTCCTAGCCTGAGGTACCAGCAGTGATCTTAATTCCTGGGTAGAGTAGCAAAGTGTAGGCAGTGAGGACAGAGGTCTCCTACCCCTGTGAGAGGGCACACGTGAAACTGGGCAGCACGTGGCCCAGGTGCATGGGCCAGGTACTCTGAGAAGCTGCATATTTATAGAAATGGCAGAGGGGCCACCACTGGGAAGCTGAGGTTTGTCATTTCTGTAGAGTCACTGGATAGCCTTTTTTTTTTTTTTGGCGATTCTAAAATACAGGGGCTGAGACAAATGCTTAGCCACAGTTTGAGGCTACGATGGGTGAGGGGCAGGGAGGGAAGCAGTGAAGCTTCGACAACTGGATGAATAATATTGCAGAGACAGTTAGCACTAGAGATTGAGGGGAATGTGGGGCCCACTAGTTCATGTCAAATTTCTGAGCAATGAATCCTAAGGGAGTGAAGGGACCAAGATGGATGTCACCAGGTGGGGCATGGGGAGCGCGGTCAGCAGGAGAGGAACCCTGGCAGATTTTTGCCTTGTCTTGTTCATCCTTTTTGAACCTTAAGGATTTCAGTTGCCCTAGTGAAGTGTTATGTTCCAATAAGATTTATAACAGAACCCAAGAGGTGTGTGACGTTATGTAGGAAACATACATAAACATGTATGGGACCTCAGCTCTTGTTCTGGTTTTGCAAAGTCCTTTGAACAAGTTATGTCACCTCCTCTCAAAGTCTTCACATACAAGATATGAGACTAATTTTGAATCATTTTTCAACATTAATATTGTGTAATTCTGCAAAAACACACTAAACAATTCCATGATCTGTTGAACTATCATGCTTCATTATAGTTATTTAAATTCAACAACTCGCATTTCAAAATTATTTTATTAATGTTTTTTCTGAAAATATGTATATCTTCAGAAGATATATATACATGTGTATGTATATATATATGTACATATGAACATATATATGAATACATATATATATAATTTCCTTATTAGAAAATATGTAAGGAAGACTCTCTTGGGGACGTGCAGTTATTGGCTTTAAATATTTGCTTTACTTAAATCTACCCCATATAAAATGCTGCTTTGTATTGTTATGCTGTTTTCACTCATATTTAAGCTGTGAAAGCGAGAGCTGACAGGAGAGGCAAGGGCGATGCTGTGTGACCGAATACTGCTAAACGAGGCACATCCGTTTGCTTAAGAGGATGGCCTGTGTGCTCAGGTGAGTGGGAAAAGGGGAGTGAGATTCGAACAGGTAGGCAGAGGTCCCTGTGTCCCCAAAATGCTCGCTCTTCGATACATTGCAAATTCCTTTAGAATAGACATCCTTCCTTAGGGAAGAATTATCGTATCCATACCTAGAGGAAATCTATTGGGGGGCTGATGGGGAAGAGGGGAGATGATGGAGAAGGAGCAATAAGGGAAAGGAGATGGAGGCGCCGCCAGCAGGGGTCAGGCTTTTCCTCTCCTTCTGCATTGGGTATTCAAGAATTCCCAGCTCCAGGAAACCACCCCAGGAAAACCTAGAACAAAGTGCTTCTCTTATCACTCCATCTTAACACAAGATATAAATTGCCACTGATAAAAATTACTTTACAGGGACATTACTCTTAAGGAAGAAATTCATTTGATTAAATAAATTAAAGCGAACAATTATGAGTTATTAATTCTCTAATTAAAATAAACAATTTAATCTGAATCTGAATAAAGGCAGTATCTTCAACAAAAAGCTTCTTTTATCACTAAACTCATTTCACTAGTTTTTTAAGTGTCTAACCTCAACAATATATCTTTTGTGCTTATTACAAGAATACTTTTGACATGCTTTTGTTTCCAGATGCTTTATATTTCATTTTGCTGATTTTGGCTAAGAAAAAAAAAATCTCTCACAAGCAGTCATTTTTTTTCCCACATATTAACAGGTATTTTTTTTTTTTTTTATGCTTGGTGGATGTTTTGATAAGCCTATTTCACTAGTTTTTTAAGTGTCTAACCTCAACAA
>NW_011888794.1:8136520-8148913 GCF_000151845.1 Pteropus vampyrus
GATGTTTTGATAAGCCTAATGAACAAGTTGTAACAGTAAATTTTGACTTTGGTATCCACTTCTGATCATTCCTCCACTTAGAAAAGCAAAACAATCCACCCATATTAAGAAGAAAAGAGAATACATAGGAATATTTCTTCTATTTGTGAAATAGTCAATTGTTAACAGTAAAGCTAGCTTATGTTGTTATAATATTTCTAGTAAACAAATGATCAGTGTCTTAAAACAACCTGTAGAAGAAGTGGAATAACTACTATTTATTATTCTCATGACAAATGAGGAAATAGAGGCTCAGTGAATTGAAGGACACTGACCAAGGCATATGAGTAGTAGGGGTTCAAGAAGGATCATGACATTTTGATTTGTGATTGAATGATCTTGTTTTCATTTTTTATAAATTTATTTTTAATCACTAAAATAAATTGGAAATATCAGTGACCCCTTAGGACCTGTTGAAGCAATGGACGAGATACTGAGAGGAATCCTCGTAGTGGTACTTCTAGAATTCTACCCCTTGATCATTTCAAGAATGTGAATACAATGGAGCGAGGAAGAGAGAAAGTGACTTTGGTGAGCAAAGCTGCACTTGAGTGGCTCCCAGTCTGTTGGTGGGGGCGGGGTGCTGCTGGCTTCTTAGCCTCATGCCTAGAAGGGTAGGGTAAGCTTCCAACAGCTCAGAGTGTACAAAGTGGCTTCCTTCCATTCCCACCTCAAGGGCAAGAGCCAGGCGGAGGGAGCCGAGTGACATTTCCAGTTCCCAAAATCCCATTGGGGCAAAGGATGAGTGTGCATTCTCAATGGGTTACATGGGGCCACAGGAAAGAAAGAGCTGATTAAAATTCTGCCTAACCAGGGCTGAGGGATAAATAAGTGGAACACAGGATATTTTTAGGGCACTGAAACTATTCTGTGAAACCATAATAGATATGTTATATGTTTGCCCAAACCCATACAATGTATAACATCAAGAATGAACCATACTGTGAACTACAGACTCTGGGTGACTAGGATGCATCAGCGCAGGTTCATCGGCTGTAACAAATGTACGATGTGGTGGGGGATCTTCATAATGCGGGAGGCTATGCGTGTGCGTGATATGGGAACTCTCTGTACTTGCCTTCTCAATTTTTCTATGAGTCTTAAACTTCTCTAAAAAATGAAGGTCTATTAAAAAAATAAGTCCCGCCTAAGAGGACCACTTCAGAGCGTGAGGGGAACACCAGCAGCAAGAGGAGCCTAAATTCCAAGGTAGCAATCTAGGAAGAAGGAGCGAGAAGCAGATAAATCCTCCCCGCTTCCCCCAGTGCCCAGGTTCCAGCCCCAGCTGGAGTGGGAGTAAGGGGTGTTTTATCTTTGAATGAGGAATGTAGTGTAGATTAATGTATTGAACTGGGTACTTTTAATTACTTATCAGAGACTGTAATTTAAAGAAATTGGACTTTCTTTTTGTTTAAAAATGATCTACTAGGTTATTGATTTAGTGCATTTCTTTCCATTTTGTTTTTTTGATACCATGTGCTTAATTTTCTATTTTGCTTTTATGTTTTCCTATGATGAAATTATCGTAAATATTTTCATGCTGTTATATAATATTCATAATCATTGTTTTAATGACAGCATTGGGTTCCTTCTATGAGTGTCATAATTTGTTTCCTTGTTCCTGTGCTGTTGGACACACAGGCTGTGTAGAAAAATTTTAATAGCCTTATTTTAAGGTCGGTTGGTTGCTTGTTTTTAGGATATGGACTTATCCTTAAGATTTTTATGACAATTTATAAGTATTCTTTATAATTATAAATTACTCTCTTAATTGTAATTTCAAACTCCAGTGTTACCAAATGCGAATGAGAGATTTCTATTTTACCCAAGCCAATTTTGGTTGGTTACCTTTTTAGAAAAATTGCTAATTAAATGGAACACAGGTAAACATTTTTCATTGTAGCTTTGACTTACATTTTTTTGATAACTAGTGGGTCTTGATGCTTCTAAAATTCATTTTGTACACTAAAAGTATAACATGCTTTGTTTTTTTATTAAAATATTTTTTTCTCAAATATGGAATGATTAGAAAATATTAAGACTAACAGATACATGGTAAAATGATATAAACAAGTAATAACTAAGGTAGAATTATAACTGTTGAATAAACACGTCAGAAGGTGCTGATCTCAATAGTTATCAGATTAATGCCAATTAAAACAGTAACGAGGTCCAGAATAAGGGAGCCCAGTTTCGAACTGGGACCCCCTTGCTCCTCAGGGGAGGACTTCTGCAGCCAAAATCTCCCTCCCAGTTCTTAACTGTCACATGTGGGTGTCACTTGTTTTGCGTCTCTGCCCCTTCTACCAGTCTCATTGTGAGTTCTTCTTTGTATTCTTAATTATAGGAGTTCTGTTAAATTAGTCTTCAGGTGGTTGTCAGGGCCGATTGTTTTATAATTTAGCTGTAATTTTGATGTGGTTATGGGATAAGGTGAGCACAGCTTTTACCTACTTCGCCATCTTGATGGGAAGTTCTCTACATGTATTTACTTTTAGTTTCTATTAACTCTTTTACATGTAACAAATTTTATATTTATGGAGTTAAATATAGGACTATTTTCTCTTTTTTTGTATGTTTGTTCAATTAGAAAATTAGCCTCCCTTTAAAAATGGATAAATACTGAGATCAATTTTCTCTGATTTTCTTTACTAAAAGTTAACTTTTTAATTCATCAGAATGCATTATTTTGTATGATATGAACCGAAGCTATGCGTAAACACCTTTCTGCCTTTGGGCATTTATTGGATGATCCTTTCATCATTCCTTGATGTGTGATGCCTCCTTTATCATATGTGAAGTTTAATTTCTTTTCAGTCAACCTCCCTGTTGCAGTACTTTGTATGTATGCTTATATGTAGAAAAGTAGACCAGTGTTTTAATGAACATAACTATACAATTTCTTTTTAAATATGTGGTTTTCTATTTTTCTTTTGAAAAATTACAAAGATGTTCTTACCTAGTATTCTAACAGATGGAATTTAAATTATTTCCTCGATATTTATTCCAATCACATTAAACTTTTGGACTAATTTGTGAAGATTTAACCCATTCCCATTTAGAAAGAAAAAGTGCAGCTCACCGCCAGCATTAATTTAATTTTACATAAACACCCTCTTTGAGGCTGAAGTAAATCTGACTGGTTTTCAATGTGAAAATAAAATATAAAAACCATTGGAGTTATTTCTAAATAGAACTTGTCTCTAATCCTAATGTAACAGAAATGTATACAATGATCATTATTTAATATTTTTTTTGTGTGAGTGGTAAGTTTCAAAGCATGGAATAACACAAAGAGAAACATCTAGGATTTGATATTTTCAGCGATTGAGAATTACTGTATTTTGTAAATGGAAATACCACTACTAAGAACTGAAGGCTATAAATAGCATGATGTCATTTGTTTCCAAAGACTATTGATATAATAGAGTGATGCAAAAATAATAATAAAAGTTAAATATTTCATGGCAAACTTTGGGGGTAAGTTTAGGACTGTATTCTGCGAGTTATCTCGGGGTAAATACTGTAGCCGCAAGTGCCGCTGGCAAGTATTCTCAAGGCAAATGGGAAATGGGTTAAAATCTTAACAGTATTAAGAAATATATAAGAATAATGAATATACTTTTTTCTTAAATAAAAATTTAAAGTAGTTTTTCTACAGTTTTATTCCTATAGATCATTTACTTTCCTCATTTGGGTAATTCCTACTTAATGTTTTTTGTTGTTGCTATTTTGAAGGGAGATTCTTGAATTTTGTATATAGAATTGGAATAGACATTTCTCTTTTTGTCTTCCACTTTGCTGAATTTCCTCTATAAATTACATTTTTCAATTGATAACTTTTCTAGAGCTTCTGCATCATGTCTTCTGCAACTAACAAAAATATTTCCTGCTTCTTATGTTTTCACTTATTTTTGGTTCACAATTTACAAAATTGATAAGAATTACTTAAATATCATTAGTTTTGAATTAGAAATCTTAGTTGCTTTGCAATTGACTTAAAAAGACTTTTGGACTTTCCCTACTGCATAGCTTGCTTATTTTAATATATAAAAGGGCATAATATTTTGACAAATGCCTTTTTGCCATCCCATTAAAGGGATAATATCAATTTTTTAAAATGTATCCTTTTTATGTGACAAGTTTATAAACTTTATCCACTTGTCATTCCTCAGATGAATGTCCTTTGGTGTAATAAATCGTGGGCTTCTATCCTTGTTGTGCAAAGTGATCATGGAAAACATCACTGGCAAAGCAGGGTAAATTTAACACAGGGTTAATGGAAGGATATTTACTATCAGAGAAGAATATAGCACAGGCAAGTCACCCCAGATCTCACTGTTCCACAGTTTAAGGTAGCATAGAGAGCTCATGGTGCACAGTGGCTCCTGTGACATTAGATGGAAGCCCTGCCCTAGGCTCGCCCTATGTATTCATGCAGAGGTCAAAGAACGTCTATACAAGTATGTAAAGATACAAGCTCCTGGTCTAGAAGAGGCCTTTTTAAAAAAGGGGATCCCTGAAATGCAGTGGCTGATATCTGCCCCTTCTTCCCATGAGGCAATTCAGGTCTTCAGAACTAGCTCTCTGATAAATTATCAAAAGAGAGAAAAAATAAACTAGGGTTAAGTAGATTTGTCTCTCCTCTGTTCTCTGTCACTTCATTTACAATTTTAGCATCTATGTTCATCAAAAAGATTGGGCTGTATTATTATAGTTGTGGTTTTTTTAAATATATATTCTATGTAATGTATTTTGTACTGCATTTCCTCTGAAATAATAGTCATTTAAGCCAATTCCAAAGCTTGGGGGGTATTTTTGTTTGAGCCATATGATTAATTTTGAATTTAATTTTATTATAATTGATTCTAATTGTTTTTCTGAGTCTGACTTGTGTTAATTCAATGCTTTTTTTTGCCAAGCTTTTTTTTTTCCTTTCTTGTGTTCTATTGCATAGAAAATATTCTGTATGTTTTCTTCCTTTTACAATATTTGGAAAATGAAGAATTCGATTTTAACTTTATAGTGGCAAATTTAACAATTTTCATAGACTTCTTAATGTTGTGTTTGTGATGCACTTATGAAAGCAACAAATTATAACTTAACTCCATTTTATGGAAAAGTAGGAAACATAGTACTTTTGCTCTTTCTCATTCTTATTTACTTTTTATTTATTTCATCTGGGTTTGCAAGCCCTGCTGTTTAAGAACAAAACAGTCCTTTTATAAAAGCATATTTTATCATTTGTATCCTATGTTAGTTAACATAATTACATCAATTATTTAGACTTAACAGCATCAACCCTTCACCTAATAATGTTTAGTGATTTCTAAAGTTTTTTTCTCTTGCTAGTTTCAGTGTTTACTCCAAATTCATTTCTATTCTACCACAAGTTTTCAATGATAGTTTTAAATTTGATTCATTTTTATTTGCCAGTGAACTAATTACCATCTTTAAAGTAATTTTTTTTATAGAAGTATTTGAGTATATTTTCTGAAACACTGAAGTTTTGAGGTTGCCTTTCTGCCCTCTACCATGAATGCCAGCTTGACTGGTTACCATGTTTTTTTGTGCCATGACCTCTCCCTCCATCTCCACTGCCAAAACCAGAAAGTTCTCTATTGTTTTATGCAGAGAAAATAACAGACAAATGGAACTTTCCCGATTATACATTCATTATTGGAAGGTTTTTTTGTTTTGTTTTTTTTTTTCAGTATAGAAGTTTTCAAGGTCACCTTTATTTTCTGGGAATTCAGATAATAAAGTAAACATGAACACATTGCTTACTAAATTTACCATAAACACAGTGATACGTCTTAGTTTCTTTTGTTGTCAGGCTCTTTTTTTTTTTTTTACCCTGGAAAGATCTTTTTAAATTATAATTAATTTTGATCTATTCTTTTTTTGCCTTTGGAGATGACCATTATTTGTAGTTTGAATCTGTCATTTAACCTCCGTTTTTATTATCTTCTCTCATTTTCGTATAGCTTCTTTCTGAATTGCATGATTGCAACACAAGCTTATCTTTTGCTTCTTAAAAATCTTCCAATAGAGATTTTATTTCAATAGTGCTTCCAATAGAGATTTCATTTCAATTCTTAATTTTTAAAAATTTATGTTTACTCTTTTCTTATTTTTGTTTATTTCATAGAAACATACCTTTACACCTCATTGAGAAACATGAGTCAAAAATTAAACTTTTTATCTATTCCCTAGAATAAATTTCTTTCTGGGCAAAGATTTATTGTTAAGATTTTAAAATTGTTTAAAATACAGGCTGAAAATTGCATAAAGCATATGTACAGTATAACAAATTTTTTAAAGTTAAGACCATATAACTATAATCTAGGGCAAGAAAATGAACATGGACAGGACCCCAAAATCTCTTTGCAGGACCAACTACATAATTTGTAGGGTCCAGTGCAAAATAAAATATGGTGCCTCTTGTTCCAAAATTGTTAAAAATTTCATGACAGCAAGAACAGGGCAATAAATGAGGCACAGGGCCCTTCTGTTCATGTCTCTCTGCACAGCTGCACAAATTGCATGCCTAACTTTCAAAGATGCTGTGAGGAGTAAATTATGTGTGTATGGCCAGTATATTGAATAGGCATGGTGCATGGATTTTGATCATAATACAGTTTTTTCTTGTCTTGCACATTCAGTAAGGGTAAATTTCTGCTCCTGGAAGAAAACTCTAGCCAGACAATAAAGCAAATTTTTAGACAAGACACAGTCTTGCAGAAACTTTAAGTCACAAATATAGTTTCAGTTAAATAGTTGAAGTGTCTAATCCTGTATAAGAGTTGGAACTCTTTTCTAGCTTAATCTTCCTTTCCTTAGCTTGAACCTGCTTTGAACTAGAGACCTATATTGTGGAAGGTGATGTCCTTTATCTGTACTCACTTGCTGCTTTTTCACTCTTCCTGGGGTTAAGTGGAAGAAGAGATTGAGAGGATAGAACAGTATTGCTTGATTCTGTGACTTCTATTGTTGGTCTTGGCACATCATCCAAGTTGCCTTTCTTTTCTTGTGATATGTTTAATGGATGCTTCAGTTCAAAGGTTGTCTGCTGACTCCTCTCTTGTACTTCCCTAAAGGATGCATCTCAGTCCTATGGTGACTTGTGATTCCTTCTAGGCCACCTGATATCCAGCTTTGCTATTGTTACATCCTTGTGATGTAGTCTCTATAGACCTTTAGACTGTTAGGATGCAGGTGAACCCATGGCAGTCTTTTCCCCCATGTCGCCCAAATCTGGTGCTATAGGAAGGCTCAGTGCCTCCAGCTCCGAAGAACTCAGGGAGACAGGCCAAACCCAACACTCTGATATCCAATTATCTAAGCCAGCTCTTCTGCAGCCATCCGCACCAACCAGACAAGGTTCAGATATCATTTCATGGTCCGATGTGTGCTTGAGTCAGGCCCTGGTTCTCTAGAGTTCCCAAATATTGGAATACATCCTTAAATTCTCTGGCCCCATTGAAGACTATTTTGTCTTCCTCACACCATTCTTTCCATCCTATTAGGCTTGGGGGTAGAAAGGACTCTTAGGAGGACAAGGGCTACCTCGAATGATACATAGCAAAATTCCAACAATAATGCAAAATTCAGTTCCTGAATTCAAATGCATAAACTGCGAGGTCATGATGTAATGGGTTTAATTAAAAAATAATACCTTTGGTAAGGATATAATGATAGGGAAACTCACACCGTATAAAAGTGACCCTACACTGTCACCAATGATCAAGAGTCATTCATGTACTAATCAAACTCACATCATGTTTTGGGCATTTTGAGAATGGCGAGCTAGGTAGAGGATGGGAGCCAACTGCCAATAGTATCAAATTTATATTATCTTTGGGTGCTTTATGTTTCATAGCATTTCTCACCAGTTTCCTCAAATCCCTCCCTCTCTGACTGCTTTTGAAAAGTTTAAGGTCTACCCAGGAGTTACGAAATAGGTTTTCCTGAAACCCTTTGTAAATCCTGCATAATTTGGAGTGGGCGTTATTTTATTTTCACTTTGCTTTCTGATAACTGCCTATCAGAGCCTCAGCTCTTTTTATATCTTGAAACATATATAGTATTTTCAGAATACTCAATAAATAGTAGGTATCTGTATTCGTCTCTAGGTCTTATGCAATTTTTTTCCTACTTACTCATCCTTGAAGGAAGAGTAAGCCACATAGATTTATTGGGAGTGCTGCTATAAACCAGTTCACAGTCGACCTGGGTGGAGAAGGTGTTCCTTAAGACCTGAAGCAGAAAGAAAGTTAATATGTATCACCTCTAAAACTGCGTGGTGTGCAGTACATATTTTTTACATGCCATTTCTTCTTTCTGGGGGATAGAAAGAGACTCGTGGATATCCTGGGGAGAAAAAGATGGGGGAACTTGTAGTTATACAGCTTGATGAATTCCAAACTTCCTGTATTAAGAGGCAAAAAGAAACTCCAAGTAAGAGACTTTATATAAAACCTGAAAGCAAAATATGCACATTTGATCTAAGGCAACCAGGCTTCCACCCTAAGAGGTGGAACTCCAAGAACAAGTTAACTTGAATAGCTAGTGGAAGCAGAGAAGTGAAATTAATACAGCAGGTTCCAAAAGGGATCCTAACTCATGAATAAGGCATGTGGAGAACTGTGGCAAACCCTGGAACACAGCAGTTCCTTGATTTGGTTGTTGTTGATGTGCATAGAGGATTCTTTTCAAGATAGTTTTATGAGTATTTTAATAAAAAATTTGAAAAGAGGTTTATGAGACACTCACTCTAGCATTCTTCTCACACATCAGAAGCTAGCTGTTCCTTAAAAAAAGAGAGAGAAATCAACTGTTGTATCATTATATTTAATATCCACATTCACTCATCAGTTTATTGCAATGTTTGCTTATTTAATAAGTGGTTCATGAGCCTTTATCATGCCAGACACCTTGTAAGAACTGGACACGCAATTTTGAGCAAAAACAGGTGAAAGCCTTTTCTCTTAAAGCTTGCCTTTCGAGAGAGGGGGGTCAAGAATAAAGAAGAAAATACATAAATGTGCAACATTTAATTTTATCATAAGTGCTAAGAAGAAAAATAAATCAGAGGAAAAGGATGTAGTGGGGAGTAATAAAGATCACAGAATTATTTGAAATAGGTTGGTCAAAGAAGTGATATTTTCCGTAGAAAAATTCTCAGATAACTTCAATAAAGTAAGGAAGAAGGCCATGCAGATATTTGAATAAAAAGTATCAGGTATAGGAACAAATGTCAGTTCAAGATATTAAATTAATGATGATATTTATAGAAGTAATAATAATAGTGACAGCAGTAGCAGCAAGCAGGTACAATCTGTTAAGTGTACACTATGTTTTCATCCATTCTTCTACACAATTTTGTTTATCTTTATGCTAATGTAAGTTTTTTTGATGCCCTAAAAGGATTTATTTGTGTGTGAACAGAAGGAACTATTCAGATGTTTACTTTTCTTTTTAATTATGTTTTAAAAAATTAATTGTAGATTCATGTATAGTTGTAAGGAGTAATAGAGAGAGATTCTGGGTACACTACATCTAGTTTTCTCAATATTAACATCTTGCAAATCTAAAGTCTAGTAAGACAACCAGGATATCAACAGTGATACAATCCATAGATCTTGCTCAAATTTCATGAGTTTTACATGCACTCATTTGCATGTATGCCTATTTAGTTCTGTGCAGATGTATCACATGTGTAGATTGTGACTACCACCACCTTAGAATGCAGACAGTTCCATCACTGTACAGGCTCTTCACGCTGCTTTTCATAGGCATGCTACCTACCTCCCTTTCCACTCATGCTGTGAGTCCCTAACTCTTGACTACCATTCATCTGTTTTCCATCTCCATAATTTTGTCATTTCAATAATACTACATGAATGAAACCTTACTATATGTAATCTTTTAGGATTGGCTTTTTTTACTGAGCGTAACTTCCTTGAGACCCAAGTTGTAGTTCATTCCTTTTTTACCGTTACGTAGTATTCCATGGTCTGGATGTATCAGAACTTGCTTAACCAGTCACCTGTTGAAGAACGTTTGGATTGTTTCCAGTTTTTGACCACTACAAGTAAGCTGCTATGAGCATTTGTGTACACGTTTTTATATAAACATGAGTTTTCATTTCTCTTGGATAAATGCCCAAGGGTGAAATTGCTGTGTTATGTGGTACATGCATATTTAGTTTTGTAAGAAACTGCTCAACTGTTCTCCAGAAGTGTTTGTATCATTTTAAATTCCCAACAGCAATGTATGAAGGATTCACTTTATCTGCATCATCTCCAGAATTTGATATTGCTATAATTTTTCATTCGAGTTATTCTAATAAGTATTACTTTGTTTTTTTAATATTAGTGTTCAGTTTACTGAATTTATCTATTCAAAAGACATACTTCATTTTTAAATATGTAATTACATCTCATGTAAATTATTATTCTATTGATATATCTAGAAGATTTTCGCAATCACTTTTGGGGGCCTCTTAATATTTGGTATCATGTATACATTTTGTTAATCACTTTTCAACATTTTAAATTGATTTTGCACATTTAATATGATTGATTTCCTTTTAAAGTACATCAGTTGTCTAACAAATGAAAACTTTGAAGTACTTAAAAACATCAAATTGTATACCTTAAATATATACAATGCCTGATTGTCAGTAGAACATGAGGTATCTCAATAAAGCTAAAAAATAGAAAAAGAAAAGAAAAAGAAAAAAATAGGAAAAAATACCCCCCAAAGTCTTATAAATCTAACAATTAAACTTTTAAGTAAGGTGAAACTAATGTCTACTTAAATGTTCCAATATGCCACATTCTTATGAATCTTAATAAAATTCTTATAAATCTAACAATTAAACTTTTAAATAAGGTGAAACTACTCTTCTCTTAAATGTTCAATATGCCACATAATGGCTTTGAACTTGTGATTTTAAATTGAAATGTTATTAAGTTTACACATGTTAAATTGCATTACAGTTTTTTGACAAAGGCACAAAATTAATTCACTGGAGGAAGGATAGTCTAAAAAGAACAGATGGTACTGGAATAATTGGACATCAGTACCCCCCAAAAATGAACCTTGACCTAAGCTCACATATTATACAAAACTAAACTTAAAATAGATTATTATGACCTAAATGTAAAAGGTAAAACTACAAACTTTTTAAAAGATAATGCAATAGAAAATATTCATTACTTAGTGTTAGGTGACAACTTAGACATGACACCAAAGGCACAATCCATAAAAAAAAAACCAAAACAATAAATTGGACTTAATCAAAATTAAAAACCTTTGCTCTGTGAAGACCCTACTAATATGATGAAAAGACAAGCCATCAAGTGGGAGAAAATATTTTCAAGTCATGTTTTCAAAGAACTCACATACAGAATATATAAAAATACTCTCTAAATGCAAGAACAAAAGCAAAGCAAAACAAAACAATTCAGTTAGAAAGTGGGCAAAAGAACAGAACGCTTCAACAAAGAAGATGTATAAATAGTAAATAAACACAAAAATATATTTTACATTACTAGAGATTAGAGAAATGAGAATTAAAACATTACGAGATACAGTGGAAGTGGGAGAGAACATCCTTGCCGTGTTTCCAGTCTTAGCAGAAAAGTGTCCAGTTTGTTGCCATTAAGTATTATGTTAACTGTAGGATTTTTGAAGATGGTCTTCATCACTTTGAGAGTGTTTCCTCTATTCCTAGTTTGCTGAATATTTTTTATCATAAATGGGTGTTGGGTTTTGTCAAGTGTTTTTACCAGCATTGATTGATATGATTATATGATTTTTCTTCTTTTTCCTATCGATATGTTGATTACATTGATTTCAAGTGTTGAACCAGCCTCGCATACCTGGAATAAATCCCAGTTGGTATTGGTATATAACTCTTTCTATATACCTTGTTGGATTTGATTTACATTTATTTTCTTGAGGATTTTTTTTCTATAATTTTCTTTTTTTAATAATGCTTTTATCTGTGTGGTTTTTTTTTTTTAATTAAAGTAATGTGGCCTCATAGAATGAGTTAGAGAGTATCTGCTTCTGTTTTCTGGAACTGATTATGGAGACTTGGTATTATTTTTTTATTAAATGTTTTGTAGAATTCATGAGTGAAACCATCTGGGCTTGATGCTTCCTTTTTTGGAATGTCATTAATTATTGATTCAATTACTTTAATAAATATAGGCCTATCAAGGTTATCTATTTGCGTGTGTGTGAGTTTTGGTAGTTTATGTAATTTAAGGAATTGGTCCATTTCAACTAGATGATAAAATCTGTGGCTCTAGATTGTTCATAATGTGACCTTAATATCCA
>NW_011888794.1:8148963-8198430 GCF_000151845.1 Pteropus vampyrus
TACCTTGTTGGATTTGATTTACATTTATTTTCTTGAGGATTTTTTTTCTATAATTTTCTTTTTTTAATAATGCTTTTATCTGTGTGGTTTTTTTTTTTTAATTAAAGTAATGTGGCCTCATAGAATGAGTTAGAGAGTATCTGCTTCTGTTTTCTGGAACTGATTATGGAGACTTGGTATTATTTTTTTATTAAATGTTTTGTAGAATTCATGAGTGAAACCATCTGGGCTTGATGCTTCCTTTTTTGGAATGTCATTAATTATTGATTCAATTACTTTAATAAATATAGGCCTATCAAGGTTATCTATTTGCGTGTGTGTGAGTTTTGGTAGTTTATGTAATTTAAGGAATTGGTCCATTTCAACTAGATGATAAAATCTGTGGCTCTAGATTGTTCATAATGTGACCTTAATATCCACTTAGAATACTTTTTTATTTCTGATATCGATAATTGTGAATTCTCTCTTCTTTCTTGGTTAGCATGGGTAATAGTTCATCAATTTTATTAATCTTTTCAAAGACCTAGTTTTTGATTTTGTTGACTTTCTCAATTGGTTTCCCATTTTCAATTTCATTGATTTCTGCTCTAATTTTTGTTATTTCTTTTGCCTACTTTAGGCTATATGTGATTAAATCTCAGCCTTTCATTGGGCTTGTGTCTTGGTTCTGTTAATTTCGGAAATGTTTCTCCAATAGTATAGCCACTCTCTCCTCCCCCTGCAGCCCTGGGCTCTTACTTCCACCCCTGGCCAGAAGGCTAAAAAGGGATGAAGTGGGAGTTATCTTTCTCCCAGCAGAGATAAGCTTTCGGCATTGTGTTTTGTTGGAGTTCTTTTCTCTGGAGAGTAGGCCTTTATAGGGAGAATGTTTTAAGCATGTTTTATATTACTCTTTCTCTCCCACTACCAGAGCCTCAAAGCACCTTGAGAGCCCGGTGGATTTCCTGGAGGCAGATTCCATGAACATGTGGATGCCTTCCTGTGACTGGGGCCATCAGGAGTTTCTTTTTCTACTCTAGTCCATTCTCTGGCAATTTGTTAAAATTACGCTTTAATTCCCACCAATATATAGCTTCAATGGCTTCTGCTCCAGGTATGCAGATCTTGATTGATGTATCTTTCTAGATGTAGCTAGATTTCAGAATGGCAGTCTGTCCAATAACCTCAGTTCTCTTATAGGTCCAAGAAAAGTAATTGGTTTTCAGTTTGTCCAGATTTCTTGTTAAAGGAACGATGCTGACAACTTTCAATCTCTTCTCACATCAAAGCTGAAACCAGAAGCCTCCACTGTGTTTACTTTTAAATATGTTCATATTTAATACTAAATCTATCCCTTTTGAAAGATGTTTAGTACCAGGAAGAAAATTACTGTCAGATAACTGAGGTTTCCTACTCCATGAGAATTTGGCCTATTGTGTGACCTAGAATTCAGATATCCAGGGCGTTCTTTGTACTAACTGCCCCCACATAATACTCTGTATTTATTAGCAGAAACCATATCCTGAGCTTCATATTTCAAGAGTTCAATGGTCAAGTAACAGAAAACTGCAATTTAGCTTCTGTCTTGATAAAATTATGGAAGTCTGCCAATTTTCCCAAGTTGATCGCTTCATTAGATTTTGCAATTTTTAAATCTCCTAGAATATTTAAATACCTTAATGAATAGGTCTAAATGTCTTAACTTGACAGGATATGTAAATCTGTTTCCTGCTTTAGGATAAAAACCTTTGACCTTGATTGAATCCTGTATTCTCAGGATTCCAAATAGTTATCAATATTGAAAATACCACCTACTAGATTTTGGATATTTCCCTTGGCTTTGTTTGATAAGGTCACAGTTTATAAGGTCAGTCTATGAAAGTTCAGTCTTTTAATCAGTCCTATAAAGAAATAACACTATTTTTATTTCCGTATAGAAGTTGGATACTTTGAGAAATTAAGTGATATGTTTTTCAAATTTAGTAAGAGGTTAGATGAATAATAGCCAGAAATATTCATACCATGACACACAATGCACTATCCATCATGGGATATTAAAAAAAATAAGCATGCTATTAGGATTATAGGGAGAGAGATCCATCACATCCTTTTGGGGGAGATTTGAAAAGTATGAAACTGTCACTACTGAAAAGATCTAAATAAAATTTTGCATCTTGATGCATAAAAAACTTCATCTCTAAAAGGTATGGCAATGTTGCTCTAGTTATAAGTGTTTAAATGCATATGACAATTTAATTCAAGAATTTCTCATTAGAAAGTGTTTTCTAATAGAATTTATCCTTAGTCTTTCCATATGTGAAACAATTTTTTTTTTTTTTTTTTTACTGGTTGGGATGGTAAGAGGATTGAAAAGATGTCAGCTCCTTTGTACTTACTTGGATAATATAATATCCAACAGTAATGAGCACATCTAGTACCCAGATTTGGTTTCTAAATACCATTCCCTATTCAGAAAAATCAGATATTATTGGGAAAATGATTTACTCAGTCTGGGGCAGGAAAAGTACATGCTAAGCCTGAAATACCTCATTCTATCAAAAAGTGATTAAGTACTCATAAATTTATGGGGACATGTCACAAAGACATAGGATATGTCTTAAAGAAATTCTCACTGGCCAAATTTCAAACAATTTGAGTTTCCAAATGGATTATGATGATGAGGGATTATAACACATTAAATGAAAAAGAATAGAAGAATCCATGAGTTCAGAGATACTTTCCCCAAAATAAAGAGGTGGAGAAACAAAACAAAGCTCCTTTTTAAAGAAGTATACCAGCTATTCAATAAAGAAATTGATAGACTTAAAAAGTATTATTTTTATCTAAAATTTAATAATTATTTCAGGCAAGTCTCATAAGTAAATACTAAAAACATTGGGTGAAATGTTGGGGATCAAGATATTCACATGGTGATAATAGCAAACAGCTTATTTATTATTTACAAAAGGAAATAGCTGTATCCATAATGAAATCAACAGACACTACACTGACATTATCATTAATGGGACGAACCAATATCACGTGCCTCCTAATATTATGCACCAGGAAGAGCACAGAACCACATACTGTAATATTCCAACTGAAAGAGTTTAAAGTGAAGATAATTGTGAGGTAACCCCAAACAGAACCATATTCTGGTGCTTCTACAAATCGGCTGGCCTAGATGCTTCAAAGAGGTCAGTGTCATAAAAGTCCAAAAAAGAAAAAAAAAAAAAGGAAATGTTACTTTTAGTAATTAGAGAATACAGAGACAAGATTTTTTTTTTTATAATAACAGATATCTTTTTAAAAATCTTATATTAGTGTCAGGTATACGGTACAATGGTTAGACATTTATATAATTTATGAAGTGATTTCCTCACGCCCCCACCCCCCTGATTCTCTAACACCCATCTGGCACTACACACAGCC
The DNA here is from genome assembly GCF_000151845.1 of Pteropus vampyrus. Classification (NCBI taxonomy): domain Eukaryota; kingdom Metazoa; phylum Chordata; class Mammalia; order Chiroptera; family Pteropodidae; genus Pteropus; species Pteropus vampyrus. The sequence goes on from NW_011888794.1 coordinate 8,152,375, forward strand.
ATTACAATAATATCGACTACATTCCTTATGCTGTACTCTATATTTTTGATTGGGTCACATCATAAATGTAATTGATGGCCTAATTGGGGACATTTGAATATTTACTCAGTTTCATATTAGTTATACTCAAAGTGTGGTCCTTAACTCAGTAGTGCCAATCAATGAATTGTTGTGTCCACAAGGAGATAAGTACAAAAACTGAAAGTAATTCTATAGTAATTTGACATTGGTGTGGTACACAGGTGCTTGCTCATTTTTTAGTAATTCATTTTTATTTTATTTTACTAAAGTATTTATCAATTGGAAGTAAGGAGTACTGATCTTTCTCTACAAATAATTTGAGGAACACTGTATTAGCTATTATTGTTGTACTGATATATTACTTCTTGTGTGTGGTAATATTTGGCTCTGTAGGAGAATGTCTGTTTCCTGCCTCTTAGTAATTGCAAGGTGTATTTAGTATGATATGTGCAGCTTACTTTCAAGAGATTCAGCCAAAAACAAAGAAAAAAGCGAGTGTGTGTTAGTGTGTATTTGAAGGCATAAAGCACTGTGGCAAAATATTAACACTGGTGAATTTAGGTAAAGAGATTATGGTATTTATTGTACTGTTTTTATGTAAGCTTGATATTTTTCAAAATAAAAAGGAAGGGACAAAAGATGTCTTGCGACAAAGGACTCTGCAATCCACAGACCCTTGGATTTTTATAGCTCTCAAAATATATCTCACTTTAAATAATAATTCATTGTCTTATTTAAGAGTTGTGGATTTTAAAATAAATAAGCTGTATAACTTCAATGGTTTATTAATTATTATAACATAGGGCATAATCTCTGAAATGTATAAGGATAAATATCAACTATGATCTGGATATAATGCTCTTAGGATAAATAGTAACTGAAATTAATTCGAAGTTGTTTGTCCAGCTGCTTTGCTTCTGATATAAGTTGCTGTTGAACCTAGAATTATTTTATTTTATTATAATTACTTTTTACAAATCAGTCCTCCCCATGATTTTTATATAAAATTTTATATTATAATTTGCTTTATATTTGCTTTCTCCCAGCCTTCCTGCAAGGTAAATTAGAAAAATTTTACTACTAAGGAGTAGAGAGGTTGAGTGACTTGTTCTCTTTCATGCTGAGAGGTAATTATATAGGCAGAATTTAAAGGTACAGGCTTTGCAATATTAGCTAGTAGAACCATAGCAAATGAGAAGGATCACATTTTAAAATCAAATTTTGATTTTTCCAAAAGAAAATATTGTTAATACTCCTGGTTTTATTTCCTTTTCTGACTTTGATTATTTAAAATCAAATTCAAATACAAATTTCTTATTTCTTATTTAAGATATTCCATTATATGTTATGCATGATGGGCACCAGGCTCCATAAGACAAAGTCCTTACCTTCCAGATAGTCATCGTATATGAAATGAGAGATTTTATAAAGATGAGTAACATAGTGTTATGTGCTATGAGAGAAGTTTGAATGGGATGTTCGAATTTCCCTGGGTAAGGAGAGTTAAGATATCTTTGACTTTTAATAATAATATTCATTAAGATAATTGTAAGGATTATTCATGCTTGTTGAAGAAATACGAATACTTTCCTCGATGACCAGCATGGTGCTCAAATGATTTGTGTTTGACTCAACTTTCTAATATTATAATGTTGGCAGCCCAAGCCAAGACATTAAAAACCTAAAACAACATTAAACAAAACAGTCATAGTTATGATGCTTTCTCTGCTAGAGTATAATGGCATCATCGTGTTTATAAAAATACTTTGCTATGTATTTTTAGCATAGTGTTGCTACCCAAGATCTTCTTGATTGTACTGTCTTGTTTCTCCTGTGGTCCATTCATCCTTAATTGATTCTTGGTGCCAGGCTGATATTAATTGAGTCCTCTGACTTATTCACAATAAATAAATCTACACATTGCATGCCCATCTCAGCAGATGCTGTTTCTGGTATATATCATATTAATGTATTTTGGGTCCTCTTTAAGAAATCAAACATATAAAACCTAACCTTACCAAAAAAGATACATTAACGGTAACTATTCACATTTCTTGATAGGAGTGTTGGCACAAATCTGATACATACAGGGCTTGCAAAAATGCTTTCTGATTAAATAGGAGGCTGTCCTAGTAGGTATGGCTGTCACTTGAATATAAATAAAAAAAAATTGTCAGTAAGAAAGTATGTTTAACTAAAAAACAAAAAAGAGTTTGCAGGAATTAATTGAATAATAGCATTTTTAGAATTATGATTTAAGTCCTATTTTCATATTGCATGCATTTAAAAATAATTGTAAATATTGATATGTATTGAAGATTAATTAACACAGTTTGTTTTTATGAAGATAACTTGTGAGGTCTCCCTGTTGTCTCTTTTTATCCTCATTTAATCCTTTACATTTTTCTTTTGTGGGACATTTTTCCTAACACTTTGTGTGGTTTAGCTATCTTTTGCTATATTTATGCAAACATGTTTGGGGACATACCGGGTTAAGGCTATTAGTATAGAAAGCTTAAAAAAAACCCTATACTATGATTCAGAAGTTAAAGTCTTTTAAATCTGGCTCTCTTTTAATTTTTATTTATGTTTTCACAATTTTGCTTTTGGTGTGATCAAATATGTGTCAATATTTTCACTGCTTTTTGGATGACTGTAAAACTTTTTACAGAGGTAGTAGGAGGGGGCTTTGAAGGAACATTAGCTATTAGAACATTAATGATTATGTTCAGAGATTTGCTAATATTTGCAAAAATAGAAGAGTTAACCAACTACCCACAAACACAGAAAAATTTATGTCTGCTAAATATTTTTATTTTATATATATTTTTCTTGTCCAATAGTGGTTGAATACATCTATATTTTCCTTAAGAATCACTTCTTTGCAACAGCTGTTCATTCTGATACCAGGTTATGTCAAATGGTTGCTGACTTAAAAGGTCTTGCAATAAACTTTATTATATACCTAATGAGAACTGACATATTACTACTGAGAAATAGGGCACCACATCAAAACATCTAGATTTGTGCTTGGATAGATTTGCTGAACTAATGCAGCCTCACTGTGAAGCAGGGCTATAGTGTTTTCTGGAATAAAGCACTACCATTTAACTTTAGATATATTTTATGATTGGAAGTCATAAATCTTGGCATAGCAATAAAAATAAGTTTATAAAGAGAATTAAAAATAGCAGCAGGGATAACCAATCATCATTCAAGAAGGTTTTATTATTATTATTTTTTAATGTGGTCTTTGCCATGGTCTGGCTATAACTATGGGATAAATTGAGAGTTGGTGAGAGCTGTGAGCTCCACATTTATCTCTCAGGTATTTGCGCTAGCTGGTCTCATGACAGCAATAAGTTTAATCATGGGGGTGTACGGTTTGTTCTCAGTGTATTCAGGTTTTTAAACAAGACTACAGGCGATCACCAAACCATGATTAGCCTGGTCTGACAGGTTGACTAAATGACTTCCCAGAGGGTTGGCGTGGTTGAACTAAATTCTTTATGAACATGATTTTCTTTAACATGGTTAAGTAATGTTAATAAAATGATTCTAAAAGCCAGCTCATCTTAATGTGAGCTAGAGAAGGCCCAGGATGAAATTGGAGAGAAATGTTCCTACACAGTCGCTTTTCTCTCTTACAAAGGATTTTTGGATGGCTCTAGATTCAGTGTGTTAGAACTACCAAGATGCTGCATGGCAGCCAAGAAGTCCTGCAACATGTCATAGAAAAGATGATTTTTTTTTTTTTTCTTTTTTAGGCGAGGTAATCCTTGGTTCACCTCACAGATTGCAAGGACCTTGTCAGCTTACAATCCCTTATTTTTTATTTTAATTTTTACATCTACAGCACCTGGTCTTCCTAGGTAGTCTCCCATCCAAGTACTAACCAGGCCCGACGTTGCTTAGCTTCCAAGATCAGTTGGGATCGGGCTTGTTCAGGGTAGCATGGCCATAGATGAAATGAGGAAATATTGATATCGCTTTTTTTGATGTCTAGAAAAGAATAAAAAAGTTTTTTGAGAGAATTGTGGATGGAGAAGTGCTTTTCCCTTAAATATGTTATGTATGCAGAGAGAACCAGACGTGAGCTCATAATCTTGGGCTTTAAAATTGAGTCCAGAGAAAATAATGTTTTTAAATAATGAATTTTTTGGCTAATTTAACTTTGATATTAAGTGATATGTTTTGTTTCGCTAGTGTCGATGAATACTTTGCATAAAAACCCTGAATTTATTCAGTGTGTCATCACACCTTGCCCAGAAGAATGAGTGTTTTATCTTTCCTAAGTGAACAATAATGTGGGTTAGGGGAAAGGCGAATGATTTGTTGAAAATATAAAATCTATTCGATTCATTACAGATGCAGAAGGAGGAAACACAAGGTCCATTGAGTCATTTGCAGTAGGTTTTCCTTTGTTTTAGTAATTAGTAAAAAGTAATGGAAATGTAGTGATACAAATCTTTCTATCTCTTATGAGAGTTGTACAGAATTAGCCATGCATATTTGCTTATTTCCCCACTAAGTTGAAGGAGACTACACTTGGTTTCTGAGTGGAAAGTCATACTAAGCAGATACCAGCGTTAGCCACGATGTTTAGTGAAGAGAGATGAAACCTACCTTTGTGAGTACCCCTACTACAAATTCTACAATTTTTTTTTCTCAGCCAAGAGACAGAGCCTTAATTTTAATTACTAAGCATTGACTTTCAGCAAGAACATAGCTTTCTTCATGGAAATATTACAGGAAGTAATTAGTGATATTGTGCATGCCAGGAGGGCATGGTGATTTTATGTGCATGGTTGTTTCTTATTCACATTGTCTTAAAAATTTCTTTAGTCACATATTTAAGAGATTTAGCATCTTCGAAACTTTTTTTTCAACAATAAAGTGATGAAGACCTGATGAATTTCTGTTTACCTCCTATATGGTCATTGTTTATTTTATTTTTTTTTTCGTAAGTAATCAGAGTAAAATATTTACATGGATGAGGTGATGAGTAACATAAATCCAACTCTCAAGTAGCACTGGGGAAACTGAATATCGACTCTATTTTTGAATTGAATATTTTGGTCAGAAATCACTATTTCATTCATTTCTCACTATTTCTGTCTTTCTTTTCTCCCTTACACACCAGTCATTTCCAGTTACCATTTTTTTGTCCCTGTCCCTTTGCTCATGCTTTATGCCTTTTCATAGAATGTCCTCTTCCATATCAGGAAGTCTCAAACAGGAGCTTTAGCCTACTAAGCTGCTATGGTTCTATGTACTGCTTTATACTCTTTTTTATAGGGCTTTTAAATTGCATTGAAACCCATAAATGGTTCTGCTTTGATTTCTCCATGCATCAAGCATGAAACAATTCTGGGCACTTATTTTCATTCTTTTCAAAGAAAACACATAAGGCATTAGTGAGAAATGTGGAATTTATCGAAGAATTCATAGGCAAAACTGAGGAACGGTTGTATATCACACATAACAAACATTTCACCACCGAATACCACCGGCCGTCTCTCCTCTGATGCCAGTCACAGTATCTTCCTCTCTTACAATCTTTTTCCAACCCCCCAAATGCCTACATTTCTGTCCTGTTTTGGATAAAATATCATGTAGTTGGTTTCCAGGTCTACAAATCCTGGCTGTCAGCCCAGACTCTAAGCTTACTTATTAAAACATTTCATGAGCAAATGATGGGCTCTCCTTAAGATGCTCTCTCTCTCCAGCTGATAAGAAAAACAAGGTTTAACTGCATATTGTTGTTATGTTTTAGGTAGTGATATTACATCTTTCTTTTACTAGATTGTATGCTCCACAGAGGCAGAAAAATGTGGCACTCAACTCCACAACACATTTTCTTCCTAATGTGTCCCTTGTCTCAGTAAATGCTCTTGTAATTTACTCTGTCCCCTAAGCTAGACATCTTTGATTCTTCCTTTTTTTCATCATGTTCCTGGCACACATTCTAGTTGGTCAACAGATCATAGTTATCTCACCTTCAAAATTATCTTAATATTCTATTTCTACTGCTCTCATTATAACTTTACTAGATGATTGTAATAAGTATCTGTTGGTCTTGCTCCCTCTCATATTGCTACCCCTGTCCACTGCATTCTCTGCCTTACCACCCACTGTTTTTTGCAAATACTTCATATCACCAGAAAGAGAAAGAGAGAGAAGGAGATCCTACTGTGTTTGGAATAAAGTGTGGTCTGAAGCTCTTTGCACAGAATTTCAAACCCTTGGCAATTTTATCCCAGTCTATCTCTTTGCCTGGTCACTCCTCTCCATTTACCACACGTTCCAGACCCAATGAAGCATTCACATCAAGTCCCTAGGACCTGACATGCAAACCACTACCTTTTTTACTTTGCTTATACTATTTGCTATGCCCAGAATATCTTTTCCTCAGTGTCTTTACTTCACGAGCTCTGGATCGTCCTTCAGAGTCCAGCACAAATTTCAGCTTTCCTCTGAAGCCTGCCTGCACTCTTCCTTCTACATAGAAATAATTCCTGTCCATAAATTGTATGATACATTTTCTTATTATGATATACTTATCATGCTACATTATGCCTTTAATTATTTCCCTAGTTTCTTGCCCATTAACTAGAGGAGCAGGAAGTGGGATTTATTTATCTTAAAATCTCTATTGCCACATCAGTACTTAGTAATTATTAATTGATTAATTATTTATGTATTCATTCATAATATGTTTTAGGCAGTAGATGGAGTTGTAGGTACAATTCAAAAATCACAACTGTGAGAAATTCCCCCGAAAGAAAGGTCAAGGTGTTATGAAACTTGGTCTGTGCTGAGGAGATTTAGTTTTAAAAGGTGACATAAATGATGATATAAAAATGATACGTGCACTAAGATGTAATAGTTGAGTAAGAATTAAGTAATAACCCTGAGGTCGCTTGGTGATGAGTATTTCAGTTCGGGGAGCAATAGCAGGTGCTCCGGAAGGATGGAGCATGTCTTGTTTAAGATGTGGAGGAAGATTACGTGCCTCGAAAACAGAAAGCAGATGGCGATGGTGAGAGAGGGAATGGAGAGAGGAATCGCATTGTAGGGCGTAGAAAAGATGTTTAAGAAACTAATGGAAACCCGTTTCAGGGTTTCTAGGAGAGGATGACATGATTAAACTTGCATTTTGAAAATAATATTCCAATTACAAAATGGAGAACAGATTGGAGGGAGGAGGCAAGAATGAGGGCAGAGAGACCAGGCAAGATATGGTAGAGGTAGGAAGAACTGGATGTATTTTAGGAGGCAAAATTAGCCAGATTAGGTATTGAGTTGGTTAAGAAAATAATGAAGGGCATATTATGAATGATGGTTAAATATATGCTATGTGCAGCTTAACGATATCATTAAGTGATATCGTTCAGTGAGATAGAAAACATAAGAATAGAGTGAAGTTATGGGTAGCAGTGATGAGTGGGGTGGGTGTGGCAGGCCATGAATTTGGTATAGTTCTGAGGGGCCTTTAAATATCCTCGTAGAGGTGTTAAGTTATGCTCAATGAAACACCTAGAGCTTGAGATAAAAAAAAAAATCGAGGAAACTCTTGTAGGGTAATAATTAAAGCGAATAGCATGAATTAAATTACATGAGGTGGGGGATGGGTATTATATTTAAAAAGCAAAGGATCCAGACTAAAGCAACATTTTAAGATCTGGCAGAAAAGGTTAATCATATAAAAGAGACAGAGCAGGAATGGCCCACTTTAGGAAACTTAATAAAAAATTACAGAAGCTGAGGGCAAAAAGTGCTTCCCAAAATGGATAGGGGAGTGAGCATCAAGTAAATATCAAGTAAAGAGATATATAGTAAATAAGTACCAAAAATACTCCTGGATTTAACTACATTGGATTGGGGAGTCATTGAGAGAAAATGAAATATGGGAATTATAGAAAGGTTTTTTTAAGATGTTTTGTTCTGAAGTGAGGAAAGATCCAGTGTTTGCTAGAAGGCATGTGAAGTCAATAGAGGATTTTGCATTTGTGATTTTTTTTTTTTTTTTGGTATTTATTTTGTGGAAGAGAAATTTAGCTTACTTACTTGCTGATGAGAAGGAATAAGTTAACAGTGAAAGATTAGAGCTTAACATGCAAAAAAATTGATAGTCTAAAATCCTGAGGAAGTTAGTGGGATGAGGCTGATGAAAACAGAGCTGGGAAATAACAGATTTAGTCACAACTTAACCTTTTCACAGGCTGAACGATTTGACTGTTGGCTCAGTTGGGATTGATGTCAATTCCAACAATTGTGATCTCAGTTTATCCTGCTGGGGTTTTGACAATGCCAGTAGCTTTATACTCTACACCTCCACAGCTCTGCCTGTTAAGGCTTCAGAAATGGCAGAAGCACAGTCTTTGTATCAGTTAAGGTTAAATAGGGTTCATATATACGAAAACTATAATTGAACCCGGAACTTGCAAAGAGTCTACATTACAATTTTGTCTTGATCAATCCATTGTACCAACTAACTTAAAAGCCAGTTGTGTACTCTTTGGCATAAAATATACAGACACACACACAGACACACACACACTTTTTTTGAGTTAATAAATTTCTTCAAGTTCTACCATGATGCTGAGTCATACCTATGGAAAATGAATTTGTGTCACTGGGGACGGGGATGAAGATAATTTCTAAGTAGTTATCTTCTGCATCCGCATTGTTACGCTACACAGAATGGAAACCATTGCCAAGCTCAGTTCTGATTTAACCACAAATGCCACAAGCAATGATATACCAATTGCCTACTCTCCAATAAGTTATTGCTCAGAACCAAGCCTTCCACAGACATTCATGTGAACAGTCTATGCATTAAGCATACATTTAAAAGGGGAGAAGTTACATTGCTATTCTCAAATGAAGTGATTGCATTATGTCTGCCATACTCAACGCACATATTCTGCAGTGTTTGAATAAAAGCTTTGGCTTTAAAACGTAGCTGGTCTTGTGGAATGACGTGATATTTAAAAGTCTTTAAAGGTGTGTAGCACATGCCAATTTTCTGTTGTAACATATCCAAGAGCACTTACGTTGCTGGGTAAGGGGACCAAAAAAAGCCATGGTTAAGAGCACACATTATTTTGCTGGGTCATTCCGAAGAAAACAATTTATGATTCAGGAGACGGTTCCACATTTCTCTAAGTGCTCCTAGTTCTAAATTAAATCTCTGCTGCCTGGGCACAGCTGCCTCTGTGTCACTTTTTTGAAAGACCTCAGATTGACAGACATTATTTCTGTGGGTTTTTGTTGTTGTTGTTGTTGTTTTTTAATATCTCAGTTGAGTTTGAGGAAAGTGCAGACAGCAACCTTATCTAAACTGCCACAATTGTGCCTCACCACCCTCAAACAAATGGCTGAACGCAGCACGCAGATAACGAAAGGCCTTTTGAAATAGATTGTTGAAGGAGATTGCCCAAGAAGACTTACCAGATTTCTTATTGCTTAACCTTTCACTCCACATTCATTCAGAAAGAAGAACCCATCTTGGTAATGGTCTGACTTTGCATTTTGCCTCAAACATTTCCATTCCTGTTTAACTCAAGGCATATAAGAGATCAGAACATTTTCAGTAAACCTCGCTGTCCATATCTTTGCTTATGGAGTTTTCACTGCAGAGACAAGTCTGCACTAAAAACTGTACTTCTGAGTTCATAGTTTTTTTCCACCACAAGGAGGAAGCTATGGGAGTTGTGCGACTTTGAGTCTAGAGTAATCAAGATGACCAAGTTGATCAGCTGGTAGTTGGAGCAGTAGAAAACTTTTGAGACCACTGGCTTTTATTTTGCAGTTACATTTAATGTAGATTCACAAGGTCAAATGTGAAGAAGCAGGGATTCTTCTGTGACCCTTCAGAGGTCTGGAATGGCATTATCTGCCATCTCTGCAGCTGCTCCACTGAGCAGAGAGAGAGAGCCTCACACCAGTCTACTCTCTTACTGGTTTAAAAATGATTTTTGCTAAGGAAAAAAGAATGCTTTGTTTGCCAAGGAGCACTGTGGTCCAATGTGTGTTTATCCTTTTAAATTTAATTTGATTTGTTCTTTAGGAGGGCCTGTAAATGCTTCAGGGGTATAGAGATGGCTTAAGCCTGAATGATATTTGTCATAATAAAGTACTATTTTTCTGAAGATTCTTTCACCACTTGTGTGACTGCAAACAAAAACAAACTGGTATGAGGATGAATATACACAAAATAGTCAATAATATCTGTGGCAAAGACTGCAGCATAGCTATGTTCTTAATTCTTTTAGGTGTTATCCAACACCTCGCGAGGAGTTCATTTCTCTCTATTTCTCTTCTTTTTATTCTTTCCTTTGCATTCCCATTCTAGATGATCAGAAAAGTATCTTTTTTAAATAGTAGCATCTGAGAAGATTGGGAAAGAGACCTCAGATTTTTAAACTGTTCCAAGGAGCTGAACTTGCCTAGCAGTGTTGGAAGGGTAGAGGATGGAGGGTGGAAGTCAGATAAGGGGCAAAGCCAGTCCCATACCTTCAGTATCCTCTTACACTGGAAGGATGTCTCTCTCTCTCTCTCTCTCTCTCTCTCTCTCTCTCTCTCTCTCTCTCTCTCTCTCTCTGTCATTAGGCTTTGCTTCAACTTTGGTTGAAAGCAAGTGAACAAAATCACCGAACTAGCCAATAGAAAAAACTAGCCAGATAAAGGTCTCTGGGTCGGCTTGTGGTAGTGTGGGAGCCTGTATGTGTGTGCATGGAGTATGGTAGATAGACGTGTGTGGTGAAGGGGGTATTGCACAAGGCAGCTTACACATCTTAACCCCCAGATTCATCTGTGTATCCCTGTAAGTATCATTCAATGACCGCTATATATGTTTGTGTGTGAGAGACAGACAGAATAAGTGTGTGAGAGAAACAGAACAGTAATGTGTAGGGGAAGTTGGAGGAAGCAGGCAGGGTCAGAAGGGGCCCCTAAGACAGAGTCAGATGACTTGTAAGCATTCCATGGGAATCGTTGTCATCTGCTCAGTGTGAGGAATTGAATAGAAACGTGGCTTGTCCCTGATCCATGGAATGGGGCCCTAATCTAAAAGACAGACATGGGCATGTATTTAAGGATTATTCAAAGGGAATTGCCCAGCAAAATGTGGGAAACTCAATTTACTTGTGAGAGGAACAGTAATTACAGTGAAAACTATTCTGATTTTCCAACATCTCTGTAATACGTGGTTGGAATGCAAATGTTTCTGCCCAGGAGAATGAAATTGAGAAGGTGGAAGCAGTAATAGGGAAATAAAGTTTCTATTCTGGATCATCCTCTCCCAGGCTGGAAGGGCCAGAGTGTTACTCGAGCAGGCAGTACTGAGAGAATATTGGTATGAGAAAGTCATGCATAATGAAGAAAATCAGCACAGTCACTTTTGCTTACACTTTCTTCCATCTAGAGGGCACATGCCCTATCTTGCTGTCTCTTTGATCATTGGCATAAATTCCTCAAGTTGCAATTAAGGTTCTTTATGTCTGTTTAAAAACAACAAAATAGGAAAGTCTGATGACAGTTATCGTTTCAAAATATATGTCATGACTCCTTAGTGAATAGCAAAATCATTTTACTGGGTCTTGATCACCATTAAAAAATAGAATAGTGTATAAACCCCCCCCCCCAAAAAAAAAAAAAACAAAGAATGCCTTGGAGCATTGAATCTAATAATATTGTTTCAAGAAATTTTTGTTCTAGTTCTCCGTGTGTGGAGTGGGTAATGATGTGGAATGTATTTCTCACCATATTTTCAAATATTTGAAAGCCACTGATCTTTGGTTCACAAAACGACATCACTGTTGAGTATGATGGAGAGAAGGAAAAAGAAAACCCAAACTGTTGATGGAGAATCAGATTTGAGTTCCACTCATGGCTATACTACTAAATACCTGAGTAACTATGTTGGTTGTCTTTACTCAACTATAAAATTAAGCATTTAATCGAATGATCTCCAAGACCCCGTCCAGCTCTAAAAGTCAGACGTAATCTTACTTTTAGCTCAGTGGCTGACATGGTGATGAATGAAGAATTGGTCAGAAATTAAAGATCTGAAGCTGCATTTGCCTTGCCCAAACTCCCTTCATTCTTTAACCAGTAGAGGAGGAGAGCTCCAGCCTCTATTTTATTATAGTAGATGAACAGGAAGGCTAATAAAAAAAAAATATCTACATTGAGAATCCAAACTCTTTATATAAATTTTTATATCTGGCCAGTAAGACCCTTGGTAGCCAGAGCCCAATTTATTTTTAGTTTTTTTCTTTTTTTTTTTTCCACTTAACCACCCTGTCACTGTGGTTGAAGCAGGCATATTGGTTTGCCCAATGTATAATCTCAAGTCCCATGAAACAAGGGTTCACAGCCACTAGAGTCTCTGACTCTGGAATTTACTTTTCATTTTTATTCATTGAGCACTCTTAGTCTTGCCTTTAAAACGGAAGTGAAAACATAACTGTCTGATAATGAATTTGAACTCTCTTAAGAGCATATTTTAATGCGTTTTGCTAATGTTGAAAAATACAACATCACTGTCTACTAAAAATGTATCGAGTTCTTATTTTTTTACATTATGTTTGTGATATTTAAAATGGCAGTCATAATTTGTCTTTAGGTCAAGTAATTAGGATTTATTTTAATATTTTATGTCTGTCTTCTTAAAAAAAAAAAGGAAGATACTTAGTCTTTGAAAGTGGGGAATGGGAGAACAGCAGGAAGAAAAAACGATTATCAGCAGGACAAGAAATACTGTGCCAGCGCCCTTTTAAAGATGCAGTGGGGAAGCAATTCTTTTGTCACCATTTAAATGTTCCTTAAATGGAGTTTTTGTATGCTAATGGAAATAAATCCTAGTCACTCTCCCTTAATTGAGGCTCTACCATGCAAAATCTACCATTTGAGAGCACAGATGGATTTTTATTTTTGAAAGAGCTTTAACTTTTGGGGGGAATCAGAGGCCTATTTGTAAGAATAAGACAGAATTTTACATATTTTGGCACTTTGTCTGATTCTTTTCCTTTATCCTGAAACTTAACACAGTTGTCAAAAGCTATCAACTAAAAACATGAACACAATACAGCATGCATCCTCCATACTCAAGGAAATCATGCATTTAATACTAAATGTTCAGAGGAGGAAAACATGGCAACTCTTTTGGTCACATAAGTATGTGGTTCAGTTTTTTCTGTGTTCTAGCTTAAGTCAGACAACCATCTCTTAATAAAAGTTATCAATTTCTCCATACTTAGTAATTTCCTATGCAAGCAATTGCGATGTACTGTATTATGGACAAGCAAATTGTGTGATTAACGAAGACTTTGAGTCACAGTGGAAAAAGCATAGATCCAAACTTCATTCCAAATCGATGCTTTTATTGATTAATTAAATTAAATCTCTTTATCTGAGAACATATTAGATTCTACCCTTTAGTTTGGTTCCAGAAATATAAAAACAATTACAAGATGCTACCCTATAATATTTGACTATTATTAGTGATTGAAAAAAAGCAGAATGATAAGGCATATCTTCCCTCTGTAGGTCTAGATTTTATCTTATTAGTACTGTGTATATATTTCTATAGAATCTTTCAATGTGTTATGTTTGTCAGTTAATACATGGGAATATTTTTTCCTATTTACATGTAAAGAACTTGAAACTCAGTCCTCGCCTGATGAAATTTCAAAAAGAAAAAATGATATACTTAGTACATTTCCTACAAATTCTACAGCTACAAATAAAGAAAATTCCAATTACTTTCAAAACTATCTCCCCTTGTATTAGATTAGAAAACCACTAATAGCTTTTGAGCATGATTGTCTAATATTTTATTCAGGTCTTGCTTAGAAACACATTGAAATCATTACCTGACTTTTAAGAAGGAGGAATTCTTTTTCCAATTAAAAATAAACCCACTGGCACACCCTAGCTCTTATTTCTTTTGCCTAGAAATACTCATTTGACTTTCAGATTAGGATATAAAGGGATATCAACCAGAGAAAAGTGATGTTCTTGGAGGTGACATTTTTCAAAGTTCGTTTGGGCAGTACTTAGCCACAAAATTAACCTTTTAGTTTTCATATTATGGTCAACAAAACAGAAAATACATACCACATAGCACTAACATTTCCCTTTCTGTTTTCCAGGGATCATTAATTTTATTTGAAATAATGGCAAGCAAAACTCTGAAAACACTATACTCACAAAACATAACATGTTAAAATGAAAGTTCACAGATGTTACTTTTGGAAATTCTAAGCTAACTTAGCACAATTAGTGACAAATCAGTATGTCTCTATTCAAGTTAATGATGAAATCCTAGAACATAAATTGTTGATAGACACACTAAACCTTAGCGTGGTAATTGGTACTTTGCAATTAGAGGACACTAGAGGCAAAGTTTAGCTTTAAAATATTAGTCCTAAAAAGATAAAGAAAAACAGATGGCTTAATATATTTTGTAGCACTTTCTGAACATGGGTGGAATTTCAGGCCTACGATTTGTTTGAGAAAGTAAACTTTTGTTAATGATACATCACCTTGAATTTGCTGTTTCCTTCACCTAAACCCCATTCAACGGGATGTTTTGTGTAACATGAGAAGAATCAAAGAAAAATGCAATGCAAATGATCTTGTCTATTGCTTTGCCAAAACAAGTATTTCCAATACGTATTTTGAAGATAATTTTATAGTCTGGAATGACATAATCTTATTCTAGACGTAAAGGATGAGCGCTTGTGTCTTAGAAGCCTGAAAGAACACTGAATACGTGAAAGGCTGTTTTGGTGTGCAGGATTCTGCTTTGTTCTGGAAGACCGATGCTTTTGTATGATCAGCGACTATACTATACAATTCTTGAGCTTGTTTTCTATTTTCATACAATCTGGCTCATTTTTGTGGCCTAAAGATATACTGCAATTTTTCGATTTCACACTTGATGGAATAACACTGGAATAGTTCTATTAAGTTTTGTTAAAAATTTTTTGGAATCTTAGAATAATGCAGTATCTCAATATGATGTTACAGGCCATGAGAAATTCCAAGTCAGCCCATCGATCACTGAACACATTTTAATGGCCTTTTGAGCAGACGTCAAAATGAAATTCATAGCCAGGAATATTCTTTCAATGAATTTTATTTTGAACTTCTGATTAATAGTCAAAATAAAATGGAAAACATTTGAAAAATAAACAAATGCATAAATATTCTGTGACCACAAATTGCTTGAAGCCAAGCTCTGAATAGATAAACAAATATTTATATTTAATATTACATTAGTTATATACATTTTTAAATATGTAGTCAATATTTTTTTCTTGAAGGTTTCTTTCTTATGTTTTTATTGTACTCTATCTCTGATTCCTCGATAGCGATTTTTATTCTTTTAAAATTATTTTTGTTTTCTACTGTTAACATCCCATTAATTTAAAACTTGAGAGCAGCAAGGCTGTTTTACTAATAACATTAATTGTGTTAGTTTTGTTATGAACAACATAATGTTGGTTTACTCTTTCTTTACTTTAAATCAATTACAATGTTTTAATGATTTATAAAAATACAAGAAAATATAAAATTGTTCAATATGTGATCTTCCGCAAGTTTCAAATGGTTTCGTTGTAGATCAGTGCACTTTACATATGTTTATTAATGAAAGAATCAATGTCCCTAGGTCCCTCTTTCTCTAGTATAATGGTCAGGTAGAAAAATTAAATAATGTAAAGAGAGGGAAAGGAGAAAGTTGAGCTGCTTCGTGTGGTGATGAATTCTCTGTCTTGAGAAAGTTCGAACTTAAGCAGCATGACATCCCAGGAGCAACACGGTAGAAAAGAATACTGCCAAGTTAGGAGTGAGGTGCAATGTCTGGCCCCCTTCTGTATTTCCACGATCCTTTCAAATTCCACAGCTCACTTTGGGGTAATTGTTGTTCCTGTTGATGATGTGTATTCAAAAAGGCTAACTGAGAATGAATGAAAATAAGATGCTTTGGCCAGCCTAAGGTCAGTGCGGCATTATTTTAAATTTGAACACCTTTATGTACAAGTAACAACACACCGGGAAAAAAAAGAAAGTGCATTGAAAATAAATGAAATTTACTGTCTTAGCTCACAAGAAGCCTGTAGGCAGCTTTACCCCCTGCTCAATTCAGAGTTCACGGTGTGGGCCTCTTTTGTCTTTTTGTTTTGTCATCCATAGTTCATGATTACTCTGCCTTCCTAGTCAGAAAGAGGTTATAGCAGCTTCAAGCTCCATCTTAAGGCTACAGTATATCAAAAATATGAAGAGAGGTTGCAGATTGGGGCAGGGGAGAGTGCCTTGAAGCTTTTATCCTAGCACATATGCTTTCGTCCAGGCACTATCCAGTAGACTTATGTTTGGATCTGTAGTAGTTTCCAGGAAAAACAGAAAAGTATGTTAAAGTTCTAGCATCTTCACCCTCAGAGCTTAGGGGTTTGATATTAAGGAAGAAAGGGCTCGAAATAGCTCTTGGGTAGGGGACAAAAGTGTCTTCAATGAGTTACAAGAACACTGAAGTTCACCAAAGAGATTCTCAAGGTGATTCTTAATTAGAAACTGATCGCTTTCATCAATAGAGTTGAAAACATTCCCGTGATTATTGCCAAAGACATAGATACAAGACCAAGAACATAGAGATTAGAAACAACTGTCAGAGCAAACATGTCAGAAGTAATCTTAGAGTTAGTAATTGTCAGTACAATATTTTGTTAATATAGTTTGTAGCTAAATGACGTCACTGTCAGAGTCATGCTTCAGTCTTTTCCAGTGATTTTTTACATTCAATTGTCTAGTCATAGGTTGACTGAGAATTCTCTCAGACCCATGAAGGCTTCCCCGTCTAAGCTTTAACTCTCTGCATTGTTCTTCAAGTCTCTGTCCCTCATTTTTCATTTTCCTTCCTCCCTCTGTGTGTTAGTCAGATAACCAGTGCTTAAGTAAAATGAGCGAGGAGTGGGGGAGCAAGAAAGTAGCTAGAGATTGGATGGTGCGCAGTTTTTGGAGCCAGAACTCTGGGATTTTATCTTCTTTTCCCCAGAAGCATGAGACAGCTGTCTACTGTGTCAGCGAGTCAGGAGAAAATTAGTGCCAGCAGGTGAGGTGGTGACTGACGGATGCCACGTATTAATTAAGTGAGACAGAAATATAAGCGGGGAAAGAAGAAAAGGGAGGAGAGTGCGAATGGCAGTTCTGAAGGACAAGTAATATGTTTCTGATGGCTTTTCAGAGAACCCCCACTTGACCTTTCATAACTCACAGGGATGGCCACTACCCACCCAGGAATAACTTGTCAAGAAAAAGTACTCTTTCAAAATGCCACCAGAGAGCCCACCTCTGCACCTTTCCCTGACAATAGCTCCAGCAGCCTCCCTACTTACTGTCTGAGCATGGACCCTGCTTCTCCTCTTGGGCAGTTTATGGGCAGCCATTTCTTGTGAAGGTTCAGACACTAAATTTTCCTCAGTGTGGCTTCATAGCTTTCTTTCCCATTTATTGTTAATATTTTGATGCTTCGATGTCTTAAAAAAACTTTCTTGCTGGGAAGAGACATTGTTCCAGGACTAGAAGATTCTTAGACGTAGTTAGGAACCAAAGGTGCGTATTATAGATACACAAACAAAACAATTTAGAGCCCCTAACTCTCTGTGCCCAGGCACCCTAGGAGGCAATATTCCTCTTCCTTAATCCTATCAGGACCAGGCAACTTGGGGCCACACTCTATACCCCAAAGCCCCCCCAAAACTTCAATATAGGTTCTGGTGTACACTTTCCCCTCCCATTGTTTGCCTCCTGACCACTCCGATGCTTTCCCACATGGCCCTGCATGGCATGCAACGCCTTCTATCTCCAGGATCTTTGAGTGAAACAAACTTTTTTTCTGAGCCTCTGTTCTGTCTCCTCTTGTGGCTGCACCCAATTGGCCATGTCATGAAAGAATACAGAACATCCACCCCCAAATATTTTTACTGTGATCTAACTCTCCAATATTTAAATTAAATGGTGAGATTTCAGAGCAAGGCTTCAGCTCTGCACATGGTGCCTGACCTAGGAAAAAATGCCCTGGAATTGCAGTGTTATGTTGAGTTTCTAAAATAAACCACATGTGCTGAAATTCATATTATTAATTCATGTTGCTGCTTACTGCAGCTGCTATTTACCAATCAGAATGGGAGTATTTAAATATTTTAACAATCAGTACTGCCATAACAATGTGTTCTGGCTAACATCAGCCCTGGATCATCCACCCTAGGTAAATATTACCCAGAGCCAGATCCTCTCAGTGCAAAACAGGTCAATGGGACCTCTTACACACTGCTGCCTTTGTAGTGATAGACAATGTGCTTCTGGATTTTGATGTTTTTGTATTTCTTTCAGGCTTTTTTTTTTTTCGATAAATGATGAGATCTTAGCTTTTTATGGGTGCTAAGAGGAGTGAACTGGGTCAATGTTTTATTCACTAATAACTTTACAAAAGCCCTGTAGAATTTTGGACACTAAATGAAGAGAAACCAGATACTAAAGTAGTAAATATTTTATTAACAGAATATGATTTAATCTTCAATTTATTTTGATTTTGTCATTTTTGGGTAAAGGCTGTTAATCTTCAGATTTCACTAAACTCATCTTTTTTGTGTTGTTTTAAAACATTTTTTTAAAAATTTTTCAATTACAGTTGGCCTGTTAGTTTCAGGTAGAAAACATAATGATTAGACATTTCTGTAATGTAAAAGTTATTACCCAGATAAACCTAGTACCCATCTGACACTATACATAGTTATTACAATTATTGACTACATTCCTTGCGCTGTACTTTATACCTACATGACTATTTTATAACTACCAATTTATACTTCTTAATCCCTTCCCCTTTTTTATCTGTCTCTCCCCTCCCATCAGGCAACCATCAAAATCTCTCTGTGTCTATGAGTTTGTTTCTGTTATTTGCTTGTTTATTTTGTTCTTTAAATTCCACATGTAAGTGAAATCATATGGTATTTGTCTTTCTCTGTCTGACTTGCTTTACTCAGCACAATACCCTCTAGGTCCATCCATGTTGTTGCAGATGGCATGATCTCATTCTTTTCTATAGCCATCTAATATTCCAGTGTATTTATATACCACTTTTTTATCCATTCATCTGTTGATGGACACTTAGGTTGCTTCCATATCTTGGCTATTGTAAATAATGCTGCAACAAACATATGAATGCATATGTCTTTTTGAATTAATGTTTTGAGTTTCTTCGATTAAATACCCAGAAGTGGAATTACTGGTTCATACTTTGTTTCTTGTTAGAGCCTTTATTTTAAAGTTTATTTTGTCCAATATAATATTACTATCTCAGCTTTTTCTTTCATTTCCATTGCAGAAAATATATTTTTCCATCCCTTACTTTCAGTCTGTGTGTGTCTTTCCATCTGAAATGAGTCTCTTGTAGGCAGCATCTATGAAGATCTTGCTTTCTTATCCATTCAGCCACCTTTTGATTGGAGCATTTAATCCATTTTCATAAAGTAATTGTTGATAGATATGTAGTTATTGCCACTTTATTATTCACATTTTTGATTCTTTTTTTCTTCTTCTTTAAGAGGTCCCTTTAACATTTCTTATGATACTGATTTGATGGTGATGGACTAATTCATTTAGCTTTTTCTTGTCTGGGAAGCTCTTTATCTGTCTTTCAATTCTAAATGATAGCCTTGCAGGGTAGAAAAATCTTGGTTGTAGGTCCTTGCTGTTTGTTTGTTTGTTCGTTTGTTTTGTTTTGTTGTTGCTGTTTTACCATTTTTAATTTTTTGTGCCAGTCTCTCTTGGCCTGAAAAGTTTCTGTTGAGAAATCAGCTGACAGTCTTGTGGGAGCTCTCTTCTAGGTAACTAACTGCTTTCCTCTGCTGCTTTTAAGATTCTCTCTTTGTCTTTAACGTTGGCATCTTAATTATGATGTGCCTTGGTGGGCTCTTTGGGTTCATCTTGTTTTTAATTCTGCACTTTCTGGACTTGTATTTATACTTCTGTCATTATTTCTTCAAACAATTTTTTAATCCCTTGTTCTCTGTCTTACCCTTCTGGTATTCCTATAATGTGAATGTCGTTATACTTAATGTTGTTCCAGGGGTCTCTTAATCTGCATTTTTTGTATTCTTTTTGTTGTTGTTGTCTGAATGATTGTTTTATGCTTTCTTCCAAACCACTGATTTGATCCTCTGCTTCATCTTATCTATTGTTGATTCCCTCTAATGTATTCTTCATTTCAGTTATTATATTCTTTATTCCTGACTGTTTTGTTGTTGTTGTTGTTGTTGTTTTCTATCCCATTTTTATACTTCCTATCTCTTAGTTAAAGTTTTCACTGAAATCATTGAGCATCCTTATAACCAGTGTTTTGAACTCTGCATCTGGTAGATTGCTTCTCTCCATCTCATCTAGGTCTTTTTCTGGAGTTTTGTTCTGTTCTTTCATGTGGGATATGTTTCTTTGTCTCCTCATTTTGGCTGCCTTCCTGTCTTTGTTTCTGTGTATTAGGTAGAGCTGTTATGTCTCCCAGTCTTAGTAGAGTAGCCTTATGTACTAGAAGTCCTGTGAGCCAAGTGGCACAGTCTCCATGGTCACCTGAGCTGGGTGCTCTAGATGTATCCCCGTGTGAGTCGTGTGCACCCTCTTGTTGTAATTGAGCCTTGATTGCTGTTGTCATGTCAATGAGTGGGATTGACCTTCAGGCTGATTGGTTGTGAAGACTGGCTGACTACAATAGAGGAGCTGCTGTGCAGGTACTGACCCTATGAAGCAGAATTCACTCGGCAGGGCTCTGCCCTTTGGGTATGTCATTTGTGGAGGTGGGTGTGTGATGCTCTGGTTTGGTCTGAGGCTGGCCACCAGGTTTGTTGGTTCTGGGGCTTATTGGGAGGGGCTCTGATGCAGGCCAGGGTCGGCTGCTGACTGTGTCCTACCTGGGCCACTTGGTATGAAGTACAAAGTGATCTGCAAATGTTTGCCATTCATGCTGGGTTTGTAGGTTCCTGAGATAGTCTAAGCTGTGAACTGAGGGCAACTTCCACCAATGTCAGGCTTCAGGCCACTTAGCAAGAGGTGTAGGATGTGCTGATATCTGATGGTATTTGTTTAGTGTTTGTGAATCTTTGAAAAATTTTAGGAAAGTCTGTAGCATGAGCCAAGACAGAACATTTGTATGGAAAAGCCACTGGAAGTAGCTCGATTGGGCCCAAAAGTTGGCTTGGATGGGGTCTCCGGGAATATCCAGGGTCGGGTGAATAGTGTTACTTAGGCTGATGGAAACTCAGTTATGGCATCTGCCTGCTTGTGCAGGTTGGATGGGGGGAACGGCTCAACAAAGGAACAACGACTTCTGCCAGTTCTTCTCTCTGGGAGAAAGCTGCCCCTACAACCTTCTCCAGAAGCCAGACAATTCAGCTTCTCCCCATGTGCCTCTGACATCTTTCGAGCTACTGCCCCAGATCTGGAGCTCACAGCAAGTGAATCCATCAGTGAGTAAATCCATGTATGGGCCCTTTAAAAGGAATTCCTGGCACTCTAGCAGCCCACTGTCTCACTCAGCCACAAACTTCACTGGTTTTCACAGCCAGAAACTATGGGGACTTCTCTTCCTGGCACTGGAACCCTGGTTTGGGGAGCCTGGTGTGGGGCTGGGACCCCTTACGCTTCAGAGGGAACCTCCACAGCTGAGATATCCCTCCTGATTTTTAACTGCCACATGTAGGTGTGAAACCAGGTTGTTCATGATCTCTGCCCCTCCTTCCAGTCTCACTGTGGCTCTTCTGCATGTACCTAGGTGTAGGACTTCTGTTTAGCTAGACTTCAGGCAGTTCTCAATGATGCTTGTTTGATAGTTTAGTTGTGAACACAGCATTTGCCTACTTTGCCATCTTGACCAGAAGCCCTAATCACATCTTTTTGATTAAAGGCTATCTAATGAAGAACAAATGTAACATTATCCCACCTCATACACTATAATTTGTACAAATATAGCCAATGTTTAGTTTCAAAAAGAGTCAACCACACAGATCCTATTCATCTTCCAAACTATTCAGAACCTGAGGGAAGAGAATAAGGCATAGTAGAAAGAATACAACCTTGAGCAACAGAGGTACCCAGGTCTGAACTCTGCCTCTGCCACTTTCTTGTTCAGTGAGTGCAGAGATTATTTAAATTCTTTCAACCTCATTTTCTTCATTTCTTCCTTATTCAACCCTTTTTTATTTTTTATTTGTTATTTTAAATATTTTTATTTATTTTAAAATTGAGTTTTAATTGACATCACTCAATCTTTTTGTGTACTATATGCCCAACACTCGCTTACCATGCTTGAGCAGCATAAAAGAATGTCAGGTGGTACCATGGACAGATCATGGGCCACAGATGAGTATCTGCTTGAAAAAGACTGTAGACTGAGAAAGGAAAGACAAGGGGTTTAATTTGGCAATTCTAAGTGGGGTGATGAGGTTCACATTATTGAGTTAACTGTATGTGAAAGGTAAGGAGACCCTTATACTGCTCCCTTTTCCTCATCTACACAAATAAGTTTAGTTCACTACTTTAAACTTAAAGGTCTTCTCTCCCATGGGCCATTTTGACTTTAAACTAGATGAAGGGACTCCTCATTCTTGATCTTTTTTCTTGTGCTCTGCTCAGCTGCTCTTTTGCTTCTGATCATCTTTTAGCCTAGGTTTTCTTCCTTTGAAGGTTTCTTAGTAAAAGAGTTTTTGAATTTTAGAGATTTTCTCCTCTAACACTGTTTCAGTTTTATTTTTTTTCCCCTGTGTCTAGGAAGCTTTATACACTCTCTGTAAGCACCGCTGCCCCCTACATCCACCTCCACCCCTAGCACATACCACTACCAAAGTTGGTAGGTAGAGGTGCAGAATTTGCTCTGGAACAATAACAAAAAAATACATTTCCGTACATAGAATCTTCATATTCATATCCAGAGATGATCCTACTTTTAAGGGTTTAAATTTAAATTAGTGAAATGATGTTTGTCTTCTCAGCTTTTAAAAAAATGTCTACATCATATCAGAAAAAAACAGCTGACACTAAGTCATGTTGCAGTAGTAAAAAAAATGATACTGGATGTGGCACTAATTCAAATTGTGTTATTATCTACATGTTTGGCAAAGACAGTAGTGGGTCTGACCTCACAAGGCCATTTGTGTGAATCTGTGTGTGTGTGTGTGTGTGCGCTTGCGCGCACGCACATGCCTGTGCCTGTGTAGTAAGAGTTAGGAGTGAATATACACAGAAGCAGGCTGTGAAGCAGCTTGAACTCGGCGAAGGGAAACTTGATCTATATCTAGTTAAAGCTGTACAGGGTGAGAGGAGCCCTGAATCCACCTTCGGCTGTGAACATATAAGTGCCCCTGCATGGAATGCTCTGTCAAGGGAGGAAAAGACATGAAATCAAACGTCATGTGTAGCTCAACTCAGATCTAATTCCCGATAATTACATTTCATATGCTTTTTTGCTATAAAAGTGTATAACTGTGTTTAATTCTTCTTAAGTATTAATGGCTTTTTAAAGAAAGTTGCTTGTTTTATATTTGAAAATTCACTGAAGGGCATAATGCAGCAGGAATCTTAAATGCATTGGGTTTGATGAAACCAGGGAATTTACTCTTACGGAAGCAGAGATATTTAAATGGATTTTTTATTAAAAACTTTGAAGTGTTTGTATATGTCCTGACCTTTTACTGACGAGTACTCCTACTCAGCATGACAGGGTAACTGATATTGGGCTATCCCACTCATTATAAACTCATCACAAAATATTGTGATCCAAGTAGACACAATATTTGAAGCAACTATTTTAGATGTTTGAGAAGTGGCAACTCAAGACTGTGATCTCTGAGGAAAAGGAAACACGAAGTGAACCCCATAAAGAAACCCTACTATTGCTTTCTCTTGGAGGGAATTTCCAGCTTGCAAAGTAGGGAAGTAGAGCCCAAACAGAGCATGACAGTCTTTCTGAGTTTAGGAGGCAGAAATTGGAGTTCAGAGCTGCTAAATGGGTCAGAATTTGTAGAACTAAGAACAGAGAGAAAGGAGCTGTGCAAAGAAGGAAAGCCTGCCAAGGAATCATTTTTAATTTTTTCATCAAATATTAAGCTGTGAGTGCATATTGCACACTGGAGGGCTGTAAATATAAGTAAACGTAGGCTGTAAACAAGCTGTAAAATAAATATAGGCTGTGGAGGTCTCATATTTCTGAGAGGTGGGAGTTGCAACCAGTTGGAGCCTTGATGAACACGATGGGCATTCAATATAGGTCACTGAAAGTTTATATCTTAGGAGTAGGGCTACTCTAGATTTAGAATAAAGAATAATATAAACTTACCCTAACAAACAAGATGATGATCCACTGCCAGAATAACATTCAACACTCTTTAAAGAAAGATTTTTAAAAAATATTCTCTCAACAACATAGCATTCATAATGTTTATGTTAAAACATTGCTACATAGGCATAGTGTCAAGAAATTGTGTGCTCCATAGCCAGGGGGTGGAAATTGTAGTAGAGACAGACCCAGAGATCACAGAGATTTTAGAATTAGAAAGCAGAGTTTAAAACAGAAATTTATGTGTGTTTAATTTAAAGGAAGGAATGAACATCATGAATAGTCAAATGGGAAACCCAGTAGAGAAATAGAACCTTAAAAAATTGAAATTCTGAACAGAAAAATCCAATAACTAAAATGAAAAATTGATCATTTATAACTCATAAATATTTAAAAAATCTTCTTATCAAAAGCATAAAACAGGGAGAAAATGTTTGCAATTTATATATCTGACAATAAACTTATAGAAAAGTATGTAAAGAACTTTAATAAATGAATTTTAAAAAACCCAAACAGCACATTTTAATAAATGGGCAAAAGACCTGAACAGATGTTTATGAAAGAAAATAAACTAATGGCACATGAAAAAATGTTCAACATGATTAGTCACTACGCTTATAAAAATTGAAACCACAATGAGATGCCAGTATATGCTTATTATAATAGCTACATTTTAAAACTCTGACAAGTATATGGCCATGCTACTCTGAACAGGCCTGATCCCATCTGATTTCGGAAGCTAAGGAGGGTCGGGCCTGGTTAGTACTTGGACGGGAGACCACTTAGGAAGACCGGGTGCTTTAGGCATAAAAAAATAAAAAATAAGGGATTGTAAACTGACAGGGTCCTTGCAATCTGTGAGGGCAACCAAGGGTTGCCTCACCTAAAATAAAATAAAATAAAATAAACTCTGACAAGACAAAAATATTGACAAGTAGCAATTGAAGTTCTCAGTCATTGGTGGTAGGTGTGTAAAATGATACAACTAATTTAGAAAACCAGTTAGCAGTATGCGTTAAAGCTACCATTACATTATAACTCAACAATTCCATTCCTAAGTATTTATCCAAAAATAAAAATAAAAATAAAAACATACATTGACAAAAATACTTATATAAGAATGTTCATAGCAGTTTTATTTATGATTGTTGCAAACTGGAAATAACTCAAATGTTCATCAACAAGTGAATGGTTAAATAATTTAAATTTATACAATAAAATCCTAAGCAGTAAAATAAAAGAATTACTGACACATGTAAGCACATAGATGATTTAAAGTATGGGAGAGGATGTGCATAGGTTATATGCAAATACTATTCTTTTATATAAGAGACTTGAGCATCTATAGATTTTAGTCATCTGCAGGGGATCCTGGGATCAATTTCCTGTGGACACCAAGGGATGACTATATTCTTTATTGTAATAGATTTGTGGATTACGCAAGTGTATCTATTTGTCAAAACTCATCAAACTCTAATATTTAAGATCTCTTCACTGTATTGTGTGGAAATTGCACCCGAATTTAAAATAGAGGTACATTTTGGATCATTTGATTTCTGTTCTTCACTTTGTGATTTCAAATGAATTTTGCCGTTATCTGTTTGTTCCTATTTGAAATCTGTAGGCTAAATCAGATATTTAGTTTTTCACTAGTTTCTTTTAACAATATTGCACTATACAAAATAATTTATTTAAAGTCTTAGGCTAAAGTCTAATCGCTATACAAATTCTACTACCCCACTTAATTACAAGATAGCAAACAGCTGATTCACGACATAAATTTAGATGGTGATGTATTGTAGCCCTGATATAAGCTCCAAGAATTCAATGTTAGACTGGAGAATGATCATAACCAAGCAGTTTATTAGGAAGTGTGCGCTCACATATACAGTCACTCAACGCAGATTCTGCAAAATTGCCAAGAGTCACAGTCCTGGCATTTTCATTTCAGATCACTTTA
Organism: Pteropus vampyrus; assembly: GCF_000151845.1. Taxonomy (NCBI): domain Eukaryota; kingdom Metazoa; phylum Chordata; class Mammalia; order Chiroptera; family Pteropodidae; genus Pteropus; species Pteropus vampyrus. The sequence continues at coordinate 8,178,753 of NW_011888794.1, forward strand.
GCAATTTTTACTCATAAGTTCTGCTTCAACAAATGCTGCTGCCCCATCCCTCCCTCCCCCTATTTATTTTGGTACAGCCTTAAAAAGGAACAATCTGACCTCAGAATTTTGCCAGGGAAGAGAGAAGAGAAAGGGACAGGGAAAGAGACTTTGTTAACAAATTTTTTTTTTTAAAGCTTACAATAAAAGGAAAAAGAAAATTGAACCAGACGCCCTGGTTGTCGTAACAAGTCAGAGATAGCTGCCAAATACGACCACCCTACCATGACACGGCAATCTGGACAAATGTGTCTCCTGGCTGCACCATTATTGGGATGGTATTTTGCATACTCTTTGATCTCCAAGTGTTTCCATTATAGTTCCCTATTTTTAGGAGCTAATAGCTAGGCTATAATAATTTGCTTCAGGCTAGCATACCAGGTCTCAGTCAGGGAGTACATTTAGAATAATAGAAGAGTACCTATTTCAGATGCTTTTATTGTGTGTGCACGTGTGCGGGTGTGTGTGTGGTATTCATATAATCTAAAAATGTTTGCTGTTGCAAAAATTATATTTGATAACTGTTTGATCTCTAATGTGATATAGTCAGTTTTCTTAGCCTACCCCAAATGCTAGAAAAAAAAAATTGTCACTGAAAAATATCTTTTTTTTGGAGAAGAAATGTGTTAATTCATATTCATTTCTATTAGCTTCAGTACCTAGTGGGTGTTGGATGTGTTCACTGTCAAGAGCAGAAACAATTCTATTTATTGCACGTTCCATTGTCTTCACAAGCCTTCTGTAAATGTGATTTATTCTAAAAAAGAGTAAGTTAAAATAACCGTAATATTCTAAACAGCGTTCATGGAATACCAAGCATCTCTTGAATGTTCAGCTTAGGAAATAGAATTTTATGAGTTTCATAGAGTTGCAGTTTTTTTTTTTTTTTTAAGGGATCTGTCTTTTTGGAGAAGTGAGCTACTTGCCTACTTCTTTAAAGATATTTTATTGAGCATTGATTATTTCTGGAACTCTGTGACACCCAACAGGCTGCCTTTTAGTCAGACACTGATCCCGCATTGTGTAGAATTGGCCGTGTGATCCCACGGGTATGTGTGTGATGCTGAAGGAGAAATCCTTGCACTCAGTTTCCCCAGATGGTTTGGAGAAGGGGAATGAGACACAGTGGTGAGAGAAGGGAGTCCTACTGGAACATAATTAGAATACAAGCTTTTCAGTAGTACCCGCTTGATGCTGCTGCTCATTGGTTGTACATTATCTTTAAACTTAACCCAAACTGTGTGCGATAGGTATAGTTTCTCCTACTTGGCAGAAGAGGAGACAACTTCAGACAGATAAGTAACTTGCCTAGGATCAAACCTCTAGTAAAGGCATTTGGCAGTTAATTTGCTGCCAAAGGAAAACATTAATAATTAGTAATATTATAAAGAAATTACGATCCTTTTATACAATCGATTTTCAGGGAAATACATTTTGGAGAATGCATTTCTGTGGAAAATTAAGCCCTAACACTGGAGAAGGATCAAGGCCTACCTTTTCCTTAAGGTTTATTTTTTTCATTTATTCGAAATCCAAAGATGGGATGTATCAGAGACCTTAGAAATGACCATTGCTCCTGCTCAAGACACGAATGACATGCATAGTATTAAATCCAGCTGATACTTTTTGGTTTTCATCTTGTCTTTTCAGCACTGTTGGGCACAGTTAACCAGTCCTTTCTTCTTGAAACACTTTTTTCCTTGGCTTTTAATTCCTCAGTTTCCTGCAATTGGCTCCTCCACCTCTCCTGTATTAGAGTTTCTCAAAAACATTCTCTTTTCATTTCTATTCTGTTATCGATACCCTCTGCCTCATCTTCCAGCACTTACCCTTTCTCCCTCAGAACTTTGTCTGTGTTGAACTTCTTTCAGTTCTTCTACATGCTAAGCTTTTTCCTAAGGCCTTCACACCTTTTCCTATCTACCTAAAATTATTTTTATCTTTCTTTGCATTGTTCAAAATTTATCACCAATGACACTGTCCATGACTGTGTACACTGGTACTGTCATCTAATTTACTATCTTTCTTTAAATCATTTACCTATTTTTTTTTACTAAAATTAATGTATTAGAAATGAAGTCTAATATTATAATAAATGAAAAAAAATCATAATTATTTGCTATAATTAAAAAGTTATTAAAAAGAAATACATCATATAATAATTAATGTCATTTGCATGTAACTGCATTTTGAGATACAATGATGTACTTATTTTTCTCTTTATGTCCTTTTTTCAGAGGTTTTAATTACATTGCTTTTCCGATGGTCAACTAACCTTGCATTTCTGGTACAAATCAACTTGATTATGATGAATTATTTCTTCTATCAATTGCTGGGTTCATTTTGCCAATAATTTTTAAAGATTTTTGCATCTATGTTCAAAATGAGATTGGACTATATTTTTCTCTTTTTATACTCTCCTTATTGAGTTTTGATATCAAGGAAATACTAGTTTGATACAATGAATTAGAGTTTATTCTATTTTTCTGTTCTTTGGAAGTGTGTGGGTTTGTAACAAATTTTTCCTTGAATTGCCAGTAAAGTCACTTGGGCTGGAGTTTGTTTTGGAGAAAGTTTTATGTTACTGGTTCAGTTTTTTTTGTTGTTGTTTTTTGTTTCTTTTAATCTCAGTTTTTAATTATTTCTTTTGACAAATTTGCAAGTTATATTTTTCTAGGAATTTTTAAAAGGTTATTTCCAAATTCCAAATTTACTGAAATAAAGTTGTTTACAATATACACTTATTACCTTTTCAATATCTGTAGGATTTTATTTATGCCTTTTCCCCTATTTTATTCCTGATATGAGTTAATTGTCCCTTCTTTATTATTTTCTTGAACAATCTTCTCATGTGTATATTCTTAAATGATATTAGTTTTCCAATTTTTGGTTTTATTTGTCTTCTCTATTTAACCTTTTATTTCATCATCATAAATGTTTGTTCTTTAATATTCTATTTCTACTTTCTCGTTTGCTTTTTTTCCTGTGACTTCTTGAGATGAATGCTTAAATTATTACATTTAAGCTATTCTTCATTCTTTTTCTTAAAATATATGCTATACATTAGTTTTAGATGCTGCACTTTTCACATTTTGATACGTCATATTTTTATTATCAGTCAGTTCAGTGTATTTTCTTATTTCTCTCTTGATTTCTTTATATCATCTGTTCTCATAATTTATATGGGAATTTTCTAGTTATATTTTGATTATTGGTAGTTGGCAAAGAACATGAACATTATGATTATTGGTACTTGCTTTAGGACATGGAATATTGTTCAATTTTTATAATTGTTCTAACTATTCTTATAATAATTTAGCTTATACAGTTTTGGGTGCTCTGATATTCATTAAAATCAACTTTTTCCCTCTATATCTTTCTCAGGTTTGTATGTGTAATCTCTCACCTGCCTGTATATTAGGCTCTTCTTGTAGTCATGTTATTTTATAAATTTATACATTTCGTTGTCATCTTATTAATTGCTACATATTTTAAATTGTTAAAGTTAGTTGGTGATTCTTTTATCATTATTAGTTCCCTTACATTTAATGTAGTAACTGACATATTTGTCATACATTCTAATTCTTTATCTTATTGAATTCTTAAATTTATCGCTTTGTAGTGTAAGTATTTAGAGACGCCTGTAAATAAATTACCACTTTATTTGTGCTTCATTTCTTGCATCTCGACTTTTATTTTTTGCAGGGAGGAGAGACAATAAGTTTTGTTCTGCCTGATGGAAACTTCTCATTTGCTTTCCTTTAGACATCCCTTTGTTGGAATAATAGGACTCTTTGATACCCCTCAAGATGCCAATAACTTCTTCATATTTCAGGGGCCAACCTAATGAAATAAAGCGTAAAAGCTAAGCAGGATTGTTGAATACATATAATGTACTGGATGTCATGGTAAGGGTTAAGGATAGAGCAATGAACAACAAAATCAAGGAACTTTAATAAAGTGGGAGGTAGAACAATAAAACTAATTATGGTAATTGCTATGAAGGATAAAATAAACTGTGAGAAAGAATAAAGTAGGAGGGGTGTTTAGATCTACTTTAGACCAGTTAGAAAGGCATCTCAGAGGAGTTGACTGGGCTCGGGTCGAGGAGCTCTACTAGCTAAGAGTAAAAAATGAAATATTCTAGATAGAGGATAGAGCTTAGCTTTGGGATATTTGTAAGGTGGCTGACTTTGGGAGAGAAAAGAAGTTAGGGTGGGTGAAGTGTAGTGAGCAAAGAAGTAAGTAAGTTGCATTTGCTTGACAGGAGTCAGGTCATGAAGGGCTTCTTAGGTCTTGGCAGTAAGTTTGACTTTTATTTGTAATGTTTTGGGAAGCAGTTGGAAGATTTAACTAGAAGATTGATGTAAAGTACACTTTGTTTTTTTAAAGACCACTTGTGCTGATATACAGAGTAGAAATTGGTGGAATGCAGACATGGAAGTTGAAACATAAGCGTGGTGGTGTCTTTGAATTGGTTGGTGGTCATAGAGATGAAGAAACTCAGATGAATTTTAAATGTACTTTGCAATTTGAATGGATACAATTTGCTGATGTTAATGATGATGAATCCTACATTATTTTTGAACTTTATTGTTTTCGTGCTAGAGACACGGGTAAAATATGGTATTATTTATTAACATAGTCATATTAGAGGAAATATACAGTAAATGAGAAATTAGGGAAATTTAATATTACAGTTTTGGATGGGTTAAGTTTGAGGTGTTTGTGAGATGTTTAAGTCCAAATGTCAAGTGAGCGTTTGCACATGGGAGTCTGGATCTTAGGGGAGCCCTGGGTGGGACACAAAATTCTAGGTGTCTTCAGAATTAAGTGTGTTTAAAGCTGTGAAAATGGATGAGATCACCTCAAAGGCAAGTATGTTGAGAGAATAAAGAGAGCTAAGCCTGAGCCCTGAGGAAGTTCCATATCTCGATAGGTACAAGAGACAGATGGCACAAAGAGAGACAGGAAACTCACAGTGCCACAGGAGCCAAAGATCTGGGAGTACTAAAAAGAAGGTCCTCCCACCCCCGACACACTGGAAGAGTGTTTACTAATGTCATTTTACAAATGAGAAGGTGGAGCCCTTCTTTCTTAACTAACTTAGGATCGAACACATCACAGTGTTTATTCCGATTCTTGAACTTCTTGATCCTGTACTCAGATGACCAGGCGATTGGTCTTACTGAGGACATTTTGGAAGCAAAACAAAAGGTGACTTTTAAACTTCACTTCAAGATCAAACAGGCAATGATAATTGGAAATAAATAATAAAATAGTAATCGAAAATCTCTTCTAAAATTGCTTGGAAAAACATAGACGTTTCTTTCAGTTTTCCCCTGTCAAAGTCAGCAGGAGAATCATTCTAGATTACATGATGTTAAAGGGAATAAGGTAAATCTGCTTCGGATTTCTCCATAGCCTTGTTGGTCATAGTTAGATCAGTTTGGGTGATGGTTGCCTTTAAATGAACAGCATCGGGAATACCACAGTTTTTAGCTGATATACAAACCGCTTGAAGACTGCGGTTAAGTAGTGAACACCTCAAATTAAGCTTTTATAAAACCTTACCACTGATCAGAAATGCCAGTGCTTAGGGGAAAATGTCTATTGTTGGTCCGAGCTTTAATTAAAAACTATACTTTGTTTTCAATCCAGTTTTGGAAAGAATACAGGAGAAAGAGCAAGATGTAAATTTTACAATGCCTTGGCAATGTATCCAATTCTCAGCCTAACAAAGAAGCTTATATGCAGAAAATCTTGTAGGAATAAAATATGTAAAGTAAATAAAAAGCTTCCAGTGCTTAATTCCAATCTTCTCTACAGCAACTGGAGCTGCTGATAAGACACCTACTCAGAGTAATGATGCATAATGTGAAAATGCGAGAACCCAGACCTCATAAGTACGGACAAATGCCATCTTTTTAAAGGGAATGGTTGCAAATGTGAAGTGCAATGTGCTGAGCCATTTTCAAAGGTATTTTCATAAACACGGCAAAATGCCAGGGTTTGGTTTTTTCCAACATGATAGGAAGGGCACGGAATGTAACTATTATAGGAGCATCCGGCATTTGTCCATGTTGTATCATATAAATGTCTCCGTACTGTCTATTCATTATTAGTGGCAGTTTTAATGGGAATATAAATATTACAAAGCGTGTTTACTACAGATAAATCATAGGGGTACTGAAGTAATTTGCAATACTAACTCTTACTTTGGATAATTATAGTGCCCCTGAAGAATATGTTTATGGATTACAAAGAAAGGGATTGTTAAGAAGAAAACTGTTTTGGGTTGGTGATGTTCTGAAAAGAGTAGGGGCTGATCCCGTTTGGGACTAGTATAGGAATGTGTAAGAACATTAATGAAAGAAGATTTTGTGAATCTGAAAGAGAGAGGGACCACAGTAGTTTAAGTTGTTGGGCTAACTGTATTTAGTCGAATTTCATGCAGATGACTTACGGTAACTACAGAAATAACACAAGAAATGATTAGTAAAGACTATGCTGATAGTAAAGATCCTAATATTTTATTGCACATTTTATGCAGAGGTAAATTAGACTGCAGTGTTGTTTATCTTTGTTCGATGAAGGCTATTTTCATCACAGTATTAAAGATTATTATTGGTTTACCTCCCACGTCCTATTTTATTGGAATAAGGTGATTTGTAGCTTTCTTATTTCCCTGAAAACCAAAAGACACAGTAAACTTTAAACACAATAAGTTAACAAAAATAATTAAACAATTGTGTCCTAGGCTTTGGAAGGTCATGTTATAATGAGATTAAAATTTCTCCCCTTCAGGTATTGTTCATTTGTAAACTAATCTGGTTTGGTCCGCTTATAAATGTTCTGCTGATTAGATTAATTTCCTATGAAACATAAATTCCTTTTCCTTTTTGACAAGCTAGTCAGAATCTGCCAGTTTGGTGATTGTTCAAGAAAAAATGCAGCATCGAAGGAAAAAAAAAATGCTGCAGCAAAGGGAAATGAGCATAAAATTAGATTTAGCTGAGATTGAGGTGTCTATATTGTCATTTAAAAGGAAATTCAACAGCCATTTAGTGAGTTTTGTGTTTAGGTTGGAAAGCGAGTAGCAGCTGGATTGAGAGAAACAATGAGTTTTTCTTCCTCTGGCTGCTCCTCCTCCTGCCTTCTGCAGGGACTGCTCTGCCTGTGCTGTGTGGTGTACTGTTGTGTGGTTGCCTTTCTTGGTTCCATGCATGAGTGCATCCACACGTGTGCACTGGTGCAAACAGACCAAATAGAGTCCCTAATAAAGAGTGTTACTTGAATAAATTTGTTATTTATGTCGCTCGCCTTGGTGTTAGCTTTCTCTCAATATCCGTCTTTCCTCAGGGAAAGAATTTAATCGCCTCTACCGGGCAAAAATATTCACATCCTTTACTGGTCTTATTTCCTAGCTTTCTGATTTCAGTCAAAAATTTGGAAAGCCTAGTATAATTCAGATGTTATAACAGATATTTTGGTTCTTCCACTTCTTATCTCATCGAAATTCGGTTTACTTAAAATGGCTTCAAAGCTCTCGATGATATCTGATCTACAAATTTTATTTGGCAACTAATCCTCTATCATTCATTCTTTAAAAAGTGAATGTCAAGAGTAATGCTAATTTTCTTAAGGAAAGAGGCTCTGAGGTCTTAGCCTTTTCACACGTGTTCCAATTCTCTTCACGTTCAAATATGATACCCTTTTTCTTTAAAGTGGTTTCAAATGTCAACATGGGGTAGTTAAATGTTGAGAATTGAACTTTTATGTTTCATTAGTGTGCAGATGAATGCCAGCATACTTGGTTGGAAAAATAGTTCCTTAAAAGCAAATCAGATTTTACCACTGGTTATTGATATAAATTAGGTTTGATCTCCTTAGGAAAATAAGAAGAAATTGAGACTCTATTAAAAACTTTGGATGGTGATAGAGGATTTCAATATTATATATGCTGGACATCATAGTATAAAGCAGCGTCAAAACTTTTGGAAATTACTTTTTTCACCCAGTTTTATTTTTTGTTTTTGTTTTTTAGTCCTTCTCTTACTCTAGTAATATACTTTCTATAGTAAATAAACCTAAATCCTATAAATTTTTATGATGCTTAAGGACTCCTCATATGCATACGTATGACACCTAAAATAGTTTTCTTCCATATTCTCCCAACACTCAACTGTTGCGTTCATTATAGATCATAATCTCATTAAATTTTGAGGGATACCATCAACTAGTAAAATTTTAGGATAGATCTATGGTCAATTGGTAGCAGCATCTCCCTAGTATAAGGAACATATAAAAATCTTTACTTTGGAGCTTCCAAATCGGTAAACAAGAATAAATCTACATGTCGGGAAGCTGATGCACTTCAGACTCTATGGGGATAGAAGCTCCTGTGCTCAGGATGCTTCCAGACCTCACCCCATGTACCTCTTCATTTGGCTGTTTATTCATATCCTTTTATATCCTTTGTAATAAACCAGCTATCTATTCTACTTGGCCCAGGAAAAGAGCTCAGAAGACCAGGTGATACAGAAGCAAAGATCAGGTAGATAAGTTGGAAGGGAGAGAATTTCTGAAAGCAAGATTATAAACAAATGCAGAGCTAATAATAGCCTGATGACCTTGGCTAATGTGTATAGCCATAGCAGACAAGATTCCTGGAGGAATAGAGCTATTACACTTCCATGATGACAAAAACCATGGAACAAAGATGACTGAGCAAGAAGACAGAGGAACCTGGGAACTTGAGGTCATTCTTGAACAGAGATGCCAGCCCTGCACAATTTACCTCGGGACCTCCAGTTAAATGAAATATATCATCTCTTTGCTGTTTAACCCATGGGAGTAGAATTTTTATTACAGTGAATCCAATTCTAACCGACAATACTGGCTAATTAATATGTATTAGTACCTATTATGTGCCAGTGCAATTTCAAGCACTTTATGTACTAACTTTTTTAATCCTCGCAATGACCTTAGGAGATAGGACAAAGGTTCTCAAGATGTGGTCCCCGGACCAGCAGCATCAGCATCACCTGAACACTTGTTAGAAATACAAGTTTTGGGGCCTGACTTCAGACACCTGAATGATAAATTCTGGGTCCAGGTGGGGGCTCAGCAGTTTGTGTTTTAATAGGACTTCCAGGCAATTCTTATGTATGCTGGAGTTTGATAGCCTCTGATATAGGGTATTGCTGCTATCCCCATTTTATAGATAAGTAGAGTGAGCTGAATTTAAGTCACTTGCCCAATGTCACACAATGAGACAAGACCAATTCCTAGGTCTGTGTCTGTAACCACTGTGTCGTATCCCTGTTGCCCATCACGTGTTGAAAAGTCCTGCTCTAGGGAAGTGGTCTTCAAGATTTGAAAACAAACTCTTATGAAAAATTATGTACTTCTTTGCACATTATTTAAGTTGACATCTAAAAATTTCACATCACATGTTTAAACAATTGTAAAGAATACGATTTCCAATATATTGTAACTTGTGACATTTTGAAATGCATTCCATCAGTTTTCTAAATGTAGCCAGTGGAATCTAAATACCATAGTGATTTAAATCTACTATCATCCATTTAAAAAATAAATAACCTTTTCTTTAACATTGAAAATAGTCTTTACATCATTTTAGCCCCATCTACCTGTCCAAACATGTATCACAATGAATCGCAAATGAGATCTGGGGATATGAATTCAAATGGACCTTTTACTACCACGTGATAACTGTATAATGTGGCAAGTTATTTTACCTATATCAAGCTCAATGACCTCATCTATAAAATGATCATATTAATACTTATTTTGCAGGAATTGTGAGGATCAAATGAGATATAAAATACCCAGCACAGACTCTGAAACTTAATACGTACTTAGTTTCCTAGGTATATATTTTTATTTAATTTTTAAAAGTTAACTGTCATAATTGACTTAGTTGCTTTCTATCTCCTGCTTCTGTTCTTTTCTGACTGTGTGTATCATGAGTTTTCGTTCACCTGAACTTAAAGGAACTCACCTTAGATTTGACCTCTTTGTGCCCTGGCTCATAAGAGCGGATCTTGGGCTCTGCTGGTGCTGGGGCTAGTTGCTTGTCTTCTGAGTTAGGCTCCAAGGAGCCATAAGGGGAGTGTGCAGAGAGGGCAAAACATTCACGAGGAGCCAACAGTGTGCCACGACCTGACATCCATTGTTTTATTTAATCCTCACAGTATTTCTAAGAATGGGATAATATGTTTCCTGTTACAATTCAAATCATATAAATATTATGCAGCTAAGTGTCGGCACTGAATTAGGATGTAAATCTTTCCAATTTAAAGTCTGAGAACTCTCTACTATGTGACTTGGAGGTTGGTGTCAGAGATCTGTAATTTCAAAACTGATAACTATCTCAGAGGGGAATGAAGAGAATTCTAGCTCTAAAGATGCTAAATCAACTGTGGCTCCACTTCTGTCTGCTGCTTAATTCGCAGTGGGTTTGTTGCCTGATTTATGCCATAGATTCTATAAATCTCCATCAAATTAGGCTTCTTGAGCATCTAGTCCTTTTTTTGCTACTGAGTCTTTGCTTCAATGATTGTTTTTTTTGATTTTTTGTTTTTTTTCCATCTTTCCCACCATTTTCTAGGCTTCAAACACCTGCTGAAGACCAGATTTTCCCTTAACTTGGTTGCCTGAGAATCCATACCCCATATGGTGGAGATGAGAACTGTAAGATCTATGACCTTTACTTTAGCATAAGCTTTATAAAATAAATTAAAAAAAAAAGATTCCCAAGCATTCCCCAAAATTACAGAATATATATTAAAGTGTATTTATAGTAATAACATTTAATCGTCCCTTTATTGATAATAATAAGCTAAGTACTACTAGTTAACTGAGCTGTGCTTCTTAAGAATTACTTTTTAGATTAACCGTGGTTAATTTACTTGACTCAGTGTTTCACTTGATTCTCAGCTATTGTTAGTGACTCCAAACCTTTAAGATTCATTAACTTTAATAGTCGTTTTGTTCTGTGGTTAAAATTTGTACATGATAAGTATTCCTCATTTCCAGATCAACTCATCTCCTAAGTCTGATAAAGTCTGAAAAATTACTCTGTAGAGTGAAGCTGTATAGACCAAACCTTTTTCCAAGTTTCTAAACTATCTTTTTATACTGGAGTACTTTATGAATTCGTTTTTTCATTTGAACCTTTCCCATCCCTCCATAATTGCTTGCTGAAGGAATTCAACAACTTCTTCTTCTTCTTTTTTTTTTTTTTTAAATAACTTTCTTTAAAAGTATAATGGACATTATTTTTTATGATGTAGCTGTATACGGCCTAGATGACTGCTCTCAGTTGAGACACATAAGGAGAATGTGGCATATGCAAGAGACTAACCTGTGCTCTCACTACAGGTACAAGGGGAAGGGGAGTCTGGGATGTAGACTCGATAGCCAGAGGCCACGCCAGTGGGGAACAGCAGTACTTGTGGATATGGCTTCGCAAATACATATATGTGAAGCACGTCCTCTGGGATTTTATGGAAAAGAACCAAATGGGAAGTGATAAGGTCCTAAGTCTGGGGCCTAGCATCAGAGTCAGAGGAGGAATGGCAGGTGCGAAACTCTTTTCTTAGTAGGACTGAGTTCTAAGCAATATACTGCAATCTTAAACCAAGGAGAAGTGTTTGAGGAGTGTGGGCGAGGTTGAGTTTCAGTAATGCATCTCATTTCTCAGAACAGGGCACAAGGTAACTTGAGGCCAAATTCTGCACTGTCAGGCCAAATGCTACTAGTTTCAAAAATCCCTTCTGCTAAGTCCACGTGAGTCCTGGGGATAAATCTTCATGTAGAAGTTAGCCGTGGGCAGGGGAGGCAAGTGGAATATAGGAACAGGGCTGGACCTAAGCAACATTTTTAATTTAGAATGTAGTTAAGTACAGTTAACTAGTTTGTGGATAATTATAAGCAAAGATGTTTCTTTACTACATCTATATAGAGATACTGTTGGCGTTCTACCTAGATCCTTGAAAATTCCTTTACTGCTCAGTGCTGTTCCTACATGTTCTACTCCTTCAGAGAGTTCAGTCTCGGACTGTAGGAGCCACTTAGCCAGGTGGCAGGGCAAACTCTGTGGTGTGATTTATGCTTCAAAGTTCCCTGCATGATCAGACTGAGCTGGGCTTCATTTGAAGATGTGCCTTGTTTGGCTTATTCTGCACTGCATCTCTGTATCTCCTGGAGGAACTTCCTCAGTGAATCACTTGCTCATGAATCTTTCTCTTATGTACTGCTTCTGGGGAATCTAAGTTAAGATAACCCATATTTGTGATACTTCAGGGAACAGTGAAAATATAGGAACATAGGTACTGTATCCTGGAGAGTATTAATTGTACATTTGAGAATGTAATAGAGGAATGAAATTTGGATGCATCAGCTGCTTCGTTTTATAGCTCTGCAGCTATACTACATTGTTTTTCCAGTTTTTTTTTTTCCATGATTGAACTGTCATTAAAATACCTTAATCTAAATCCTGATCTTTCATTCATTACCACAGATTAGCATTCAACTTGATGTTTGGTGATATGCATCACAGCAGCTTAGAAATAGACTTCACCGTTTCAAATAACCTCATTTTATATAAAAAGAACCAAGAAATGTCAGTTTCTTGCTATTTTGTACTTACCTTTGTATTTGATAATCCTCCCATGTTGCAGCACTGTTGTTACTGGCTTATTACTGAAAATTTAATAGTATTTAATTAAAATCCGGAAACGTGTTTTCAATTCTATTACCCATAAAGTGTGTGTGTGTGGGGGGGGGAGGTGGAGAGGGGGAAGGCTCATCTTTACCATTTGCATTATACTGAAAACTGTTAAACATTTAATCTTCTTGCATAGTAGTTCTGTGCTTTTAAGAGGATTACATTATTAATTGTTTAATTATTCATTATGCTGCATTTTGCCATTCAGTACAAAAGCTTTTTTTAAAATTAATTTAATGTTTTATCCTTCTTAGCAGCCATTCTTTGTTCTGGGTTCTCTGTTCTTTCATGATAGGATGTCGTCGCAAAGAATCAAGAGGATGCTTTGTTGAAAGCTAAGCCTGTAGTTGTAGCAAATAGATCTTTTGCCAGAGCAATGACTCAACACACCACCAGGCAACTGAGTCCCGCTGCACTCCAGAGACTGTGGTTAGAAATATGTCACCAGCAGGAGCATCATTAATAATAATTGGAGGAGTGACAGTCAGTTTCTTGACCTCATTGAGTGAGGTAGGGAGGTCAGTGCTTCAAGCAGTTCATCCTTCAGGCATGGCAAACTATTGGGAAGACCTCCTCTTTGTTATTGCTGGCATTTTTATTTAATCCCATCATTTTCTCTTCAGTCTGGGCAAAAGCACAAAAGCTTCAAGCAGGCACAGTCTGGCCCTTTTTCTTTTTCTCTTTGCCAAAAGTAACCTTGGCAGTTGATGGTGTAGGGAAAAGCTACCACACCCCTTTTCCATAACTGTTTCTTTCATCCTTTCTCCCTTTTGCTCTCTCTTCTTTTTCTTCACATTTTTCTTGGGGTCTAAAGACCAGGAAGGAAGAGTTACCTTAAAACAGTCTGATAAAAGTAGACCTGTCCATTTATCAGTGCTGATTGTAGGGATGGTTTATGAAGAAAACTTTCCACGCCTGGCAGTGCATATGCTCCACCAACAGTGATCAGCCTGGCAGCTCGCTGCTGGGGGAGAGCTTGGGCTGATGTTAGAGAATGTCACAGCCAGCGAATTTCATCTCAGGCACCACAGAGGGACCTTTATAAAGGAAAAACACCAAGATTAAAAAGAATATAAGGAACATGGTTTATATGTCTGATTGTACATTCGAACATTAAAACATATTTGATTTCGTACAGAGAATCATCATGATGTTATAACAAAAGACAGATGTTAAATTAGCCAGTGAATGTGTGAAAGGACACTTAAATACTCATTGTGTTTGTGCTATGCCAGGCACATAGTAAGGGACTGGAAATACAAAATATAACACACTAGACATGGTCCCACATTTATAGTGTGCACGTTCTTGGGAGATGAGAGATGGATAAATAAACAAGTTAAAAGGAAGAAGAAAATTTAAAATAGTGATAAGAAAAAGAAAAGAAATTCAAGAGCGAGGTGAGGATTTGCAGCAGTGGGTGGCTGTTTTAGATGTGGTGGTCAGGGAATGCCTCCCGAGAAGATGTGATATATATGTTTATGGGTATTTCATGGAAATTTTAAGAATTTTCATTACAAGAAGAAAAATTCTATAACTGTATATGGTGATAGATGTTAACTAGATTTATTGTGATCTTTTCACAATATATACAAATATTGAATTATTATGTAATATAACTGAAACTAATATAATGCTGCATGTCAATTATATCTCAATAAAAAAGAAGATTCTAAATGTGATAATTCATCAATAAAAGGGAAAATTCACCACTGATGTGTATCATCATTTGAAAGAGGTGATTGCTTTTCAACAAAAATATTAGATTAATGCCTGTTGACGAAAGAACGTCTAGCTTATAGAAAAGTTTTATAAGTTTATTTGAGCCAAAATTTTAAGGGCACACACAGAAGCAAAATCTCAACTCGTTGAGAAAGTGCTCCAGAGAATGGCAGTTCTGCAGTTCTTTTTATGCATTTAGAATCACAGGAGAAAACGGAAGGTACATGAAATCCTTTGGCGGTCCATTAAGGAGGCGGGAGAAGGCAAAGTAGGGAAATCTCTAGGACTGGATAAAAAGCAAAGTACATAGAGATGGCATGTGGGCAACAAGATGACAGTGAGGACTTCTGTACTCTTGTGCTCTGGTGTTGATGACTGTGCTTCGGAGGGGTCTGGAGAAGAGATTATCCTGACATTTCAAAGGTGTGTTATCCTAGATGCATGAGAACAGGGACTAGGGCTCACCTGAAATAAAGACTGACCTTTGCGAAGGAAGCTGTAGGCCTGGGGTGGGACCACCCACTGTGGCCTGCCCTGTTAGGAATTTTTATGTTCGGACCATCCATTGTGGTTTCTTTTGATCACTGAGTTTTCAAGGCCTACCGTGAGCCTCCCACTCCAGCCTCCCACTCCAGCCTCCCCCAGCTTGTCAACTTTAACAGGCGGCCCTTTTTCATTCACTCTCCTAATATATACTAGGTTTGTGGTTTTCCTTCCTTCTATCCTCTCTTCCTTCCTTCCTTTCTTTCTTTCAAAACAAAAACAAAAACAACAAAAACCAACAACCTGATCTTAGATCACAGATCATATTTATTCTGTAAACAAGTCGAGTTTTATTTCTATTGCAATTTAATTATTTCTGATAAATGACTATCTTATGAGAAAGTTAGATTATTATATAATGCCACACCCCTTATTTCAGTCCAAAGAATATGCATGTGTTTGGGGGCTTATAACACCAGTGTTATTGCAGTGACAGCATCTGTTTACATTAGGCGCCATGCTTTTTCTCTCTTTACAAATCTCTTTATCTTAAAAGCAATGAATGGACTTAACCATTACCTTCAATGAATCTGAATGGTTAAGGTTACTCTTTCTCTCTTTTTTTTTTCTTTTTCTTTCTTTTTCATTTCAAAAAATGCTACCTTTCCCCTTGACATCATAGAGATATAGTCAAGATATCCCTGAGGTCACGTCGTAAGAATTTTATTATTTTAACTTTAGCAAATCAAAGTTTATGACAATAAATATCAAGAAACTTTAAGGATTCACATTATCAAATACAGTAATTTAAAATCTCAATCAATGTGAATTTTATATAAGAACACCAATACTTGAACATGTGAAGTAGTGGATTAATTTACATATAAATAATTGCCAATGTGAAAACAAAGGAGTTTATTATAAGTTTACAGTTGAGTTTTATCTTGTGAATATTTTTACCTTTTGTTTTTATTTTGATGGACCGATATATACATGTTATAGGAAAAATTACATATTTAAATGTATATGTTCTAACTTCTTTCTCAATCGTGTTAATTTTATTTAGTTTATTTTTGGGGGGTTGTTGAGATAATTACCTCTATAAGAATTTAGAAATTGAGTTTTCTGAGTAGTTTTTGGGTAATCTTATCACCTATATCTTTATCTTTAAATGGAAATGATAGTATCAACAAACCACTTCAAAGTGCATTTTGATTATCAATCAGAAAATCTGTCAGGGGATTATTTGCTAAATAAGGAATTTTCTGTTTAGCAGTTGGTTTATTGCTTAACTAACAGGGGATTTAATAAAAGCATTATTTTATTTAATAAATAACTTAATAAAAGAATTAGGTGGGAGAGCCTAGAGAGTTTTACCCAAATCCAATTTCATTGCACTTTCCCTAAGCGACATCATTTAAAACAGCAGTCCCCAACCATTTTGGCACCAGGGGCCGGTGCTCCTATGAGAATCTAATGCCTGATGATATGAGGTGGAGCTGAGGTGGTGATGCTGGTGCTGGGGAGTGGCTGCAAATACCGGTCAAGCTTCGCTCGCTCACCTGCTAATCACCTCCTGGTGTGTGGCCCAGTTCCTAACAGGCCACAGACTGGTACCAGTCCACAGCCCAGAGGTTGAGGACCCCTGACTTAAAACTCTTCAGCGTATTCTGTGTTATCTATTTATTACTACAAAATAAAAGTTATTCTGGAGTTTAGCTTTGTACATGGAGGAAAAACCTTAAACATATGATGAGTGAAATTACTTAAAACACATATTTTTCTAAGAAGAAAAAAAGTAAAATGCACTCTTTCTTTTGCAGGGTCTTTAAAGAGAACACATTGAATTACAGGGGTTTTTACATAAACATATTTATTTTTCATTGGAAGGGGGCAGAATTTTGCAGGAGAATGTCATCAGTGTGAGGTGGGCGTGGGAAAAGGAGGAAGAAACATAAGAAAAACTATAGAAAACAATCAGTAAATTTGAGCCTTGACCTCAAGCTGTTTATACCAATTACAGTGTAATTCGTGGACCACATTAATTAGGATTTTCTTTCCTGTTTCTGTCTGGCTTGTGTTTGTACACATTGAGGAATTTTCCATACTGCCCAGCTTCCTTTACCTTCCTTCATTTCTTTTGAAAATCATTTTATAGAATAAGAGAGTTACTTTTAAAAAAGATCTTTTTTTTTTTTTTTATAATCGTGCGTCTCACTTTCTCTAAACAAGGAGTTAGAGATTGTCACTATTTATAACAGCAACCAAAGAAAAGAAAATGGAACAAAAACTAGGTGTTTTTGTTTGTTTGTTTGTTTGTTTTTTTGGTATCAAAGTTCTGATTATATAGGCATATTTTAGTACAAAATGCCTCTTTTTAAATAAGAGAAGCTTTATCACATTTTTTAGTTTTCATCATTTAGACTTGCAAAATTAATGGGTAAAAGAGAAATGTTCTTTAGCATCAAAGAAATCTCCAATATCAGATTAGATTTTAATACACTGAGTCATCCTTCTCCAAAGAAAGACCCTCTCAACCTTTGGCAATGCTTAGAATGAGACAAGATTATTTGATAATTTTTATTTCAGTGTTCTGGAAATCTGAGAGTGTTTCTTTAACTGGAATCATTATGATAAGATTGGATAAAAATTCCACTTAATTCCCTAAGACTGAAATTTCTAACTTCAAACATATGAAATTTTAACGACAAAATTTTGTTTTGGGATACATGCAGGCAAGGGGGGTAGCATTTCCACTAGTAGATAGACATCAGTAACTTAGTTGCTTAAAATATTGTAGTGATGTTTTAACAAATTAAAGAATAAGAGAGACAAGAAACTAGGAAATATTTACTTATTCAGCAATCATTTAACTAAACATAAACAATTTCTGGGTAACACTGACAGCGGTAATGTAGATATTAAAATAAAAATACATTTTAATTGAGAAAGAGACAAAGCGTAAAGCAATAATTATAAAACTATGAGTGCATCATGCATGATAAGGATGTGGCAGGGGTGACCTGGCAGCAGCCAAAGAGGACCCTGTCTTCAGTCTGAGGCAGAGCTTCTCAGAAAAACATAGATCCAACATTTCCTCAAGAATAAGAGGCAAAGAGTGAAGTGCTTTTTGGGAGTGAGAGAAGCCTGTGGAATTCTGAACTGCATCTGGAGAAATCCCAGTTTCAGTGTGACTGGAAATTAGGGTGCGAGTGGTGAGGAGCTTGAGGGCGGGTAGCTCTAGAAGGAAGGTGGGCCTGGAGAAGTCTACATGGAGGAACTTAGGTTTCACTCTCAAAACAATGGCTGGTTAACGAAGTATTTTAAGCAAAGCATAACCTAATAAGATATGTGCCATTTAATGAGAGCACTTTGGCAGGGCTATTGGGGCAGAAGTGGAATGGGAGGACTGAGGTGAGGAGATCGGTCAGTAATATATCTCTTAATTCAGGAGAAGAGAGGTAAGAGCTTGAACTTCTATAGTATTAATAGTGGTTGATACACAAATATGGCATTAGGCACTATTAATGACATAGAATTAACAGGAGTGGTGATCATTTGGGTGTAGAGGATGGAGTAAGAGAGAATTGGAAAATAATGAATGATAGGTCCAGTCACGAAGAAAGAGAGTGCAAGAAAATTGGTAGATTTTAAGAGGGAAAGAAGTAGACTCTGATTTTGACATGTGGGCCTTGAGGCGCCTGAGAATGACTCTAGAGTAGATGTGTGTAGTAGCTAGTTGAGAGTCAGACAGAATTTTAAATGAGAAATGGAGATATGGAAGTCAGCAGGACATGGGTGGTCACTGAAGCTATGATTGAATTTCATGATTGTCTAGAGGACTGTTTCTCCAAGTCAACAGGGGGAAATTGAGGTGGGGAAGGTCAAAAACCTAGTATTTATATAGAGATTTTGTCATTGTAAAGTAATTTAAAATACAATATTTTTGGGATGTTCATAACAATGTTATGAAGAGGCATTATTGTACTGATCTTTCTCCCTTTATGATGAGAGCCGAGGCTCACATAAGTTGAGACTTCCATAAACAGCAAAGAATAGATCCTGGTCACAAACCCAGGTTCATCTTTTGCCTTTTAGATTTAATATTAATTTCATTGTATCAGAACTTCATTGTGACCACACATAGCTAATTTTACCTAATGTCTTTTCCATGTGTTATATTCATGACATTGCTGAAAACTTTTCTCTCCTTCTGTGCTTTCATTTAGACCAAAGGGATATTTTGTAAGGTCAGTATTGTGACAGGCAAGAAATAGCAGCTGAGTTACAGTAACATTGCCCGAGGTAATTTCAGTTGGTATTTTTCAACTGATGTAGTCAGAACAGAACCATTTCACATTTAAGATAGTGGAAAATACAACATTAACCATACTGCAGTCAATTTTGCCAATGATTTAGCTTCTGTTTAGGACTCACTTGTAGTGGCAGGTTGGGTATTTTAAAAATTGATTTAAGTAAAGGAGAAAACACAAATTAAAATACCACCATCTGATTTACTGTCCATTCAATCTTATTGAGTCAGAAAGTTCTATCTTTGGAAAAGTATCTGACAAACTCTCATGTTTACGAAGGATGGGTAAATAGTAGAAGAATATGAAGATCTTACATGCCTTTTACAAAAGGATCCAGGTAATTTCCTAATCCACAATCCCCTGG
>NW_011888794.1:8199690-8210381 GCF_000151845.1 Pteropus vampyrus
GTTTACGAAGGATGGGTAAATAGTAGAAGAATATGAAGATCTTACATGCCTTTTACAAAAGGATCCAGGTAATTTCCTAATCCACAATCCCCTGGAAAAAAAAAAAAAAGTAGACAATCTCTAAAAAAAACACAAATGTCTTCATGAAGGGAAATGTTTGTTAGAATTAGCATAGGGCTAGTTTCATGGGGTATATATTTGCTAATTTTATATTCTTCAGACATATTTCTATGAAGACACTTTAAAACTCCCTAATACTGTTTTCTGGAAATTTCTATTTGAAAGAAATAACAATTCTTAAATTCCTTTGCATAGATATAGAGCTACCAATTTATTCTACTGCATTTTTTAGTAATGTTGCATTTTATATGCAAAATGACAGTTTTCTAATATCGGTGAGAGGGCAAAGTAGAATATGATTTTAAAAGGTAAGAGAATGGCTCTCTTCTAAATATGGCTACTGCTTAAGTACAGTTGGCTGATCATAAAATGTGCAATTCAAGCTTTCATATCAATATTTCAGATTGACAGTACCCTTGGGTTCGTGGAGTGAGCTTCATTTACTGAGAAGTCATGGAAAGTCATGTTGATTGTCTGAGCAGGTGGCTGTACTTGAAGGATAATACTGAGAGGAAAGAGAATGGAAAAACTAGCTCTTATTATGAGGAGTCCGCTGTAGTTCCCTAACTGATATATACAGCAGAGGAAAAAATTGGAAACAGACCTCACTTCAGATTCTATCAGGTTTTAAATATTTCTGCTTTAATGTTGTCAGTGTTAGTTCTTTAGTTTCACCAAATATAAGGAAATGGTGTAAGCAATCTCTTTTGTGGAAGAAAACGTGACCAGTTATACAATATAAGAAATCCTGCTTGTAATTCTCTTCCTTATCCCTACCACTTATATCTTACTGAGCACAGGCAAGGATTTGTGTATTAAAAGTGACTCGAGTGATAAAATGTTTGTTTATTCAATTTCAGAAAGAATGTTTGTTCTTCTGTGGCTATAGAGCCAAGGATTATGGTAATATGTTTCACATATATATATAGAGAGAGTACCATTAAGGCAATCTCCAGACGCTCAGTTCTCTCTGTCATCCAGTACGGCTGAGCAAGGGCTTGTGCAATATTTTGTAGCCATATTTATTGCCATATGGCCATTTCCAAATTACATTGTGTTGTAAATTGAGATTGTCTGAAGGAGTCTGGCAAACTTCCAATTTGGGAATACCTTTCAAGAGGCTGATGCTAATGGGAATGTGATCGTCTGGTAATGTAACAGCATTAATATTGTTTTTATCGAGTTAGCTGGACTGCTAGCTATTGTGTGCTGGAAAAAAATACAGTTTATGGTACAATGATCTAATGTACCTAACTTGCCAGACATCTCTCTTGTTAAGCATGTAATTCATCTAATACAGGCTGTTTGACTTTTTGCTATGTTCTGAACCACTTTTTGGCAAAGTTTCCAAATATTGACATTGAAATTAACATGTAAAGAAAAATGCATCTATAAATTTATCTTATTGTATAGTCACCTTTATGTATTTTATAGTTACCATTTTTATTTGTGTTCAGGGAACAAAGCTATTCTTTAGGTCAGTCGTTTTTAAAGTGTGGCGTTTTGACTAGCAGTATCACCTAGAAATTAATTAGAAATAGAAATCCTTAGATGCCACCTCAACTCTACGGGATCAGAAACTTTAAGGATGAGGCCAAGAATTCTGCATTTTTACAAGCTTTTTATGTGATTCTCATGCTCATCCAAGTTTGAGATTCATTGCTTTAGACCCTTATTTTAAACAATTATTGAAATACAATAGAAGATGAACACATAACTTTGGAGTAGTAAATGTATCATCATACATAATACTTTCCTAGAAACTTCTAAGATGAGATCTCAAAATCCCTTAATTACATAATTACATAAACCAGTTAAAATACATATCACATTCTGTTGAAAGTTATGGTTACTTTCATATTTATTTAATAAATGGAGAGAACAAGGGATGTTAAAAAAAACTCATTTCCTTAGTGGCATGAGGTAAATTTATTACAAGAACAAAATGTCTGATTCTAACCAGTCGTTTTCCAATCTATTATGTCTCAGTGGTGAACACACAACAGAATTATATATAACAGCACAAAACAATTTCAGATACACAGGCATTTTTACCATTCTTGTATATAACTCAAAAAGTCCCAGCTGATAAAATTATAATTGAAAATGAATAGTTTTAGAAATATGAATGTTTATAGAAAATAACTACCAAGTAAACTGTCTAATAACAATAAAGCAAAAATATGCTCTATTCCTGTTCTTTCTTTTTCACCCCCTCAGTCACCCGTACTCTCGTGTGGATGCCAACTCTAGAAATATGGAATGACCGAGGTGAGAGACTGCTGCCCTTCAGCAGAAAAGAAGTTCATCTGAATTAAACCAAATATAATAGAATGACCTTCCAGAGATATTTTCCTTGCACTTTTTTGATAATGTTCCTTAGCTGAATATCATTCTCTAGAGGATCAGCAAACGTATTCTGCATTCTTTTCTAAGTTTAATCACGCCGTTGATATTTTATAATATTTAAGATCTTTAGTGATTTAGCTGACAATATCTTGTGTGATAAGGCACATCTATACCAATTCTTTAATGAACATCTGTTATAAATACTAAATGTGGAGGAGAAAATAATTGGTGGATTACCTTCCTACCAGGGCCAGCAGTGTTGAGTTTTATGATATTTAAAAAAAAAGAAAGAAAAAAAAAAGGAATTATTAAGGTTGTAAGTCAGTGGCAGAAATAAGAATTACTGCTCAAGGGCTATCAATTTTTGGATGTGAATGTGACTTACCACACATAAATTTTCAGAAAATTTAAAATACTTAAAGTTTTCCGCCAGGATATAGATTATCTTGAAGTTACTGATAATTATCTCCAATAAATTTTGGCTACTTTTGAAGCAACTTGGCTACATCTGAAGCAGAGGCCAGAGTAGCCACAAGTATAAACAATTGTATAATATAAGTTTGATAATTTATTTCCGAATCAACTTTATTTAGCTACATGTCTACCAAATTTAGCTACATGTTCACCACGCTATCTATTAATTCTTTTAAAATTAATTCATGCTTAGCAACTATTCCAAAACTAGGCACTCCCTGTTGTTGCAGACACAGGTGATATGTCATACATATCAGGAAAAAATGACATTTGTAAACTTACATTAGAAATTATTAGCGATGCCCTCAAAATTACAAAACCTATCAAAATATAGTATTGGCCGCTGAAGTTCCATCTTAATTTAATATCTTGTTTTTGAAACTGAAAATCAAGAAAACAGTTATGTCACTGATTTCAGAGATTGCTCCCAAAAGTAGATACTGGATACTTCAAAAACTCTCAGTTGGGGGTGAAGGGAGGGAGAATAGATGGATTGAGTGATTTTAAAAATAATATGGTATTATAAACCTTTGTTTCTATCATATAGAGTTTGTGGGTAGCCATGTTGGTTAAGTATAGAGCCATAATCTATCTCTTGTAAGGAATAAAAACGTATAGTGTGGAGTATTTTTAAAATAAAATAAGTTACATCTCTGTAAACATTTTTAGAACATTTCATTCCTACTAGTCCACTCCAAAAATCTAGTAATTATGATTAGACTCTGGGGAAACATGAAGCTATTTGAGGGAAGGTATAGAAATAGTTCATGTATACATAAGCAATCCTTAGGATTCTTGCCTTTTAATTGAATATACTGGCAGATTTTGTAGCAAACATCAGTGACACTGTTCATGAAATTGTTAAAATTATTTATTAAAGAAAAAATCAACCAAAGTAATTATTTGACCTCAGGCATAGGAACCACTGATCAACCAGAAAGTTGAAACCTTTCTTTGTGTGTGGTTCGTTTTGGGATTGTCTGCAGAAATACATATTTTAAGTTGACTTTAAATTAATACTTTAAAGAATTTAAACACATAAATATTTTCTGAAATAATAGGGTAATATTACTTTTTTTTTATTCATATGAGCTTCTGAAAATAATATGTTTAAATGGAAAGTATTGCAAGTAACAAAATTACTAATGTGATTTTTTGATACCAGAATTGAACATTTTTTTCCCCATTTTCAGTGAATGGTCTCCACTGCTTCAGATTTCCAAAATTTTGCTCAGTATCCCAAATGTTTTCATATTTATATGTCACATAAAGAGTAAATGTAGGACGAAGTGGAAATAAAAAGTTAAGGCAAGTCTTAAATTATTTCCTGTTTATAATTGTTCTAATGTAGACTTCTTCTCAAGACAGACTTGGAATTCCAGTTCAAACTTTCCACTTAAAAGAAGTTGTGAACACCTCATTGTATGCAAAAATCTGCATACAGTGACCTGCAAGATTGATATCATGGGCTGCATTTCTATTGTTCTTTGGCTTACAGGGTTCACATCTCATACCAAAGAAGAGGGAGTCATTGCCTAAGGACACTTGCCATGTGCCATTGAGCACTTGTCATGTATAATGTACCATGTTAACATATAAATTCATTTCAGAAGCTGTCATTCCACGATAAGGCAAACATTTATTCAAATTATGTCAGCTCCTGTTGAATAGTTAAATTCCTTGTGGGTCCAAAATGTGATACTTCTTTTAAAATGTATATGTGACACAGATTTGGGAATGTGGAAATGTTGAAATTTGTACATGATACTCAGCTGTGCAAAAAGTTCTCTGCAACTGATTCAGACTTTCTAATGATCCCTATCCGCAGAGTATTAGATAAAATGTGAATTTACTAAGTAAATGGATCTGAGTCTCATCTAGCTTAAACCCCTCTCCTTCTGGTTAAAATATTTATAGTACAGAGCCCAATTCTGTTTCAGAGATGTTTTCTCCTTTGTCTGCTAATTCCCAAGATGCCATGTGGGCTGGAGGGGGAGATTGCTGTGACTTTTCTCTGTGTGTGGATGGATGGCTTGGATCTAAGCTGGGCCCTCGTGTGGCCTTTTAGGTTCCTTGTCAGCCTCCGTGACAGATCTTTTTTTCCATCTGCTCTTGGCCATCCTGCCACCATTTCCACACAGTTGAGAAACCTGATGACACTTAGACTACGTCTTGGGCTGAGTTGGCCTCTCCTAGGCTTTCCTCATTCCTGTGAATTCTCGAGTTTCAGTCAAATTCTGTCTTTGCCCTTGGATTAGACTCTTCACCTCTGCCTCTTGACGTGGGTTCGTCATGATCTTTACCGCAGCACCCCATGGTAGGCAGGCGAGCTCATGCCTCTCAGCTACTTCCAGTGTCTCCCGCTGGTCTGTCACGTCCCATGGGAGGCAGGGTGCTCTCAGTGGCACTCATCTCAAACTTTCCTTTCTCTGCATATATATCACCCTGCCTCTTCTGCGAAGCAGTCAGTTCATGTTGGTGGAAGACTCTAGGTGGTGTCTTCTCAGTAGGGCAGAAGATCCCTATAAGAACCTAAGCTCCTTAGATTACATTCTTTCTAAACTACCTAGTTTCTTTTTACCACATCTCTTTTGTACTCACACATGCTAGGATGGCAGAAAATGAGGATTAATATTTCTCTTTTTGACCTCCATCCTTGAAAAACACTGCCATTTGCTCCTCCCCTTTTTTTTGATCTTCAAGGCTATTTCCTATCTCATCTCTTTCTCCCTTCAAAGGAGGTATCTAATTACTGAGAAAGGAAGCTATGAAAATATTAAAAATGTTATACTCATTTTTCACAATATGGAGCTGACATGAATTACTGAATTATATCTTAGGGGAAAAAAATTCTCTAGTGCCATTAAGTTGATATATATTTATATAGTATATGTTTTAGTTTGATAGTTATGGCCCAATCATAAGTAAAGAAAATTTTGTGCTTTTGAAACTTTAATGAGAAAATTTCAAGATATCTATGAAAAGATGCTTTACTAAGACTTTTAATTGTGATAAATGTATGCCATTTGATAGAGTTTTGAAAAATATTTTTAATAATATTTATTTGATGCTTTTTACTTTTCACTGTGTTATCTAATCTTCATAACATTATCGTGATGTAGATAAGTTAGATGAGTTGTTATTGTCCCATTTTATAGATGGGGACATTCAAATGAAAAATGATCAAGTGAGTTGCTTTATATATCTCATGGCGAACTGGTATTTGTATTGGAGCAAGGAAGGATATGCATTCCCTAATTCTGCTTCTGGTTTGGTATTCTCTCCTTAAAACTATGTTCAGAATATTTTATTTCTTGAGGAAATAAAAAGAAAGGAAAACGAAATCATCTTTTACTTGTTTTCTTAAAAAGAGAATCACTAATATAAATCTCCCACATAGAGCTTGTGTATCTGTGCAAAGACTTTTACCTACCAGCCCTCCCTCCAAATGCAAGTGGGCTCCTTCCCTGTTGTGCCAATAGCCAGCCGTGTCCGGCACGCTTCCCAGCCTTTCTCTCTGGACATCCTGATCCCCTCTGTTTTTGACCCATCTACTTGTTTACAGTTTTTGTTTATCACTCTTAAGTAATATGTCTTGTTACCCCTCCAACTCTGACTTCCGTTTTCTCTCCATGATCATGTTTAATATTGACCTTGATTGCTATCTTTACAGTTCCTCTGCTCACACACTTGTCGAAACTACACTGGTCCTTGATATCCTACATGATTTCTCATGGATTAATTCTTCTTTGCTGTAATCAGGCATAAATGTAAATCATTGAGAAAAAAGTTTGATTTCATGCCTTAGATGAATTGTTAAACTTATAGACCGTATTGACCTGGATGACTGAATATGATGAGAATATCCAGCACTGATTTGCCTTACTACAATCAAATCTTCTTAGCCCTCTTTAGTCTGGGTGAATCTTGGAAACGAGCACATTATTCAGAGAGAAAATAATTAATCACAGTGAACAGAAAGGAGAGCGATTAAATTTTGTTTATCACCCTCTATATCAGTTAGTATCAAGGCAGGAAACAGATGGCACAAAGAGGCGGCTGTTAACGAAGGGGTGGGCAGGATTTAAGGAATCTGGCGAGAGGTGGTGTGGTCAGCAGCTTCTAAATAATTCCCATTGGCCTTAACCTTGTGATATTTACTGCCTTATGTAATCTCCTCTTGGTAAAATTGTTTGTAACCAACAGAATATCTCAACTTTGAGAATATGCCAATTCTATGAAGACATGATGTGTTCTGTCTTGTTAGAAAACACAAACAGTCCCTTCGTGGCTTTGATGAAGTAAGTTGCCATGTTGGGGAGATCCGCATGGCAAGGAATGAAGGTGGCTTCTGGTCAGCAGGCAGCAAGGAACCAGGGCCCTGAGTCTTACAGCCCAAAGGGAACTAAATACAGGCAACAACCATGTTGCCTGTGACGAATCGAAGTAGATCCTTCCTGAGCTGAACCTTCAGATGAGCTCCATCCCTGGGCAATACCTTGAACGTGGCCTCCTGGAGGGGGTGCTAGAGGAGCCAGTGAACCATGCCTGATTCCTGACTCAAAGGACTTTGAGATAACAAATGTATGTTGTGCTAAGCCACTATGTTTACAACAATTTCTTATGCAGTAATAGATACCTAGGATAGATGATTAAAGTTGGCAGCCACTACCACCGAGAAGTCTGAAGGGGGAAGGGAACAAGGCTGTTATCAGACCCTAGACAGTGTAGCTATATGGAGAGGAGCTGTGGCCTTTGGGAGAGAGATAACCAGTCAAAGCAACCAGCAGGATGGAGTTGGGGGAATAAACATCTGTCTTCACTCTCCCAGGGCCCTTGAATTCCCTGTGGTACTTTATTTTGACCTAACTGAACCGGATGTGAGAAAAAGCCGATTGTTGGAGCCATCTTCCTGAGTCATCCTCCTGGGTATAAAGCAGAACGGAGAGTACATCTGCTTCTTAGAGCAAAGTGCCACGCACCAGGTGATTTAAAACTACAGGAACTGATTATCTTATAGTTCTGTAGGTTAGAAGTCTGAAATGAAAGTTTCAGCAGGACCAAGCCCCCAATGAAGCTTGGAGGGGGAAATCCTTCCTCGCCTCTCTGCAGCTTCTGGTGGTTCGCTTGCTGGCAATCCTCGATGTTCCTTGGCTTGCAAGTGTTTTAATCTCCGCCTCTGCCTTCACACGTTCTCCTCTCACGTGTGTGTGTCCTCTTTCTATAAGGGCATCGGTCATATTGGATTAGGGCCCACCCTAATTCAGTATGACTGTACCTTGAACTTGATTACATTTGCAAAGACCTGTTTCCAAATAAGATAACATTCACAGATAATGAGGGTTAGGACATCGACATATCTTTTTGGGGGACACAATTCAGTCCTTAGCAAATGGGTAGCAGTGTATGTCTGGAGGGGTAAACAGAAGAGATCCAGCACATACTCCATGGGGGACAGAGTATGTTTGGAGTATTTATTAATGATGTTGGCTTATCACTGGTAAAATGAACTGAAAGAGCATTTCCTCATCATTCTCGAGGGCAGATTTTTATACAATCTGTGCTTTGTGAGGAAGAGCTATCAAAAGAGTGTAGCCAGTGTGGGCTGTCTGAACACAATAGACACAGAAGACAGGTTTGTTACCTTTATTGAATGTACCACCCTGGGCTTTGAAATTGGCATGCTTTTTATAAATCTCCCAAAACCAATAAAATAAGACTCATGCAATTTTGAAAGTTGTGGGAAGAGGTACCTTTGGCACTGACAGTAACTCTGTCTTACAGGGCAGAATATCTAGACTTGTGAAATGCATTTTATAAAGTATCACACATTATTCCAGCTTTGCATCTGTTTTCTTTTTAATCTTGCATATTCAGATTGGGGATAATAATTCTTAGCAGGAACAAAGTTTCATGGATTTTGTGGCTATATTTTTATTTTTCACAAACCTTTTATGGCATTTATAGAAGAGTGCATTTCAGCTACTGTAATTTTTTTCTGTGAATAAACTCTAAAAAAATGTTTTCTTAGTGAGAATAACTGGATAAATTTCAGTGGTAGAAAGAGAGTAACATTTTCAAATATTAGGAGTTTCCATATTTAAATTTTAATTGCTTGATCTGGAAGACAACTTTAGTGATTTAAAGTTGCGGTGAAAGGCACTGTAAGCTTTGAAACCTACAATCAATTTACAAAAGTATGCCAGTTCTGAATTTATTGACCATCTGTCAGTCTTCACTCACTGCTAGCTAGCTGTCAGTGTTTATTATTTGATGCACTCTGTAATGAGTCACTGCAGGAAACAACCCATATCTCCATCACAATGACTAATGAGGTCCTTGTCTATCATCACCACCTTGGCCATCATTCTTTCCTTCCAGGCGTGGGTAAATGACCGTCCCTGAATCAAGAGGAGATTCCCAGAGCCATCTCAAGGCACAAAGTTACTTATGTACTATGCTAATTTCGATTGGCATGTAATAAATTCAGCTACAGTCAGTTAAAGCTCTTCTATAATAGTGCTTTTCAAAAATAATCATTAAAAGGACATTCTAAAAATTCAATAAGAACTATATAGAGTGTGTGTGTGTGTTTGTAGGGTTTTCTTTTACACACAAACACACACACTTTATATAGTTATTATTTGCCTATAATGTGCACTATGTTAAAAATAATTAAACAAATTTCAAACTGACAAGGTGAAATCCTGGGATACTGCTGGCCTGATCTGGTTTTTGTTGTTGATGTTGTTGTTATGTATCTTAGTTATACTTACAGCATGGAGGTGGCATTCTCTTAGTGAGATAGTCTGTCACCGTGGAAGGGCATGGACATTGGAAGCAGGCGAATGAGAATCTGCCACAGATTCACTGTGACATATTGGACGCCTACCCTTCTTCTTTGACCTTGAGGATCTTTGCATGTGAAATATAGATAATGTTCACTGCCCGGTAAGCTCATTAGTAATATTAGCTGATATGATATTGCGAAGCATCCGACACACAGGGGCACTCAATAAATGTCCGCCCTGGATTCTGGCATTGGCAGAAGCAAGAGTAGAGTGCAGAGACCAGAGAGAAAGAATTCAGAAAGAAAACCTGAAGTCTAAGTTTCAACCTGGAAGAAAGTTCTATGATTTATACTTTTTAGAAGATCAAGCTGCTATGGTTTAGGACAAGAAACCC
Source organism: Pteropus vampyrus (assembly GCF_000151845.1). Classification (NCBI taxonomy): domain Eukaryota; kingdom Metazoa; phylum Chordata; class Mammalia; order Chiroptera; family Pteropodidae; genus Pteropus; species Pteropus vampyrus. The sequence goes on from NW_011888794.1 coordinate 8,209,819, forward strand.
TAATATTTAAATAGAAATAGTTAATCATCTGATAGTTGCTTTAAATTATTTTAAAAGAGTCAAAAGGAGAGAGGGCAAAGCATAGACACAATAAATGATGACATCTATCGATTATCTAGTATCTATGTATCTATGTATCTATCGGTATCTATCTACATGAGTATATACTTGGAATGTGTCTACACATGTGCATTATTCGTAAAATAGAAGGAGAGTTATATGGGAGATGGAAATCATCCTGAGAGATAAAATATTTAAAAAAAGAAGAAACAACTATGATTGCCCCTGGACTAGAGCCATACCATATCACCAAGATGACTGCAAAGGGTATCTTTACATGGTTTGAACTATCAAGACATCCCTAGTTTTTTTAGTAATATGCGACAAAGATCCTGCCTCCAGATAAGTAATTGTTAATACCTGGATGTACATGCACAGAATGGAGAGACGACTCATAAATAGGTAATGAAAGCAGCATGACAGGAAAAGTTTGGTCCAGGATGAGAATGTCTACTTATTTTGATAAGGCTAATTGAAAATCAGATGTAGAGCTTCTCTAAGTG
>NW_011888794.1:8210431-8228266 GCF_000151845.1 Pteropus vampyrus
AGTTATACTTACAGCATGGAGGTGGCATTCTCTTAGTGAGATAGTCTGTCACCGTGGAAGGGCATGGACATTGGAAGCAGGCGAATGAGAATCTGCCACAGATTCACTGTGACATATTGGACGCCTACCCTTCTTCTTTGACCTTGAGGATCTTTGCATGTGAAATATAGATAATGTTCACTGCCCGGTAAGCTCATTAGTAATATTAGCTGATATGATATTGCGAAGCATCCGACACACAGGGGCACTCAATAAATGTCCGCCCTGGATTCTGGCATTGGCAGAAGCAAGAGTAGAGTGCAGAGACCAGAGAGAAAGAATTCAGAAAGAAAACCTGAAGTCTAAGTTTCAACCTGGAAGAAAGTTCTATGATTTATACTTTTTAGAAGATCAAGCTGCTATGGTTTAGGACAAGAAACCCTAATATTTAAATAGAAATAGTTAATCATCTGATAGTTGCTTTAAATTATTTTAAAAGAGTCAAAAGGAGAGAGGGCAAAGCATAGACACAATAAATGATGACATCTATCGATTATCTAGTATCTATGTATCTATGTATCTATCGGTATCTATCTACATGAGTATATACTTGGAATGTGTCTACACATGTGCATTATTCGTAAAATAGAAGGAGAGTTATATGGGAGATGGAAATCATCCTGAGAGATAAAATATTTAAAAAAAGAAGAAACAACTATGATTGCCCCTGGACTAGAGCCATACCATATCACCAAGATGACTGCAAAGGGTATCTTTACATGGTTTGAACTATCAAGACATCCTTAGTTTTTTTAGTAATATGCGACAAAGATCCTGCCTCCAGATAAGTAATTGTTAATACCTGGATGTACATGCACAGAATGGAGAGACGACTGATAAATAGGTAATGAAAGCAGCATGACAGGAAAAGTTTGGTCCAGGATGAGAATGTCTACTTATTTTGATAAGGCTAATTGAAAATCAGATGTAGAGCTTCTCTAAGTGAAAAAAAAAAAAAAAAAAAACATCAAGTATTTGAGGTGAAATAGTTCTTCCGTCTTTGTGTCCCAGGATGAGCTGCCAAGTTCTGGTGTTAGGTATATCAGTTATTACATAAACCTGGATATTGGGTGTAATTTAATGATTTGAGTTTGAGTTATTCTGTCATTCACTTTTGTATCCTGGACCCTGGAATTATTGAGTATTTTCCTTTATGATTATATCTTTCTCAAATTTTCTTAATATTTAAATGGAAAAGATTGAGGGTTTTGATTGGTGGCTCCTACCTAATACTATTTTTCTATCATGTAAACCTCTAAGAATTAGGTTCAAAATTACTAGAACCAATTTTACCTGAATAGATCTAATAGTTGGCTTGAAACTTGTAGAAATGACCAGTGTAGAAGGAAAAAATAATCCATCCATTCCAAGAGAAACTTATGGTGAGGTAGGGAGATCACTGGGCTAGTCTGCTGATTCTCTATTATCAGATCTCAATGTCTTGAATCCACTGGGGCCTAGGCATGATAGTTTCACTGATCCAGTAGTATAGAAACTTGATTTTTGTCAGTATTCTAGAGACATTCGAATGTGAAGGGGTTGGTTTGTAGTAATCAAACTCACATGAGAATAAAATATTCACCAGAATGTATTTTGCTATTATTGTGGGAATCGTCAGGCAGGTTAGAATGCTTATTTAGTCCCTGTATAGAAGCAAATTCTTATGGAAGCAAAGTATAATCACAAGGTAGTCTGGTGAGAAAAGAAAAAGAGAAAGATTTAGTTGAGTAATACAAATGTTTACTAATATAAAGGAAAAACGGGCAGACACTGTATAATAAAATCTCATGATCTGGATGTTGATAATTTGAATTAGTGATATTTTATTTTTGATTATGACTAATATAGAGTTAATTATACTTTAGGCTAGACCTAAGTTACACACATATAATCTATTAAAAATAACAAACAGGAAATTAAGTTTAATATATATATATTAGGAGCAAGTGGTTTGATATATATTAAAAGCAGAACATCATCATTTGAATATAATGTACTAATTAGAAATGTAATCAGATTTTAGAAATATAATCAGAACAGTTTTCTATAGAATAAGAATTTTTGGTCTTAAAGAAAACTCAAAAGATTATATTATCCATCTCTTTCCTTCTGCAGGTAAATAATTAGGGTGAGTGATCATTATTAACTAACCCAAGATCACATAACTAATTAGTATTGAGCTGAATCTGGGCGCTGAGTCTTCTGACTATTAGACTACTGGAGCTTTACTCTGTCTACTTATTCAAATTATCTCTAATCTATATAGGCAGCAAAAAAGCATCTAGCAGGACCAGTTAGTTTGTTTTAATATAAATATTTAAAAGCTGGCAATTTAATTTTTTAACAATTAATATGTAATTAAGACTTTTCACTAATTTCTCATTCAGTCTATAACAGTAAAATTTATTCACCCAAAAGTGAATAAATTTCTCATTATCATAAAACAGTAAATGTGATGGTTAATTCTATGTGTCAATTTAGTTGACTGGTCTCAGGGATGACCAGATAGCTGGTGAAGCATTCTTTCTGTGTTTGTCTATGAGAGTGTTTTTGGAAGAGATAAGTATTTGATTCAATAGACTGAGTCAAGACATTCACCCTCACAGATGTGGGTAGGCATCAGTCAGTCCATCCAGGGGCTGAATAGAACAAAAGGCAAAGAAAGGGCAAATTTACTTTCTTTTCACTTGAGCTGGGATATGCTTCTCTGGCCCTCAGACACTAGTGCTTCTGGTTTTTGGGCCTTCAGACTTGGATTAGGTTATACCACCAGATTTCCTGGTTCTCCAGCTTGCAGAGAGAGGATTGTGGGACTTCTTGGCCTTCATAACTGCATGAGTCAATTCCTATATGAAGATTTATTACAGGAATTGACTCATATATATTATATATAGATATATATGTATATATATAATATATCTATATATAATATATATAACATTATAAATATTATATATATAATATATATACAGAGAAACAGAACCAATATTATCTATATCTCTGTATATATATTATATGTATAATATATATGCATATATATTTTATATATACATATCTATATTATAGATAGATAGATAGATAGATAGATAGATAGATAGATAGATATAATATTGGTTCTGTTTCTCTGGAGAACCTTGACTTACATAATAAACTTTTCACATTTTCTAATGACTGGTTTGGCACTCTATAGTGTTGTTTCTAATGACTGGTTTGGCACTCTATAGTTTGTTCAGATAATTTGTGTTGGGAATTAGAAGTAAAGAGGTATCACAAAAACCAAATATAGAGGTCCTAAGGAACAAAAGTATGAATGTATTATAATTTGGAAAAAGCCCCCTGAATTTTCAAGCACTTAGAAAAGCACCTTTGAAGAAATTTCTCTATATACTTTCTTAGCGATAGTTTTTTCTTCTGAATTCTCTACTATTGTGCCAATAACAAGTCTCACTGTAAAAATATAAAATTACTTCTTCAATTTCTTTTGAGTTTTACAGTGAAGATCGTTCTAGAGATTTCTTCAAAAGCAGAATGACTTTAAAAAGAAAGAAAAATAGAAGCATTAAGAGTTGTTAGTGAATATAGCTCTTATACTGTTCCTTTACTTCTCAGACAATGTTATTTAACTAATCTCGTCCTTGGGTTCTGTTCTCCTGTTTCCTATTCAAGACTGTCACTTTTGTAAGAATTCAGTGTCCTTTGTGCTGTGGGTTTAATGCAGTTCTAAAATTATGTTTCAACCAAATGCTGTCGCAATGATGGTTACCTAACTTGTAAAAAGATGTATATGACAGATAAAAATGTTCTCCTCTGATGCCTAAATTGACGGTTTCTCTTTTCATCAGTTGTTAGATAAATCAATTAAAGCTTATTCACAATTAATAATAAATGCTACCATAGGAATACATCTCAGAAGTGTAGAAGGGATCAGAAAAATCATCATTCTGCAACCTCCATAAGAATAATTGCTTTAGTACAAATCATCATTGCATGATGAAACTAGTGTAGAAAAATAGAAAAATAGAGTGAGCAACAGGAAATTTACATAGTCTCAAAGATTTCCTCCCAAGATTCTTACTGATCACAAAGGGAGAATGAGTAATTCTACAGTGGCAATGTCTGGCACGCCACCTTAACTGATGATCAAAGTTAATGTCACCATTAATGGGACAGATCAACTTCACGTGCCTCATGATATGACGTAGCGAGAAGGACACATCAGTCTTGCGTTATTTTTGTCAAAAGTGTATAAGCTGAATCTAATTGTAAAAAAAACCTTGGTCAAACCAAAATTAAGGAACATTCTACAAAATCACTGGCCTATATTCTTTAAAATGTCAAGGTTAAGAAAGACAAAGAAAGAGAAAATTTTCCAGATTAAAGAAAACTAAAGTGCTAAATGAAATGTGTGATCTTGGATTGGATTTTGGACCAGAAAATAAATTTTTACTATTTTTCTTTTCTGTGAAGGATGAATGAGACAAGTGATAAAATTTGAGTGATGTTGTAGATTGATGATATTGTGCAAATGTTGGTTTCTAATTTTGATAATTCTGCTGTGGTTTTATAAGAGAATATTTTTATTCTTAAGAAATACATACTGAAGTATGTAGGCATGAGGGACTTTATGTCTGCAACTTTCAAATGTTTTAGAAAAAATTACATTATTAATTACTATTGATATTAGAATATTACATATAGTATAATTTTCAGGATTATAGTGAAAGGTATATTAGTATTTGCTGTACTATTTTTATAACTTTTAGGTCTTAAATTCTTTAAAAATAAACAGTTAAAAGTGATCGCATGGTTGGCATCTAATAGACTGTTTTGATGATAATTTATTTGACTAAAATCACACTTATCGAGTGCCTCCTATGGAGCAGTAATTGTGGTGGGTTTCCTGTGAGGTATTTCAAGTAGTCTTCACATGACCCTGTAAGTAGGGCATTGTTATAACAATTAAATAGCTGAGAACTCTCTCATTTAGGGAATAACCACTTAACTGGGGGACATGTTCAAGTCACATAACTAGAAAATAGCAGAGACAAAATTTGAGCTGAGTTTGCCTAGTTTCATTTCCAGCATTTTCTCTGCTATACCAGACCATCAATCTACATTGTAGCAAATTACTGCATCTTCCAAGAGTAATGAATGGCTTTAGAGATAAATGTGTGGAGATATATATCAAGAAGTGGTTTTAGTCTCCTGGGTTATAATGTCAACACATCGTTGAAACCGTAGATCTCAAAAGTTTGTGAGTGCCTTGGACACAAACTATATTCTCTTGATGCCTGTTTTAAAAGCATCTAGAAGTGTGTCGGGCACATAGTAGTCCTTAGTGGATATTTGTTGAGTAAATAAATGAACATGAAACACAATTTTGTTGTAAGAGATATAGAAACATGTTGGAGAACAGGGCAGGTAGATTATCAGAGGAGTTTGACAATAAGGTAAGAGTTAAAGGATATAGAGAATAGATGCTGATTTTTATTTGCAGTGAATGGAAATAACTTCCCCCTCTGTTGAGTAAGTACAGAGATTGTTTTGGCAACATGTGTCTCTTGAAGAAGGAGTAAAGAAAGATCAAGAAACTCACCTTGAAAACCTGTGACTCTCAAAGGTAGGAACTGAGGCAACAACTTCAACTTCCACAGAGAGCTGAGAGGAGAGGTTGGTTTTGAGATGAGAGTTGAGGGGAATCACCGGGTACTCTACATGCAGTGGAGTCCCAGAGAATTCTGGGAAACCGAACACAGATATAAAGAGTTGCTTAAGGGGTTCAATTTTTCAGGGTAGCAAAAAACATCATCACTGGTTGTCAATGTGGTAAATGAGTTTGGAGGTCAAGAGGACTCAACAATTTTAATTATTTGTTTTCATTCTCTTCCTTCTATGTCTGACGTGTGTAATCTATTTTCTTCTTGTTATTTAAATAAAACCTCGATACCGTTTTAAGAAGTTAGTCGTTCAACTATTTGACAAAATGGGATGAAGCAGGTATGGCGTAATATTATTTGCCTGTGAAAGCTTATGAAAGGTTGAATGCATGAATGTGTTATGAATGAATGAATTCCAAGCACATTGGATACAGTTTAGGCCTGGGCCTAGGCCAAACTCTCTTATCGTTTTTAGGATGTCACTCTCTGGCTCGTGTGCTAAAAAGTGACTACAGTCCTTATCACTCTTCTAGCACTGGGCAGCTACAGTGGACATCAAGTCATTTTACAAAGTGGCCAGTACAGTGGCTCCTACATCAAGACCATTTCCTGTGGTTATCCCATGCAGCCCAGTGTAACCCAAGCTCATGACAGCGTAGTCCTGGCCACCTCCAGACAACATTATGCACAAGATCCCAAATGTGAGGCCTTTTGGTCCAATTGGATCATGTAACTGTCTTATTATTTCTGATATCAACTTAAATAAGCGGGAAAAAATATAGACTTTTCAGTCACAACTGAAATTAAATGATTAATTCATGATAGGTAGTTCGGCAACCTATAATTCAAATAGTTAGAGATTCTCTTTATTTACTAGTTTTCCAGTATTTCACTGTTGGAGATTTCAATCAGTAGGCACAATCCTCTATTGAATAAAACATTCTTAAATTTGACAGTAAAACCCACTAAAACTAGCTTTAGTGACATCCAGTATTTTCAGAAATGAAGTGAGAAGTATCACCACTTAAAGACAAAGTTTTCATGAAATAGCAATACAATATACCATTCCAATTTGCTGAATCATAGTATACTCTGGGTACCAGTTCAGTAGTGCAGATACAACTCAGTGACATTATAACATGGGTGACACCACTGAAGTTAATAGATTTATCTGTTGGAGAAAAAATTTAGGGGAGCAACAAATTCTGAGATATTTTGTAGATGCACTGACTTGGGAGAGTGAGCTACTGGTCTTCACTATGCAATTAAGTGGTTTATGAACTCAGTAAATGCCAATCTATTTGTGTTACCCATCAATAAAAAGGTTGGAGATTTTTTAAGATCTCAAGATACTCCTACCAGGTTGTAAATTCTGTAATTTGAAGGGTGTGTTTATTATGGTATAGAGTGGAAAATGATGGAATGAGTTTAGCATTTTCACCTCAGTAGGCACATAGTTACCTTCTCTCAATATCCTATTCTTTCATTTTGCCAAAAGATGCCATACAATAGAGGCCACTGCCAGCATTGTAAGATTTGGAAATATCCAATGCTTATCATCACCTATCCATCCTTACTCGGCTTTCTGACATCCCATCTTTTTAAGATGATCAAATAGACAAGCTCTGTAGACCAAAATGCTTACCAGGACTCTGTTTTAATTTTGTTGTTTACTGTATTTCCTAGAATTTTTTTTAAAAGTAGATGATTATTAAAATCAAATGGCATTTAAAATAATAGAGAGCAGTATTGCTGGTTGAATTTTAGACATTGTGACTGATAGTAGATATAGTTTGGAAAAGGTGTTTATGCCTGTCTTCTTTGAATCTTGCTGTAGGTGGGCTGACTGCCTCTCCTATATTTGTAAGGATATCCCTAATTTACACTGTCTCCATGGCTTTCAAATTATGTCTACTCACTATCTGAGAAAGCACTATAGGCAGATAGTCCTGTTTTCTTCTTATTGCTTGGTTCACAATTTCATTGTGATATTTGTTGAATGTCACTGAGTTGTAAAGAAATTTTATATGGCAATGTTTACAAAAACGATCAGAAAAGTTCTATTTAGTAGATACAAACTATTCTCTTACTCTTTTTTTGTGATGATGAGTCATATTTCTCATTTAAGAAAGTTAAGCAAATGTGAATTAATGGAAATCAAATACAATTTGATGATGATGATGTTTTTTGTTTTTTTTTTAAGCGACTGCCTCTTTCCCTTTGGCATTTGCTTCTGAGAAGTTCTCATTACATATTTTTAGCCTAAGGTCTGCTGAAAATCATTCAAGCCCTTTAGAAATTCTGGTGTCAAATCCTTCTAGATGTATATTTTAACACTCCAGCCTTGTTTGAAACATTTATTCCCTTTGGACACTTCAGTGTCATGCTTTTAATCACTTTGCCTTGAAGAACTTGCTTTTTTTTTTTTTTTTTCCATTCGTTTGACTAAAAGCCTTGGGTTTTTATTTTATTCTCTTTGTCCTTCCCTGTACAAATCACTTCTGCCAGTTCCTTTCAATATCAAGGGGATACACACTATATCAAATAAATCCCTCTCCCCTTTAAAATACAAGACATTTTTGTGAGGGGGTGGTGATGGCAATGGGTATTGAGACTTACGAGGCAATATGAAGACAGCATCTAGGTTACTCATCACCAAATCCTTTCAGCCTTAAGATTTGTAGAAACTTAAACAGAGGGAAAAACTCTTAATGTTTCACATATCTACATGATAATGAATAATGATTAAATGGGAATTTAAAAAACTTTACTATTTCATGTTTTTATTCAATTTCTTTTGTAGCACTGGAAATATTTCTGTATTCAGTAAATGAAGTGCTCACTCCATATATTTACTTACCTTTCCCCTGTTATTCAGTCATTCCAAATCTTTTGGCTCATTACCTCTTTTCTTTGGATATCAATATATTAGATTAGATAACCAGTGGTTTTGGCATTTTACTGTTCTTAACTTTGCTAAATGATTACTCTCAGTTACAATTATCCCAATATTTCAAACCAGTTACCTGTTCTTAGCGTCTCCCCTGAAGTTGTTATTTTCTGTTGGGTTTCGAATGCGGTCAGTTCCTCAGCACAGAAGTACTTTTTTTCATGTGGCAGGAGAGACTCCTCTGAGTGGGGCATGCGTGAAGATGGGTGACAGTTGGACACTTAAGCAGCTGCTTGATGGCAAATGGAGGAGGGAGGCTTCAAGTACATGGGCACAAGGACACAGTGAAGCAAAGCTCAAGCAGCGAGGCATGGCTGTGAAACCCTGGGACATGTCAGCAAGACCCACTGCAACAGGAAATCAGGTTCTCATTTAGAAATTCAAAATAGCAGCTAACTTTACTGTGTCTGTGTCTGAAGGTAAGTCTTTTTAAAACAAGGCACATTAACTTCTTGGTTTGTAGTCAAGGGCAATTTTGTTTTCACCAGATAAGCACCCCTGGCTGATTATCAGTTTTCTTAATTTCCATGGTAAAATTTATTTCAAATGAACCTTTAGTCTATTGCATGGTTACAAAGTCATTTAACTTATGGTATGAAATGTTGTTACTTATAGTAGGTTAGTAAGGATACGTCTGATACAATGATATTATTACCTTAGATAATTTGCAGAAAGATTTGGAAACAGCTTTAAGGCATGCAGCTCCATGGAGTAACTAGACCAAGCATACCTAGAGTCAGAAAAAAGAAATAGTGTATGTGAACTCAGATACTAAGAAATTTGACATTCTAAAACATTATATATAAAATTTAAGATTTTATACATCTAGAGCTAAAATATAGGATTGATACATGAAATTTAAAGCTTCAGAAACTTGTTTATGTTTCCTGTATTATCTCTAAACTAATGGCTATTTATTCATCCAAAGCAGATAGTTACGGAGTATCAATTTGTACCTGACAGTGGCTGAGCATTTAGTGGGATAGCATAATAAACAATAGTAAGTTTTGTAAGGTGCTGTCACTCTCTGAGAAGATAAAAAACCATGTCCATACAGTGTGGTATAAGATTAAATTATAACAAATTAAAACCCCAAATTTGAGCAAGTAACAGGGTAACATTTTGAGCAAGTAACAGGGTAGCAAATTTGAGCAAGTAACAGGGTGGCATTTTGGGAGACAAAGTGGAGTTGAAGAAGTGAGTAAAAAATATCCCCCTTCTGAGAGTGGCCAGCACCATTAGGTAAATGTCATGAGGAGCTAAAGAGCGCCTCAGATTCCATGGTTTTGGTGAGTACTATGCACAAATGGTACAAAAAACCAAGGATTAGATTACTATGTACGAGGGGTTCACCTTCTAGAAAGATGCAGAAGACTGCAGGAGCCTGACGAAATCCTTCCGTTTTACGAGGGAATCTGTTATTAGAGAACTCAAAGCAGAGACAGATGGAGGAAGTTATAGGTAAACCCAAGGAAATATGGGGAACTGCAAGATACATTTACTACACCTGGGTGTTCTCAGTGCAGGCTCCCAGATAAGCTAGCCACCCAAGATGATGCAGAATTCTGGAGTTTTCAGAACTTGGTCTATGATTTTAATTCCTGGAGACTGAGCATACTCACATCAGGTTTGGTGATGCTACAGAGAGGTAAAGACTGTCTCTGCTAGGAGAGTGGCTGCAATCCGATAGAACCATGTGGGCATCCTGATAGCCAAATTAATCAAAGTAGGCCATCTTCCGCTCACCTCTTCTTGACCTGCAGATGATGTTGCAAGCCCTTGGAGGTTTTGTTTTATGGAAACCTTCTCAGCTCAATAATATTAACGAACACTGGATTTTAATTTTAAAGTTATTATATCTACATCAAAATCTATTTATGTATGTTTCTATCTATATACCTCTATCCATCTATCATCATCTATCTAATTTGGCAGACCTTTGCACAATAATTTTAATATATCCTTAAAGTTAAATTACTAGATTCCGAAGAGGGCAGGCATATTTAAATTTTGATATATGCCATACAGCATCTCTACAGAAAAGTTTTACCCATTTGTTTTCCAACCAACAGTGTCTCAAAGTACCTGTTACCTATACAGTCATGATAATTAGTTTTTCTTTTCAGTCTTTTTAATCTTGGACAATTTGATAGGTAGAAATACTAGATCACTATTACTTTAGTGTACAGTAGTACCCCCCTAACTGTGGGAGGTACTTTCCAAGACGCCCAGTGGATGCCTGAAACCAGATAGTACCAAACCCTGTATATACTATGTTTTTTTCTATGCATGTGTACCTATCTATAATAAAATGTAATTTATACTTTAGGTGTAGTAAGAGATTAACCACAATAACTAAAGATAAAATGGGACAATTATAATATAAGCTGTAATTAGATTATGTGAATGTGATCGCTCATTTCAGGGGATCCTGTCAAATCTTTGTATGAGTTCAAGGCTTTCTTGCATGACACGCCATTAACTAGGACATGTTTTCCGTTCATGTTTTCCACCCATAAATTCAACACTTTTTCTATCTTAACCAAGAACTTACCATGCATTGTGGATGTAACTTTTGCTGTTTGAGATATGACAATAAAACTAGCATTAATTTCTTTCTCCTTCACAATTTCATTTTTACCATAGACTTAGCAACCTCAGCAAATGATATTCTTTTTTTCTTTATTAATTTGAGAACTTTCTCCTTTTCACTTAAAGGAAGCACTTTACAGTTTTTCTTTGGCGTATCCAAATGCCAGCATCACTAGTCTTGTACCTTGTGGCCTTTATTAAGTAAAATAAGGGTTATTTGAATACAAACACTGTGATAATTTGACAGTTGATCTGATAACTAATATGGCTACTGGGTGACTAATGAGCAGGGAGTTAATACTGCATGGATATACTGGACAAAGGGATGATTCATGTGCCACAATTTAAAACTTATGAATTGGTTATTTCTGGAATTTTCCACTTAATATTTTTGGATCATGGTTGACTGCCAGTTACTTAAACCACAGAAAGTGAAACCATGGTTAAAAAGGAGATTATTGTACTTTTTTTTCTAGTAGAATATTCAATACTCACGTATGTTTCACATATTTATTTGCCATTAATCCTTTTTTTTTTTTTTGGTAAATTTCTAGTTTATAACTTGTTTTTTTCCACTATTAGTGTACTTATATATTGCCTACAGATTTATAAGTGCACTTTATAGTGCAGGGATTAGACTGTTTGTCAAATAAATACATTCATTCAACAAAAATTTATCGAGTGGCTTCTCAGTAGGAGTCTAGGAACTATGCTAAAAATTATATTAATTCTCTGATTATTGCAGTTTAATTTTGATTATGTTATTTTTAATCATACAGAAATTTCAGGAACATTTACTAATCTTTTCATTAATTCTGGCTTTGTTCTCATGCTAGAGTCGTTAGTTTGTTACACAAAATTATAAATAAGTGTAAAACTAAGCTTTTTTAAAAAAGAAAAACTTCCTAGTTTTTCAATAAACTTACTTATATATTATATATTTATGTGTTTAATTCATTTGGAATTTGGTTTGTATTGACTATAAAGTAGAAATACAGCTTTTTATACTAATGACTTTTAAGTTGTAATTTTATTTTTAATAAAATTATCATCAACCGTATAAAATATTATCTTGTCATATGTTTGATTCCAGGCATAACTAAGATTTTTTTGAGCCTGTATTATTTTATCCATTCATGTATTTATCCATGTGTCAGTTCCTCAGCATTATTTGATACCATTTTATTTAGACATTTTAAATGTTTGATTTGACAATAATATTTTTTTCCTTCTCGCCCTCCCTCTATTCTTCCCTTCTTCTTTTTCTCATTCCTTCTTTCCCTCCTTTCATTCTCCTTTCCATTTTTTCTTTCTTTCTCTTTGCCATCTTTGGCAAAAAGTTTTATTATTGGCCTTATGCTCATTTTATTTTAAAAAAATATTAGGATAATTTGTTATTTCTGTGTGCTCCAGAGCATTTTTAAATAGCATAAAAATTATATTAAAATGAATTTTACCATAATTTCCTTTTCATAAAACATTTTGTTTGGATGGGGTAATTATCTTACAGATTCCCAATTTTTTTCAAAGCTCTTAGTGTAATTAGGTTTTCTACATCCTTCTGAATCAGATTTAATTTGTTTTGTTTTTCTAGAAATCATTCATTTTATCCATATTTTCAAATTTACTATCAGAGAGTTGTACCAAAGAGCTTTTAGAGGTCTTTGATTCCTGAGTAACTGTGGAAATATATACATATTTGCTTTTATTTTTTTTTAATTTATCTTTTAATTTTGTATCTTTTAAATTTTACAGTTATTGGAATTCTTTCTTGTATTCCTTTATATATGTAAACATTTACAAATATTCAAAGACTTTAAACATATGAGTACCTTGTATTGGACTATATCAGTGTTCACCAGTATTTACTACCCCTTGTATATTTCTCTGCTCTGTTGACTATAGATGTGGTCATGTGACTTGGCGCAGCTAATTAAATACAAGAAGAATGGGAGTCATTTTAGTTGACAACCATATGACCTAACTCACAATTTGCCTTTTTTTGGGTCCCTCTGCCATGACAACGAGCCATGTTTTAGATGGAGGCCACTCTGTCAGCCTGGGTCCTGCGGTGAAGATAATGTGATGCAGAACAGAACTACAGGCAGCCCAGACGTGAAGAGCCAGAGAGAAATAAACCTTTGCTGTTTATGCCACTGAGATTTGGGGTTTGTTTCTTACAGCAGCCTAACCTAGACTCTCTTGACTCATATACTTCTTTGCTAAAACAAATAACAAAAAAGAACTTTAAGAGTCCAGTTAACAGTTAGATAACTTATATTTCTGAGAAGAGTTTCTTGATATACAGATTGTTGTATTATTGGCCAGAAATTTGAAGTAGATTTTAAGAAAACAATTTCTGAATTAGAGAGTTCCCCGTTCTGCGACTTACTAACCGTGAGTAAAGTTGAAAATATTATTTAAGCTTTTTAAGATTTATTTCTTCATTTATAAATTGCTAATGATAACATCTGTATCATGCAGTCCTGATAGAAAGAATTTAGTGAAATGAAAGGTATAAAGTCCCTAGCACATAGCAAATACTTATGACAATTACACCTCTGTTGACACTTCTGACAGTATGTTCAAACTATTTAGCATTTGGAAAATGTCTTTTTCTTTAGTCACACATACCTGGGCTTCTTGGAATTTATATTTAGCTTTAGAGATATTTTTTCTGTAATTTTCAAATACCATAGTGATTTACCAGTATTATTCTTTAACTTTTTATCTGTTATTATTTCCAACATTCTGTTTTATTTTAAGACCAACCACCTGCCTTCTTTTCCTCTGGGTTTTAAATTTATTATACTGTTGACTATCTTGAAGTTTAGAATTTCTTAAGAGTTTTATATGTCTTGCAATTATTTAAAAGATTAGAAATATACATATACATAGCTGAGTCGTTACTTCCTAAGTCATCAGGAGTTAGCACAAGCAAATACATTTTAAAGGATGCTACAACTGAAAAGCTTTTTGTAGGGACTGTGGGAAAAAGAGTTTGATAAACTCTCAAGGTTACTTCGATTTCCTGCACTCAAACAGAACAATGAGATACCTGACATCATTTTGGAAACAACAAAAACTTGTTTCTTGTTTTTTTATTGTTACATATCAAATGTAGTGATGTAAACAACACCCCTTTATCACTTTGTAGTTTCTGGTGGTGAGTCAGGAGTCTGGGCATGGCTCTGAAGGGTCTCACAAGGTGTCAGCCAGGGCTGTCATCTCATCTGTAGCTCAGAGTCTTCTTCCAAATTGATTCATGGTTTGGGTAGAATTCAGTTTCTCGAGATTATAAGACAGAAGCTCCCAGGTCATAGAGCTCACCCCTAGTTCCTTGGTACACAGCCTTTCTACAGGCAGTTCATATCGGAACAGCTTATATCTTCAAGGCCAATAAGAGAGTCTCTTTTGATAAAATGAAGTCTTATATAATCTAACCTAATTGTGGGAGTGACATCTTGTCATCTTTGTCATATTCTGTTGGTTAAGAGCAAATCATAGGTGTCACCTACACTCTAGGAGAGGGCATTATAGAAAAGCTTGTATCATTGTGGGATCATCCTAGGATGTGTTTACCACTGAACTTTAGTTAACTGATTCTGTAATAAGGGGTGATATATACCTACTAAGGAAACCGCTGCTTTATCCTGAATAATGGTTATAGACATCTAGAATATTTTATTTCTAATAGAGATTAGCATGTGAAAGTCCTAAGGAGATTAGAGTTCAGATGCCTATAAATTAAGATTATACCTCATGGCATTTTCATATATATATATATATATATATATCAGAGAACTGGCTGTGTCCTGATATTTGTGAACAATGTGCTCATGATATATTTTTTTAATTTCTGATATATATATATATATATTTCTTAAACTTGTGAACAATATTTTGCTTGAATGTCAATGGACATTTAAGAAAGGAATTGGTTAAATCTAATATCCATTGTTATGCTTTATAATTCTGTTTCCTCAGAAAGAGATATTTCCTTCTTATAGTTCATCTAGAGAAGAAACAAAAAACAAATTTCATTTAGTAATCATTTCCCATGTTATAGTAAAATATTTTTTGCGTGAGCAGATTTTGCAGAATTAACATATCTTAAATGATATTTATTTCTTTATTTCTTTATGCGAATAAACTAGGAAAGATTTGCTGGCAAGAACAATAAACCCTCCAGACCATAGTCCATGTATATATGACATAATCACTGTAAACTAGGCCACACGTGCTGTAATTTATCTTGATCTCCAGGCATGTTTTTTTTTTTTTCCTTTTATATTTTAATATCCCTTTTTAGTTTCTTAGTCAAATGAATATTGGTACACATTTCTCCAGAACTTTAAATTTAATCTTAAGGTTTGCTTTGAAACAAATCCTGACAATTGTCTTGAGTGATTGTATATAATTTTTTTTTATCTATAGATATTTGAGAACAGTGGAGAAAATATTGACAGGAATGGGAACACTGGTATTTTCTTCCTTCTTTCTATTTCTATCAGAAATGGTTTGTGTCATAATGATAAATTTAGGCCCTGATTTCCTATAGGGATACTAGTTATCTTCTTCAGTCCTTTGCTAACCTCTGGTATGCAATTTAGTTATTTAGAATGATGCTCTGTGTTCAGATGTCTTGTTAACATTTAAATCATTTCAAAGCAATGTTCTGTTTCTTGAAAGTCAGGCAAAATTCTTCCAAAGATGTGACAGTTTTTTTTTTTTTCTCTTATCAATAGATAATAGATGAGATTGCAGTGACAAAATGTAGACAGAAAAGATATGTCAAAAAAATCATATACAAGTTGTAAAAAGAAAAAAATTAAAATTTAAATCTCTTTGAAAGTTAAAGATGTGCGTTTCCAAGTTTTTTCATTGTTTTTGCTCTATTTCTTTTAAGAGAGCAATACTTGAAATGGACAGGTTCTTATATCCTAATTGTTTCTACTTTTTTTCCTTTTAAAAAAGATCACTTCTTTTCATCTTATTTCAAGCTTTCTGTTCTTTATCATTTTAAATCATACCTATCTTACCTGTGTTATCTCAGGCAATCCTTGTGGCAATCTAGCCACAATGAGCAGGTAGAGTTTGGAGCCATTAAAATTTTTCTTAACTTCCAAACTTAGAATTTCTGTTATTTCTGGGTATGCCTCCAGCGGCCACTGGTACTGAAATCACCAGATAATGAGAGATTTATACAGGCTGATCATTAGGCTCAAAATAGGCTCTGGCTTATCCAAGTCTTTTGAAATTAAAATCATCTTTTTTTATGAGTTTTCCTCTGCCACTGCCCAAAGTCCTAAGCTCCCCTTCTCACCAGCAGCTCCATGATGCTTTGGAAGTGTTCGCCCTTGACCCAGTCTTTTACTTTGTGTTTCTTTTTCAGCTGTTCCATCGTACTCCTGGAAATACTGCTTCATAGTTACTACTCCTTGTTCCTCATCCTCTTCTCCAGGGGTCTATCTGTCCCTTTATCTTAACAGAAAGAATCCTCTTCCGTGATAGCTTTTCCTCTGTAGCTTTTTCAAGTAACGCTATTCTTTCAAAATCTGAAACCCAGGGTGAGATGTAGGATTAGTGTCTTTGTCACTTCTTATTGGCATGTCCGTACATTTACCGCTCTGTCATTGTCTAGAAAGTACTGCTCTTACGTTCACACCTCTTAACTTTCTTCTTTGCCTCACGCTGTCATTCACCAAACTCTCAGTCACTCTTCCTCGTGAAGCAGACACTTGAATGAGCTTTTGGCTCACAGTTCACCTCTCATTCCAAGGCCTGCCATTATTCTGAGTAATGTCATTACTCATACAGAAGACCTATCCGATTCAAGACTGCTCCTTCTCATCACCTCATACCTCCATGGACACACACTTTCAAGTTACTTCACGCGTGCCTTCCCACAGTCACACCCTGGATCTTTTCATCTAAAATTGCTCCACTTCCAAAATCACTAATGGAATCACCTAACTTATGATCACCTTTTCTCTTTCTAGTCTACACATGGCTTCTTCCACAATTGCCTTACTACATTAGGACTGCCACACTCACTGACATATTTATTGTAATAAAATAACCCTTTTTCACTTTCTTTTCTTCATCTCCCTTCTTAATTTAACTTTCTACCTACATAATAATCTTACCGTACCTGTACCCTAAACTTCCTTACTCTTCTCTCATTTTTTTTTTTTTTTTTACCCCCTGGAGAACTCTAAACAAGGATAAGTCCTACTATTATCTTTCTTCTGGCCTTCCTGACCACCTGGAGGCAGGCACATCACAGAGAAAGTATCACTGTAAATTCATGATCACTCACTTCAGCTTGGCCTTTAATCCTTCCCAGAAATTCATTACCCATGGAATTTTCTTTGGGCTCTTCTAATCTCAACAAAAACTATTTCAAGTCTTCCCCGCCACCATCAAACTTCATAACTCCCACGTTTTCTTCCACTTTCTCAACAAATATCTTTTCTCACTATACAAAAATGTAGAAGTCACCTCTAAATGCCCTGCTGCCAAATGTACCAGTCTACCTACATTATTTTCCAATCTGTCATCCTTCACTACTACTACTACTACTACTACTACTAC
>NW_011888794.1:8229066-8260290 GCF_000151845.1 Pteropus vampyrus
ATACCTCTGTGTTTCTGTAGGCACTTTCAATTTCCTTCTAATTTGAACTTCTGGCATCATTTAACAATACTGGCTATATTCTACCTAACACTCTTGGCTTTCTCAACACCATATTATTTTGGATTTCCTCCTGCCTATGTGCCTTATCCTCTTTCTCTCTTGTCAAACTTACTTTCCTCTACCTGGCTCTTAAATCTTAAAATTTCTTAAGGCTTAATCTAGAATTTCTTCTATTCTTACTCCATATTCTTTTTCTGGACAACCTCATCCATGACATAACCTTAGTTACCAAATATAAAACGATGGTCTCTAAATATATATATCTCCAGCTCAGTCTTCTTCTCTGAGCTTCAACCTACCTGACTGCCAACTTAACACAACCGCTTAACTATCCCAAAGTATGTCAAATTTATCAAGAACAAAATTAAAATCTTTATCACCAAATTATTGTCTATTTTTTAAAAATGGCACCTTAATTTACTTGTTAAACAAGAACACCAAGAGCGATCCCTGACTCCTTTACTCTCTTGACTACCATATCAAACCCACTCTACTTTCTTTTCTAAATATTCCATGACTCAATTTCCTTTATTTTCAATATCACCATAATAATCCAAATTACTCTTGTCATTTGCCTATGTATTAGGGTTCTCCAGAGTATATATGTATATATATATATATATATATATATATATATATATACACACACACACACACACACACATATACATATATATATATACATATATATATTTAATCAAACTTATATAAGTTTTTATAAGAATTGTTTCCTATGATTATGGAAGCTGAGAAGTCCCTGGATCTGCAATGTGCAAGCTGGAGACCAAAAAAGCCAGTGGTGTAATTCGGTGTGAATCCAAAAAATGTGAGAACTGGGGAAGTTGATGCTGTAAGTCTCAGTTCAAGTTCAAGGCCTGAGAATTGGGGGCTAATGATGGAAGTCCAGTCTGAATCCAAAGGTCTGACAACTAAGCGTGTAAATATTTACTTAGCCCCTCAACAAATTGCACAATGCCTACTTACATTGGTGAGGGAGAACTTCTTTACTCAGTCTACCAATTCAAATACTAATCTCTTCAAGAAATGCCCTCAAAAACACGCTGAAATAATGTTTTACCAGCTATCTGGGCATCCTTTAGCCCAGTCAAGTTGACACGTAAAATTAACCAGTACAGCCTAAGATACAGAATTGACCAATAACATTCTCTCCATATCTTACTTTTCCCCTATGATATATTCTTTGTACTGCAACCAGAATTTTTACAACACCAATCACGAGACACCTACTGAGCTTAAAAATATTTTAATGGGATATCATTGATCTTAGAAATAAAAGGACCAAACTTATTATAATTGCTGAGAAGACCCCAATTGTCTGGCTCCTTGCTCCCCCTGCTCTGGTCTCTTACCTTGGTCTCTGCTTTTCGTTACATTGACCTTGATTCCCTGGGATTTGCCTGTTCATTTCCACTGCCTGGTTTTGCATGCACTGTTTTTCTTTGTCAGGAACATCTTCCTCCTCCCTCTCTCTCTGTTAATTCATTCATACTTAGTATCATAGTTAATTATTTTTGAGGAAGCTTTCCTTGACTCCCAGTATAAATCAGATATATGTGATATATTCCTCACATAACTGATTATTTCTCTCAGTAAACCTGTCTCTAGTCCTAATTATGTATCATCACTTGATTATTTGATTAATATGACTCCTCTAGTAGACTTTAGTCTCACTGAAAATAGGAACTGTGTACTTTTTGCTCATCATTTGTATTATGAGCACATAGTACACTATCATATTATATAGACATTCTATGGATATTCCTGTAATTAATAAATTAATCTTAGTTGATGTAAAGCAGAGGGGCAGCTACTTAAAGTAAACTAATTTGGAAGGAAAATGTAGATGGCAAGATTTAGCTGGCAAGTAAAAATTACTTTTTCTACTTTGTTCCACTAGATTGGTTTCCATTATGGTTGGGTTTATATTGGTGATTTTTTAGTAGGGTAGAACAATAAAGAATTACTAAGGAAGTTTTTGAAAATGCCCATTCTTGCCCCAACCCACATCGCTAAGGAACAACGTAATCATACTGTGAGGTGAAATGAGGTGGGGATAGGGATAGTAACTGCGAAAGCGGTTGTTTTAGGCTTGATAAATAATCCATATGTCAATGAATAAAATACTCTTAACGTGACTATTTGGGAAACTGAACCAAATTTCCTAGAAAGCAAATGATTTAGTTCAGCTGCACAAACCCATTAAATTACTGAAAGTCTCTGTGTGTGTGTGTGTGTGTGTGTGTGTGTGTGTGTGTGTGTGTGTACTAAAAACAATTCTATAATGCTATAAGGTACAGCATGAGCAGGGAATGGTGAGTTGAAATTGATGACATAAACATAGATATGATCATTCATAGCCACGTGTCACATCTTAAGAAGCCCCTTATGGGTTTTGAACAGGGAAATAACAAAGTAAATTTTTTTCTAGAATTCCTGATTCTCAACCAGTATGGCTAGGGTGGAGATAGAAGTAGGAGGTGATGAATTACTAAAAGGATTTGCTCAAATTACTTATGCCTCTACACATCTAGAAGATTTCAGTCATACAGTTGGCAAGGAGAGTATCACCTCTTGCTCCCTGTCTAGTTAAGGATTTTTGGAGTAGGAGAAAATGTGTTCCACCCTTGAGATGTCGTGAGGTTAAAAAAATTTATTGAGCTTAGGGAACTATTTCAAAAATACATAGCTCTACTGGCTGAATGCAGATGAGTTTGAGAAAGTAGAGACCATTTGTTTATCTCACAAGCATTTGTCGAGGGTCACCATCTTCTAATTAATATGCAGCTACTGCTGTCCCATGACGTATTTTTATATCTGCCTCCATGGAGCCTGCATCCTTGTGAGGAGGTTAATAACAAACAAGTGAACCTATGTAGATAAAATTTATGTTGTGATACATGCAATGGAAGGAATACAGAGAGTCCCATGGCTGAGAATAATAAGGACAGGTGGAGACTTCTTTACAAAAGGACTTTTGGGAGAAGAAATATCTAATCTTATAATTTAAGGACAAAAATCCAAAGGAAAAATGTGTTCAGAATGGACAGTGAATTCAAAGGTCAGCAGAGGGAAAGAGGTTACTGTACTCCAAGAACTGAAAGGCCATCGCAGCCTGTGGCACCATGAGCTGGGGCCAGAGATCCAGAGAGCAGGTGTCATGTACTGAGATGGAAAGTGATCAAGGCCCAGGTCAGTAGGTTTAGTTCAAGGTGACAAGTTTATATTAAGTTCTAAGTACAAGGAGCAGCCACAGAAGAGTTTTAGGTAGTGCAATAGATGACATTTAGCTTCTGTGTGGAATGTGATTTGGAGAGGTCAGGAGTAGAGAACAAAAATCAGTATAGGAGTCATTTCAGAATTCCAGGAAAATTATGAAAGTGGCTTGGGCCACCACGAGAATAAGTTGGTTTGAGATTTATATTAGATCTGATTCTTCACTATCATTTCTCTGGGGCCTGAAAGAGAATCTGGTTGTTACTCATTGGAGAATGACAACAGAAATGCTGTGAAAAGGCTTAGGTTTTTAGCAAATGAGGAGAACTAGCTGGCAAGTCAGGAGATGGCAGGATTGAAGGTAGACAATGGGTATAATGGCTAACATGGCTTGTACTTCAGTGGAGAGAAAATTTGCAGGCAGGGATGGGGCATGGGGCAGGGCGGAGAAATTATCTGTAAACATTAGGAGAGCAAAGAGGATTCCTACTGTGTCTCTTTACTGAGACTGAGAAAAAGAACAACCTCAGAAGGGCTAATGGGGAAATAGTGACCTCGAAGAATATCCAGGTTAGAGTTAAGACAGGAAGGTATAGGGGGTTATTTAGTAAATAATTATCTGTTCAACTTCAGACACCTTGCATATGCATTCTGGATCATATTAATAAATATCTATGTCAAAAACTGAACAAAGATTTTGTCAGGAAAGAGAAGGATGGTGAATGGTGCCAAGTTTTGGCAACGCAAGGGTGAGTCCTAGTGATAAAAGGAAGAATGGAAGTGTTGGTTTTCCAGAGGTGACTTCTGTACATTTTTGCTTCAGTTAAACAAGCAAAGATGAGGGGCTATACTTGGTCATTTGCTATAAGAAGGGAAGGAATTCAAAGAAATATTTTAGAGATTTAGATTGTCAAGAATTGGTAATAGACTAGATGTGAAATGTTAGGAAGGAAAAGGAATCAACAATGACTTTGGATTTCTCCTTATCTAACTGGGTAATTGTTATAAATTGACATTTAATACATAAGAATAGAAAAAGACTGAGAGAGAGAATAAGTATAATGAATTCAGTATTTGATATGTTGATTTTTTAACATCAGAGTTATTAAAGTATAATTTATATAAAAAAATAATTATTTTGGGGGGTATACAATTCTGCCAGTCTTGAAAAAATATATTTAGCCATATAAATGCTACCAAAATCAAGTTATAGAAGACATTTATCTCCCATTATGTTCACTCATATCCTTTTACAGTAAATCTCTTCATCGACATTCAGCATCTGGAAAACACTAAACTCTTTTCTGTTCCTAAACTTTTGTCTTTCCAGAATGTCCGAAAAGTAGAATCATACAGTATATAACTTTTTTATCTCACTGCCTTCACTTAGCATGATGCGTTTGAAACCCATGAGTGCTGTTCTATGTATTAGCAGGTTTTTGTTTGTTTGTTTGTTTGTTTGTTTGTTTGTTTATGATGAGTAGTATTCCATTGTATACTTAGGTTACAATTTGTTTATTCATTTACATTTCGATTGATATTTGTGTTATTTCAAATTTTTTAGTGATTATATTATATTTAGTGCATGAAAAAGTCTAAACTTAGAAAAACTGAGGTGAGCTGATTAAAACTTTAAGAGTTCTCTATCAGCTTATGACGAATACATAAAACCTATGAATTATGTGCAGAGTAAAATGAGTAAAGGACCAAAAAAGAGATCCTTAGAAAATCAGCTTTTAAAAGGCAGATAAGGAAGACAAAGTGCTGACAGAGACAGAGAAAGGATAATAGTGAGGTGTAGTATACATCATAAAAAGTGTAGGATCACAGAAACCCAGAGAGAAGAGTTATAAGAGGTCAAACAGTTTTTAAAAAGAAAGAGACACAAAGAATGTCTCATGAGGAAAAAGCCAAGATAAAGTTAACTACGGCGAGCCGAGTTGGGTAGTTCTATCACTATTAAAGAAATAAATTTAAAATAATTTAATGTCGGGAATCGAGCATATCTTCAGGTTTAAATATCTTCAGGTTTAGACCTTTACAAAAGGACTTTTAGACGATTGCCTTCAAAAGTTTCGTTCATCTGCCAAGACAACTGCCTTTGCTGATCTGCCTTTAACTCAGGTGGGCGAGGGTTCCAGCAAAAGGGATTCATGAAGTTGAGAATGAATAGAAAAAATGATTTCTTTAAGAAGACTGAATTCTTCCAAGAACAATATGAATAAATTTAGAAGTGCACACTTACTCAGCTAAGCTTTAATTTGAGACAAAAGCCATGGATGACACCTTGATTACAGCCTTGGGAGAGATCCTGAGCAAGGGACCCAGCTAGGCCAGGCCTGGCTTCTCAACCAGCAGAAACTATGACACAACAAGTGTATTCTTCTAAGCTGTTAAGTTCTGGGACAATTTGTTATACAGCAAAAAATAACTAATATGTATCCTGACTCTACATTCAGCGAAGTCGCTTTGGTAGCTTGAGATTGCCCAGGGTGGACATTTCTGCCACTAAAATTGGTAAATACTTTGGACTTTTACTCTCTTTGGAGAACTGGTGGTTAAATATTTACTAGCACATAACTGCATATAAAATCAAGAATTTTAGAAGTCAGAGAGCCAGGGATTCCTTAGATGGATATAGGCACAAAAGTTCAAGAATGAAATTATGTGTCTGGGGAGGAAAAAGGATTAGCCTCATAAAGCTTTTGAGCAACAGGCAAAGGGCGCCAAGAATAGAGATTAGGAGAGAATGGTAGATGTCTTACACACCTCAGGCTCGGGGCCAGAAGTGATCTCTTTAGGTAGGTGTGCATGGCCGAAGTGTGAGAATACAGTGGCACGTGCTCAGCCATTATTACATGGAACATGAACTGGCGAGCAATGTAATATTTCTCTTTTACTTTCCAGCAAGTAAAATTATTACTATTAAATCATCATTTTAAAAATAGCACTGATACATAGCATTTTACTGACTGTAAAATTTTTCTTATTTTTTTTTTAAAAAACCTGAATATTATACAAAATTGCCCAAATTGAAAAATCTAGATTAGAGGGTTAGTTCATATTAAAACAATAAAAAGCACTCAATGAAATTAGGAAATGAGATTTGTCGAATAGCAAATAAATATGCTACATTCATTTAGAATTGCTTTTCTTTAATGTGGGATGTTTTATTTTAGATTCACATGTACTCTTAATGATAATTGTGAGATAAACTTCACATTGCTATCTTTGTATTAAAATTAGAGAAGCATTTTGGTTTTGCTGCAATTTTGTTTATTAATTACATCTACGTATATATTACTCATCATTTGTGGTAGCAAGCTGTTACTTAAAAGATTAAATAATAGGGTGCTCTAACAAGCAAGGAATAGAATGCAAGAGCAGCATTGGTATATCGGTATATTGATACTCAGGGAAGGGAGATGGTCAGCCAGGTAAGAAGTGTCAGTGATGTCCGTCAGCGTGAAGCAGAATTTGGGATTCAGAACAGACATTTTCAGTTTCCAGAGCAAGAGGAAAATGAATGTGTAGTAAGAAGATGGAAAAACTCATGCCACAGGCACTGAAGAACTGGCCAAATTATAAAGATGGGACTAAAGCCAGCACAGGAGAGAAAAGTGGGAGAGAGAGTCAAGTTAGACTCAGGAAGACAACAGAAACTCGATTACACAAGTGAGCTCAAGGTTAGACCCAGATTAACGGTGGGGGTCTGGGCTGGCTGTTGATTCTGTTCGAGAGTATTGGAGGGAGCTTCTTTCCGGTCCACGAGCTGAAACAGCCAGGATTGTTCTTCAAAGAGTGAAGCAAAGCTGACGCTGCAGAAGGGTCCAGAGTGCTTAGCAGTAAAGAAAAGCATATGGTCAAGGACAAATGAGTTTCATGGTCTCAGTCTGAGTTTAATTATTTGCCTGCTAATGATCGTTACACCTTATAACATTTCTTTGTTTTGATTTCTATGGGTAAATACAAATTTTGATGAAATATAAGCAAAAGTCACCTTTGTCCAATATTCTTGAAATTTTTAGGAAATGCTATCTTTGAAATATAAATTTTAAAACATGTCACGGCCTTTTTGTTGAAATAACAAATTCAGTAGCAGTCTTTTGTTTTTAAGTTTATATCTGAGCATTTTGAACTATGTACTTTGGACTGATTGATTCTTGGATTTAACGGCTCCAGAAATTTAATCGATATGTTCTCTTTTTCCCCTCTCATTATTGATAAAGCTGGTAAAAGAGCCTGAAAGGATATAACATTGGCCCCAGTGACACATATAAGAACCCTTCCAATCAACAAGATAAACTGTTATTTGTCACTACTCTTTAATAACTTTTCAAACAGCTTTCAATTCGTGTGTTAACGCAGGCATACAAAATAGCGTTTATTTTTCAAGTGTTACTTCTTGAGATACCCTGTCAAAATTAGTCCCTGAAATTAAATTTACTATCTCTAAAATATGGCTTCTAAAATAATTAATCTAGTCAAATAAAAATATACTTTCTCTGTTTATAAAGATTTAAAATTTTTTAAATATCAAAATGTGCATTAGAATATAGAAATGATTTTCACAAATATCAACACCATTTTGTATAGAAAACAGTAAAAGGTGAATGAATCTAATAAAAAGATTATAGATAGCAATCATGATAAAAATACAGACATTCTAATTTTTCATTCAACATCCAATCCATTAGATGAGCTTTATAGTTGAGAGAAAAGAGTCTTACATAAAATGTTTAGAACACAATTAAAAAATCAGAAAATTATTTGAAGAATATTTTCTAGATAATAGTTCTTATGAAGACCTCTTTTCTGCAATATGCTTTTTTCAGTTATTTAAAACTCCAGAATCCTTTTAGGTAGCATCTAAGTAGGTAAAAAGAAGCGATGTGCACAGATAATTTTGGTGAGTATTAGAAGCTGATTAGCAACTGCATTTCTGAAGAAAACTGGTGACAGTGGTGACACCCAAGAGTAGGCCTTTTTTAATGTTTTCTCTTGTAGACAGAATAAGCTTGATATTAATTGCCAATAGACATTTACTGTTTTTTTGTTTTTTTTTTTTAAGTATTTACATAGTGCCATCTATCTGCCACTAGTCTAAGCTGACTTATACGGCCATTTTATGAATAATGGCATTTTATTTTAGAGACATAGTTTACTAGTTCAATTATATAGTCAAGCATTAGTCTATGTTCAGCTTTATTGTCTGTTTTTTAGGTTTTATATTCCTATGGTTTTTAAATACATTCTTGGTAATTTTTCAATCTCAACACTATATTAAGACCAAGGTCCTTGCCAAAATTTAAAAAATTTATAAAGAAATGAACACTCTCTGTTGTTTCAAATGACACTATTTTCTATGAATTATCCTAAATTATAAATACAGCTTTTTATTTTGTTGAAAAATAAGTAATCATATCCGAAAATAAATGTGAAGCCTGTGCCTTGGAAATTATCTTTCTAAGATTTTTATGGCTGCATATTTTCTTATGAATAAGCAATTTATGATCAGAAGAGATTTTAAATATTAAATAATTATACTGTGTTGGTTGATGAAGTTAAAACTGCTCCTTCAAGCAGGAAAGAAGAAGAAAAAACATTAAGAGAGGAATTTGGTAATGGAGACAGAAAAAGAAGACTTTAAAATTTTTGTCATCAAATACTTTAAGCCTCAATATGGGTAAGACCAAACAAGAAAATGTTTTCTACTTTATAATAAAAACTGTTTTGTTTCAAACACCTTTTCACGAATTGCAAGACAAACAATACTAATGAGGTACATGCTGATTGACTGGAAAGTTCTCACTTTATTAAGCTGGCCAGTCACATTGAGTTTTGTCTCATTGTCCAAACAGTCCCTAGCATAGGAAATTGTCAATAACCAGAAAAAAATCAAGGTAGAAATTGATGCTTATTAGACACTTGGAGCAACGTAGATCAGGCTGTCCTTCAAGAGCACACTAACAAGATG
The DNA here is from genome assembly GCF_000151845.1 of Pteropus vampyrus. Lineage (NCBI taxonomy): Eukaryota > Metazoa > Chordata > Mammalia > Chiroptera > Pteropodidae > Pteropus > Pteropus vampyrus. Next base: position 8,238,338 of record NW_011888794.1, read on the forward strand.
ATCCAGGAAAGACTGCCAATTTGGTTGTGTAGTTTCTTCTCTTCGTTGTTAAAGCTTTCAAAAGGCTTTAAAGCTAGTTGGAGTATTGTCTCAAGATGGTTATAGGCCCAGGATTACCCTTTATTGTTTCTTTTTTCACTGTTTTTTTTTTTTTTCCTGTACTTCGTCAATAAATGTGAAACAATCTTACACATATGCAGTAACATAATAAGAGGGTATATTTTTATCCTTTTCTTTAATATTAAGCAGCACTAGACTGGAATACTCTTTTGTACACGTTCGTCATAGTCTTCTCAGGCTTAGCTCTGTGCTGATGACATAACCTTGTGACAGAGGGGAAAGCCAATTTGGTTCAAATCCTTGCATTACCTTGTGTGATGTCAGGCAAGTCACTCAACCACTCTTCATCTCAGTTTCCTTATATGTAGATTCAAGGTAACAATATGCACCGTACCAAATTTTTATGAGGATTCAATGGATAAAAAATATAGTGTTTGTTAGTTCTAAAGTCAATTAAGAACATACCTCTTATCGTCGATTGTGTTGTCAGTTTCCCTGCTCTAAACTTTATATTCTAAGTTGGCGAAACATTTCGAGCACACGAGGTCTCACCTCCAAGTACTAAAATCCTTAAACACAGGTGTAATTTCATAGGAATAAAGCCATATGCAAGACATTAAAATGTAGAAGACCTACAGATGAACTCTTCATATTTTGACACCAGCTTCAGACCTAGAATGGAGTAGAGACGAGTTCTTTGGTTTGCCTTTGCAGATTTTCCTTTACCTGGGATGAGTCTCTGTAATCTTAATAAGCACAGTTCCTTTAACTTGTTTTATAACACCTTATGGCTTGTATGTTTAAACAAAATTATAAAGCGTATGGGAAGTGTGAGATGTAGTTGAAATCCATTTGTGACATGTGTTATAAGAGTTAGAGAAGTGAGAGTCATGTGATTCGCTCAGGAGACCTAGTATTTTATCTCTGGTATAACATTTAGAATGTTCTTCAGCTGCTGAGAAAGTAACGGATAATGTGTGGCTTGCCTCTCATTTCAGTAGTCAACATGCATACGACAGTACCACTGCCTGAGTAACACTGAATGCCTTGGTATCACAGGGGTGTTGTACTGCTGCTCCATAAATTTCACTGATTAAAATACTCTTGAATCAGATTGTATCCAATTCAAAAAGTAGCCCCATATAGCACCTACTATTTATATTTCAAGTAACAGGATTATGCTGCCAAGTGATACAACTTAGGCAGAGTTCTTGTTGAAGGGGAAAAAAACCCACAAAAACAAACATGCACCACCACAGCATAGTTTCATGAATAATAGTCCCATTATGTAATATTGCTCATATTTATAATGAAATTTGTGCAATTTTAATGTTGCATAAACTTTGTTGACCCTTATGTATAGATCTTGTTTTTCAGTTGAATTTATAAATGCTCAAAAATGTTAATATTTATTCAGAGCAAATGATTTCTTTTTTTAAATCTAGATGTAAGGAGTTAAATTTTTTAGTTATATTGGTACTCAACAACTTCACCTTTGTGTAAAAATTAGTAGATTCTGTCTGAGGAACTACAATGACAATACCTGATAGCAACAGACATTTTAAAACATTAATCCTTCAGTAATCTGTGGTCAGAATTCAACCAATATCAAATGCAGCCATGACTAAAATGTAAGCAATAAAGAATAACTATCAAGAAAAAATTCCTAGTAAAACTGCAATTTTAATACATTGAAGAGCATATAATTCACATTATTTTGATTTTGTTTATCCACAGTTCTAACTAAATTGCTTATTTAATTTCTTGTCTAGGAAGATAGTAATTTGAAAGAGGGAGTCATGCAAAACATTTAAATCGTAGAAGTGCTCACTGAAAAAGAGAAGAAGCCTATTGCAGAATATGTAATAATAAAAGCATTCAACAAATATTAGTTGTGCTTCTACTACATAAATAGACTGAGATACAAAGATAAACACACACATCTTTGGCCTTAAAATAATTAAGAATTGATTAATTTTGTTTCTAATCTTGTTTATGAAAAAAATGAAAATTTGGCACATGAAACAAGTCAGATTTTATTATCTGTACAATTTTCTTAGGTAAATATCCTCTTACGAATCAGACAATTATGATGATAATATACACTTAACGTCTACTGCTATAAGTGACAGTGGACAGGACCACGATCCTGAACCTTAACTTCATTTTGGAGAAATTTTACCACATTTCCTCAGGTATGTAATTATTCCATGTCTGATACATTTGCCATAATTTTAAGTTTATAACTCTTACAAGTGAATGTTTCTTAATCACTACATCTACCCATCCATTGTATGTATTGCTTCAGTCATCTCTCCTCCCTGTTTCTATTTAATGCCTGCCATGTTCCAGGTACCTTATTGTTGGATTCTAAAGAGGACATAAAGATGAACAAAATACAGTTCCTTTCTTGAAGGTGTTCTTATTCTGGATGTGGAGGCTAACATGTAAATAATGCATTACAAAAGCTATAATGGAGATAGGAAGGAAATTATTGATGAGAAAGTTGGCATAAGCATCTCTACCTATAGCAGCTGGGAAAAACTTCATAGAAAATATGAACAGTGAGCAGGGTACTGAAAGATGATTAGGAGTTTGCCAGATGGAGAACAATTGGAAAGAGAGTATTCCAGAGTACAAAACATAGAGTTTTGCAGTAATGGTAAAATTTACGAAGTACTGAGAAATATGAAACTTTTGTTTAGGTAGATAATCTAGAAGTATATTTAAAAAAATAGCCAAGGGCATGGATTATTTCACATAAAATAATTGGTTGGATTTGTGCATTGTCAATAGGGCAGACATCAAAGAGATTATTAGAGCTATTGTCCCCCAGACTTAATCAATTTGGAAAAAGGCCCCCATCAGTCCCCTCTCTAAGTATTGAAAACTGTTATTCAAATTATTGAAAACAGCTAATGTCAACTTGTTTCCTATGATTACTTTTTGTTGTTATTGTTGTCGTTATTGTTACACAGGGAGTTGTATCAGCTGCTAAGATACTCGTAATATCTTGTGTTGCCAGCACACTTAGCCCCTTCCTAGAGAATAGATAAGAATACCAAGTAGGAAGAAGTTGTAAACTATGAAGGTCTTCCCCTCTAACAAGAGAGAAATACTCATGAATACTTAAAATAATAAAATTGGTAGATAGATATTTATATGGGGATTACTATATACCAAAAATGATGCAAACTATAAAACCATAGACTCCTAGGGTTTAAAAAAAAATTAGGATCATGACATCCTACTTCTTTCGCAATTAATAAATTTTCTCACAACATTCTGCAAATGCTTAATCAACATTTTATCAAGTTTCCTCAATGTTCACCTATTTTAAGGAAATCCATTTACCAGTCTCTATTACTTAAATGTCCTCCTTGAGTTTGGAGAGAAAAATGGGAATTTTACTTTCATAGGTCAGTTAAATGATTTCTGAGTATTTGCCAGCACATAGAATTTTTCTGTTTTGGTTTGAGTTCCCCTCACTAACACGGAACCAGAATAAGGATTCCAGTTCAAGAAGTCCATTGGGAAGTGATCCTAGTAAGACTGATAGGAAGTGGGCAAATGGGACAGGAAGGCAAGGAAGCCAGTAAAGTTGGTGCTAGCAAGACAGTTATTCACCACTGCGGACAACTGGAGCTCCATCCTTCTGCGGAACTCTGGGAGACGGTACAGAATGCTCCAGAGTTATCCCATTTGAGGGACAAGGAATCTATGGTATATGTCCACTAACTCCCCTTTTGTCATGAGTTTAGGCCTGTTTTCCAGGGCTTTAAGTCTGTAGCACTTTCAGTTTACACTGCCAGGAGCCTAAGCCTGATTCCTTGGCAAGGAAGAAAGAAAAATCAACTTATAAGGATGAGTACTGAGCAGACATGGGTAGGGCACTGACACTGATTCTGTCATAAGTCTTGCTGAGTTTTTATCTAAAACCTATAAGCCTGTTGCTTTTTAATTAAACAGTGGGCCAGTTAGATAAAGAGATTGAATAATTTTTATGATGTTGATATTAGTAAAGGACAAAATATGGGCTCTTTTTTTTTTTTTTTTAAATATCCTCCTTGCATGTAGTCTGTCTCTCCTTTACTCACTGATCCTAGTTTTGACCACTGGAAATTTTTAGAATAAGTCTACTTTCCTTTATATGCAGTAGGCTTTTGAATATTTGAAGATTTTCAAACACTCCTTCTAAGCTAAATATTCCACATTCTCTCAACATCTCTGCAAATATGGTTTTGGGGACCTATCCTCACTTTGCTCCCAGTGCCTACACCCTGCTGAGTCTGTTAGTTCTATAAACTAAAGGCGTAGAAGGCTCACCCTATAGCTTTGGTTTTTTGTTTTTTTTCTCATGGAAGAGAACAATAATCAACTGTTGGGTCATATTGATGCCATGTTTACTTAAACGTCTTACATTTTTCTCCCCAAAGTGTAATACGTTGCAGTCTCTTTCAACTGGAACTTTTATATTTAATTGTCGAATTAAACAGAGATATATGAAATTTAAATGAAAACTTTAAATGTCATGTCTTTATTATCCAAAAATTTAACCATCCCACTGAGATTATTAAATCTTAACAATATCTAAATGTGGCTTCTATGGCTTCTTCTGATCTGTGACTGAAAACACTTCACCGGACAAGACAAGGGATACCTACTAACACATACTGTTAGAAGTTTGTTTCCAGATTGAACATAATCCATGGTCAACTCTTTTTGGCCAAATATGAGACTACCCGTGGGTACTGTTGTTGACTATTATGTAAGAAGATCATGAGAGATTCTGTCAAATACCACCTTCCCAAATGATTTTGTAGTAAACTCAATGGCTGGGCCTTCTCCACTCATGAAGTATGCTGTATGTTCCTTACTCTCCCTTGTTTGTAATGAATTTATTTTTTGTTTTTTGTTAATTCAGTTTTTACTGAATGGAATGTAAGTCATGCAAGAAGTGACCTTATTATGCAAATAAGACTATTAAACGAAGATGCAAAATATGTTATCTATTCTTCAAAATATTTAAAAATAACATCAAAAAATTTGAGGATACTGAAAATAAGAAACATAGAAAAATTACTAAAATACCAAATTTATGCTAGTTAAGGGCACTTGTTAAACTTGTGCATTATAATAAACTAAGACATAGAATTTGTTGCTGCTCATTGTCTGAGCACAGCGAGTGTTCAACAGTTTGACTTTTTTTTTTTTTCCCTTAGTTGCTATCTCATAGTATGACTCCATGGCATATATATAATCTTATCATTCCACAGAATATAAGTTTCCTAAGGGCAGGAACTGAATCGTAATCACGAAGGAGCCTCAGATTCTTCCTAGCACAGCATCTGGCACTCAGAATCTATTTATTCAATAAAGATAGAATAAATTAATGTTTATGAGCCTCTTGGGTTGCTAACTACAAGTTGTACCGCCCCAACCACTAGCCCAGATAGTTAAATTAATAATCCTTTTGAATGGACTTCACTCATATTTTTCATCTACATGTTGGAGTGTCTGCTAAAATAATTTTGGTTTTAACACAGTAGATATTAAACTGGCAGTGTTTAGCCAGCAGGCTTAGTAGCTTATTAAGGCAGCTCCTGGAACTTAATGAGAAATCCATGTCATCAGCACAGAAGTAGGTGCTTGTCTTCCTATTTCCTGTGGCAGGAAGGTATTCATTCAGATCATTTTAAAGCTGTATCAAATTATTTTGAAATAAATTAAAAAGAAATAGGGCCAGGACCCAAGTCCCTTTCTTGGCTTTTGATTGGAATTTAATGTTGAGAGTCCGTTCCAACCTGCTCTGATTCTCACAGTGGTTTTATGGTTCAGACATTGAAGGAACCTGCATAGCCCGAGATCTGTGATGAGATCACATAGTGGCCCATAGTGATTCCTGTCTATAGAATCAAAGACTAACTGTAGATCAATACAGCTGACAAAGGCTTACATTGTTCTCAAATATTTTTCCCGGTCAGGTAAAAATCTCTCCACAAAGCACAAGGTGAAAAATAGGGTAGATGTTTAGCAATGGTCAACAATGAAATAGTTTTTTCTGAGACCCACATTTCTCTCATAAAGGATATTTTGTTGAGGGACCCAGTTCTGCAGCATTCCAAAGGAAAATTCTCCCCAGGGAGTTCCTCATCCATCCTTTCTAAATGAGAAGTTTTCTGAACATAGTTGCGATTTTTAAATATGCTCTGAGTAAAGACTGTTCTCTTCTCAAAACACATCTCAAATTATTTAGATTCATCTATATAAATCCTAGAACCTAGCACAAAGTCTTAGTGCCCACAATTAACCGATACACTTTGTCCGTTATGATTCCTTGAGTTGCGAGAAAACACCTAATGAAAACCAGCATTAAAACAGTGTATTGGCTCACTTATCTGAAAAGTCCCAAGGTATCGCTAAGTTCAGCCCAAATCTAATTCAGTAACTCAGGTGATGCTGCCTATTTCTCTTTCTCCTCTGCTTTCTGTGGTGTTGGTTTCTGCTCGGTCCTCACAAAATCTCACTTCTTGTCCATCAAAGTGTTGCCACTCTCTATACTTTTCCACCTGGTCCCTTCTTTATCCAGAGATAAATGGAGTCATCAATCAATTTCCAGTGATTCTCTACATTGAAACCATGGCTTTAGTTTACATTCTTCCCCAAACGAGCAACAATTACTTGACAGGTTCGAAGTTCTGTTAGATCCATGACTTAGCTGTTCCTGACAACCATTTGTTAATAAAATATAACTGAGTAAATCCGAAGATCTAATTGGCTTTGTTAAATGATTCATGACTGGTCAGGATCTCGCCTAGCAAGCAGAGAGATACTCTGAGGAGTTATACAACGTGGGAGGCTTTTGTAGAAAGAGTGGGATGAGAAAGTTAGCAAGGAAAAAAAAGGAAGTTCATTGAAGGAAAGTAACAGTTTAGGTTACAACAGCTTCTCATTGGCTGAGCTACAATGTTTCCATTGGTTGGGCTTGTTGGTGGGCTAGAAGAAAAATTTCCTTCCTCCTGCTAGAGTACTATAACGTAGTAATATAGAGTAATATAATGTAGTAATATTTTCTGTTTGAGAGTACAAGGTATGTATGTCTCTTATGGTTGGGGTCAGTAACTGAATTAAGTCATGCTGAAAATGAAGCTGTTTTCCTGTTTAGAGTAATTGACAAAGAGTGGTAGAGTGTGAGAACTTTGTCTACAAGCCTTTCTGATTCCAATTTTAATTAAGGTTTTCTTTATTAGTTTTCACTCATTTCATGAAGTAGGTAGAACCATTATTATTGTCTTCATTTCAGAGTTAAGGACTTAATTTCTTGTTTGAGGACATAGTTAATCAGGGTCTAAATGGAGATTAAATAAAGTTTCTTATCCTAGACCATACGTACTTTTAGCTCTACGATGTACATCTAAATCGTTTGGAAAATGAGATGACACTACTGTACCCACAGGAACCCAGTTTGTGATTGGGGTTGTACTGTTCTGGTATATGCTGGTAATGAACCTGACTGTTCACCTAATGACAGCAGCTCCTGTTTCACGTTTGAAAAGGTGGATAAAAATAAATAAAACAAAGATACATTGACAGATATTACTTTAAAGAAAAAGGAGATGAAACACTAAAAGCAGACAAAGTGAAAACACGAAATTCAACTGAACAGACAGAATTTCCTCAAAGGCCTAAGTTAAGTCTTTTGTCTGGATTTAAAATAGTTAAAGGCCAGAAGTTAGTGCACTGCCAGCCTAGATGGAGGGCTATTGTAGCGATCAAAGGCTGAGGTTGTATGGAATGTTCTGATCTGCTAACACCAAACATTTGTAGCAAGTGAGGATGGAAATAAAGAAATAACCAAAGGCACAAAGAAGAGTAAGGTTCTTTTTACAAAAGTTAGAAACTTAATCAGAGGTGAAAAGAAGAAGTGTAAGCTCTAACAATTTTACAGATTTGAATTTCCTACAGTTTGAAACAGTTTAATCTAAATCTTAGGAACAAGGTAACCACGATTAAAATATTAAGAGTGAAAGCATTACTGGCTGTCGGAAGAAGACTCTTTTAGGTGTATAGGAATTAGCTAATGGTGGTTTCAAACCCTAGCTAGAAAGCGAAAGCATTTGGAACCTCTGTTAAAAATACAAATTCTCTGGATTCGTCCCTGAAGATTTGGATTTAGTACTTTGAGAAATGGCCAGGAAGAATTGGAAATTTTTAACCTGGGTCTTAAGAAATTCTTAGGAATTGGGTCTGTCCTTGACTATTGGGAAGTTTGGATTAGGCGAAGTCTCACTTATGACAAAGAAAGCAATGTGCAGAATGGCAAATGTCTATTCTAGTGAAGGGATTTTGAATTTAGAATTGAGATTGCACTGTGCAGTTCTCAAGAGACTATCCATAACGTCAACATATGCAAAATCTTTGTTAGCATTTTATCTATGCCTTAAATTATGACTGTGATAAATGTCTATGTTCCCCGCGCCCCCCTGCCCCGCCCCAGGACATTGATTTGTCCATTTTATCAAATGCTGTGTGAAGGCAAATGCAATGTTTTGTCATTGTCAGGCATCCTGATAATCTTAGCAACATGTTAATGCTTTTATGAATAGAGCTTAATGTGTTTCTGTGTTTATCTTGATCCTTATAGAAACAAAACTTAAGAGTAATACTTAGCATGTATATGGCTCTTTTTCAAAATGCTTTAGAACTATTAACTAATTTATACCCCTTTACACAAATGTTACACAAACTTTATTACTGCAGGGGAAGAAAATCTGTCAGAAATCTGCTCTGGGAACTGTCGCACAGCATGCCATGGTTTCTGCAGATTCAGCACTTTGTCAAACTGCCAGTGGACACTGACCGAGAGCAAATACAATTTGGCAAGAAATGCCAAGAAGACCCAGAGCCGACAGAATGGAGGTTGTGGGAAACGGAGGTTGTAGGCTCTACATATGTGCATATAGCCGTCATTCGATAGTTTATTTTTTCACAAATTTGGTATAATAAGTGTATTATGTGGTAGCTTCAAGTCCAAATCTGAGAACTGTTAAGGTCCCATTACAAAGTTTCGTTGACTTTTCCAAGGAGAAAAATACTTATATATTTAAATGAAACTTTTTTTCAACTGAGTATTCTTGTTCTTTTGTTTTAACCATCATGCAAACGGATCTAAAAGTTTTCATTTTGTGGGGGCCTACTATAAAATATTCTAGAATATGTAGACTATTGTTATTTTCTATATCCCCAAATTACCTTTAACTCTCCATCTGGGTTTTAAAGTTGTGTTTCTATCAAACTGAATCATATTTCCCACAACTTCTGTCTGGCTCGTGCACAGCCAAATTCATGTTCTAGTTTTATCTTTAAAAACCTCTCTAGACCAATCTTATAGAAAGGTGAAATTTGAATGATGTATGATTTTGTAGTATTTCCTTTGTGTGAGTGTTCTCTCACTAATACATTGATTCATTTATTTATTTGGCCAGGCAAAATTTTTCTATAATGAAATAATGTATACAAGATACTTAGCCCAGTTGCAAAGTGAGTACTTAGAAAAAAATGTTTCCTATTACAATTATATAATATGTAATGAACAATATTAAGTGTCTAATAGGTGACCGTCACTTTTTAACTTGCATTATTTGTTTACACTTGTCCATACTCCTGTTAGCCATATGTAAAGAGGATTGGGTTTGAAAAAAAATTATTTAAACATCTGGATAATATTCACCTGCTTCTATATCCTGGATCCTTCTAAACTTGACTAAATTATGTCCTTAGTTTTGTTATTCTACAGATTACCCAATCTTAGGGTGTTTGTTGATTATCTCTTAAGCAACCTTTCACATTACCTACAATGAGCCCTGTTGCTTATCCAGAGTTCACCGATTTCTTATTTCTTTCTAATAACATCTGGGTTGCTTTAGAACTTCTTCTCATACTCCTGTGTTTCCAGCAAGGCTGATTCTATTTATTAATCCAAGTGAGCATCTTAACTGGTGTAAGCCAGTCAGTGCCTGGAAATATCCTAGTGACTGTTAACCTCCTGGAGGTTAGCGTATATCCTTAAGTGGCCCAATTGTAGTGAAGAGAAGGATGGTTTGGAGGGAGAGGCTTGCGAAGCAGAACACATGCTTCCCAGTGGCTACTGGTGGCTGTTTTATGACAATGAGGATGAAACTTTAGAAGGAAACTGACCCTGTTGGTGGAAGAAGAATAAATTCCTGGGTAATATCTCTAAAGCACTAAATCAATTAATTCTAACATAATCTATCTTCGGATTGTTACGATTGAGATAATTATATTATTGAGCCAGTTTGAGTGGAGGTGGTTCCTTCTTGAGCAGAAGACTTTCTTATGGCTCCATGGTGCAACACTCCTAATTTTAGCCTCAGTGACATGACACATGACCTCTGCTAAAAGACCCCTCTAATCTCAGCTGCCTAACAATGTGGCATAGGATTGTAGACTCACAGGCTAAGGGATCTTAGTGTCATTTCATCCAATCACGTATCTGATATTTGACCCTTTTCTATATCATCCACATGAAAAGGACCTCTGAACTATACTATTATGGGAATACACATCTTTTCAAGCTGATACATTTTATCTTTGAGAAAAAGAGTTCAAAAGATTTTCTTTAGTTGAACCAAGATAGATCACTATGCCAAAACTTTTAATAAATTTTCATTTAATCTTCAGAACCACCATGTGAAGAGGGTTATTCTTATTGTTCCTGCTGTTGTTTTTATTATCCCTATTATAGAACTGAGGAAACAGAGGCTTAGAGGAGTTAGGTAAATTGTCCATAGTTATAAGGCCAATAAAGATTGCAGCTCATACTTTAGGTTAGTTTTGTCAGATTCCTAAGCTACGTGATGTGCTCTGTAATTATTCTCTGAGTATGCTTTTAAACCAGTGACTAATTCATCTGCTTTTTTCTTTTTCTTTCACAGAACTTCCATCACTCTATCCCTTTGTAATTCTATTTGAGAATCTTTGTCAGTTGCCTGCTAACCAGTGATGCACTGTCCATCACCATTTTTCAATCACAATTCTAATAACTTGGCAAAACATTTTTGATATGACTTATAGTAATATGAATATAAATATAATGTGAATATAATTTATCTCAGAGGATGACAGTTGAAAGAAAGGCCAGGGACAGGATCTAATGACTTCACGCTTGATCCGAATCATCACAGACACACACACATCAGAAAGGGTATATGTGTATGTGTATATGTGAGAGAGGGAAGGAGACATCATGAGAGAGTGACTGGGAGTATACGTATGAGTGTGTGGGTGTATTTGAGAGTGTGTGTGTGTGTGCATGTGTGTGCACAAGCAGGTTGTAGTTAGCAAGGATCACTTTTAACCCTATCTTTTCCCAATTTCAATACTGGAAATGTATATCCAGAGTATTCCAGGTTTTGCTGCCCAAATATTGTTTCCATATAGAAATTAACAGACCAGTAAATCTTAAACTCTTTGGCGAGGTCAGGAGAGATTCAGAATTGATTTATCACTCCTATACCCTAAATGAGTATAGAAGTGTCAGACTATTTCTACAGATTGGCAAAAATTTCCACAAATTATATCTAGAAGCAATGAGCATTCCAACTTTTCAGGGTCCATTTTCAAAACTCGGACAGCTTGCTGAGCCAGCCCTGCTGGGTCTCAGTACTTCTGTCTGTCCTCAACCCTCTGGAAGAATTTCCCCCACATTGCATTCTCTAGAGCTCTGCTGCCAACTCTGACTCACAGTGTCAGTGGTAAAATTCAGCTCCTCTGGACTGCACCTTGTCTTGGTTTCCTCACATGTTTGTCACTTTATTCCATATGGGTTAATTCTTCTCATACCGCCCGTTTACTTTGCTGCCAAAGCAGGTAGGTGATTAATGACAATCCACAGCAAATTAGGGCTAGGGTTTTAGGGCTCATCCAATGCCCACAGGATACTAGACCTGAGGTGTTCAGTGGCAATTGTGCTGCATCCTACCCAATAGTAGGGTAGGAAATTCTGACATACTCTGCCCTGGTCAGGCTTGGCTCAGTTATTTTGTAGGGACAGATAGACTGAGCTGAAAAAGGCTGTCTCATATTGTCAAAGTTTAATTTCATTTTTATTATGCAAAGATAAAAAAAAATTCTGGTTAAAATTACTGAAGAAAAACAAAACATATTTATATCTATATTTATTAACAAAGCAGGGGTCTTACCTGACCCTGTCTGAATATCATCTTCATCATCAGCCTGAAATAACATTTCTTGATTATTTAGGACATTCCGGATATTGTGCTAACCACTTTTATACATTGTTTTGTTAGTTGTCTACCAAATCTATGAAGAAGGAAGGAAGTTTAGGGGATTTGAGTAAATTGTCCCAGGTTGAATAGGTGAATAGTGGCCGAGCTGGTGTTCAGCCTAGGTTCTTTGAATACAAAGCTTATGCTGAGAACCACTGCCTTTCTAAAGTGATTAGAAATCACTCCCTGACACATGCCATCCTTACTTTTTGTTCTTGCCTTTAGGATGACTACCTGCCATTTGGACCTTCCAGATGCTGTTTGGGTTGGATTGATATATCTCATATTGAATTCTTCTCAGCTTCAGGTTATATGCTCCATCTGAACTTCTGTTCCCTTGGACAGATTTCAGGCTGATCTTCTGGACTCATGCCTGTACTGGTCAAGACCCAGAGTCAAGGTCCCCTACCTTTGTCCTTTAGTTTGGTCTTTTAGCCTAGTCGGGGCCTTGAACATCTGCCTTCTGCCTAGCCTGGCCAATTTGCTATTGCCTAAGCAGGATTCTGACAGTCAGCTATCCTAACCTGCTACCAGTATTCTATCAATTCTACCAAGGTTGCTATCAATTTTCTTTACTTACTAAATAAGACTATGCTACCATTGTTGTATATTAAAGTGACAAAGTTAAGTCAAATCTCGGGCTAAAGATAGTTTCTGTCAATAACACTTGCATTGACACACATTTACAAAATAGAATGTGAGAAGAAAAATAATGCCAAGTAATTGAAAGGAAATGTTTTATTTCTGATTTACTTACTTCAAAATGTTGTTTGACGTTTATAATCATCTGCTCCATGGAAAGAAAGAGTGGTAAATGTTATGTCTCTGGCTTACTGGTCCTTTCTGACTAGCCTTCATTCCCGAAGACTAGAAACCCCAAATCTGAACAACACAAAGTTACAGAGTATGTGATTTGCCCATGAGCTAAGCTTATATTTTTTTATGTAGATGTTTCTTGGAGGTAAAATAGTGTGTAGGATTCAGATCACCTCTTTTTATATTACAGAGTACCCACTTTTCAGCTATGACACTGAATAAATTATTCATCTTATCTGTGCCTCAGTTTTCACATGCGTAATTGTCATTGCACACAGAGGTATTATTATTTTATTAAAGTATTATTTATGAACGCTTATTACTACCAATATTTATTATTCATTACTAATTTTTTGGTTAATATCAATGTTTTGAGCTCCAAATGCATTGTCCTGCTGCCCATGCAAAATCATCAGTGATTGGAAAATCAACACCCCTTTCCTGAATACATTCTCCTTTCTCTACACCTTCTACATTTGGCTTAAATGTGCTTTACCCCAGTGTTTTCTCTTTCAGTAAAGAACCCTATGATTCATTCAACAGCTCATGCTAAAAGTCTAATTGTCATTTTTGCCAACTCCCTTTGCTGCAATACAAAGCCTTCGATCCAATTATCCATTAAGTACTGCCCATTTTACTATGCAAATAGGTCTTAAATCCATCCACTTCACTCACTACTACTATTACCATCCTAGTCTACGACTCAGAGTGTGGTCTACGGGCTAAAGCCAGCCCATCATCAGTTTCTTATGCTCAGGGAGATAAACATTGAAATGTAGAGTAACCATTTAGAAAATTTTAATGGAAATTTGACATTGTGAGACAATAGAGTATGCAATCTTTTTTTCTAGTCCTTCGCTTTTTATAGTATTTTACAAAATCATTGATCTGTGCTGAATTTGAACAAACAGAATGTGGGCACATATTACTCCTGCACGTTGAGAAGCACTGGTGACAATCGGTGCCACTTTTCACTGCCACTACAGCTGTGCCTCTAAATCGTTCTCCTCTTCCCCACTTACCCCGCTTCGATCCAGGTCTTGCTGGAGCTGAGGGCTTTGTCAAACGTAAATAGTTCTATTACAGTCCATGGTCCCTTACGTCTCTTCAGTAACCTCTCACCGATATTAACAAGAAATCAGGAGTGCTCATCAAGCATCACCTGCCTCTGGGCTACTTATCTAGACTCTTTTTACACCAGTGTCTCTTCTCACCTAACAGCTGTCGCACTGGCTCTCCCTCTGGGATCTTCAGACACGCTATTGCTTCTGTCTGGAGTGTCCTGTGCATCCTTCAGTTCTCACTAAAACAGGACTTTCTCAAGGGGCATTCCCTGAGCCCCAGAACAAGCAGGGTCTCACCCTTATATGGTTTTATATCACCCTAAAGATTCCTTCTGTGGCTTTCATCACAACTTTAAATAATTATCCCTGCCACATAGTCATCAAAAGCTAATGCAGTCCTTGCCCCCGACCATTAAATGTATATCCATGATGATGATGACAATGGGCACAATACTGCATAGTAATTGAGAGCATTCTACTACCCTTTCACTCAGTCTTTTTGTTCTGTTCAACTGATTGGATGGGCCCAACCCACATGAGGGAGGGAAATCTGCTTTACCTAGTCCACTTATTCTAGTCTTAATCTCATCCAAAAACACACTCACGGACACATTCAAAATAATGTTCGAACAAACATCTGGGGACCTCATGGTCCATTCATTAATATTTATGAACGTCTTTGCATAGCGTTTGGCACAGAATGAGAGACTGGCAGTACTTGCAAAGAGCTTTACCCAACAACGTGATGTTAGCGCGTGTCGAAAGAATGAATCAAAAACAAAGGGAGTATGTGCTTTTAAGCTACTTTGTTAAAGGAAAGATATTCTGCCTTTGGAAAGGCCCAGTGAATTATTTTATATGTGCCTCATTGAAATATCAGTATGTCCCACTGATTGATCTGGCCTGGCTCTCTTCATTAGTTCAGGCCTAACTCTTGAGCCCATTGAATCGATATTTTCCTTCTTTTCTCTTCCTATGCAGCTCTCGGGTATGTCCCCTTTTTTGCTCAGCTCAAGCACATGTTTTTCTCTCTTAGACCACTACCGTCAGGTTCAAAGTGCTCGCCTGTCGCACGTGTTGTCTGTCCCTTTTCATTCCTCCCCAGAGTCGCCTGAGTACTTTCCTAAAACAAATCTACAACCGTGTCACTTCCTTGCTAAAACATCTCTGATAGTTCTCCGCTGCTCACCAAATGAAGGCCCGATACATGGGCATGAGAGAAAAGCCTTCAAAATTCTGGGCCCTGCCTTGTCTCTCTAACTAAATTTTCAGTCACTTTATGGACACCACGTCCGGCTCCACCATGCTCACCCTATTCGCTTTCATTGGAATCTATCTTCTTTCTCTCCTTCACTTAACAAATATCTAGCCTTGAACATTTTGCTCAAATCTCCTCACTTTCTGCTCTCCCAAGAAATGCGGCTTGATTCTTTGTATATTTACATACCTTTTAGTACATTTGACAAGAACTCTGTTATCTGTACATTGTATTTTAACACTATATTCTTAATTACAAATACGTGCCGTTATTTTTACATGCCAGTCAGTTTTGAGCTTCTCCAGGATAAGGACTGTATTTTGTTCATATCTGACAACCCCTCTCTATCCTAGATATCTCTGCATAAGGAAAATAGTTAGCATGGAATAAATGTTTGCTATGTGTGTGTTGAACATTTGCATCCTGGACTTCCGTATGCACTCTTTGTCCTATTTTTCTTTTTTCTTTTATTGACTTCCCTTACTGACTACCCTGGCACTTTCCTCTACGTACTTTCATTTCTTTTATCACTGTATCAATCTGATATTGCTTCTGGAGGCTCCCCAAAATGCCAGGACTCACATTTACCAACCACCTGCTAAATCTTCCCCTAAACAGGAGTTGGGAGTGACAGGAATAAGTTCAGTAAGAAAAGTTTTCTCTGGCATAGAGAAGCGGTCCTTAATATTGTACCCGTTGTGCCATCTGGAGCATCAGAAGCCCAGAAGCACCTTAACACTTTTTGAATCTATCTTCCTATGGACGTTAGCACATAGGACATATGGACGAAACGTACATAGTTCTGTAAACTCGTGAAGATACAACTTATTTCCTCTTCTTACTTGTTGGCCAAAAATGTTAAGGTTGTCATAAAGAACAAAAGAAAGAGCATTTATTTAAGCAAAGGATTGCAATCCTGAAGGTGCAGCTTTGGACACCCACCCAAATTATGCTCGGAAGAGAACAAAGGAAGGCAGAGATTATAAAGGCGAAAGCTGCTAGTGCTGTTCCCACTTAGGTTCTCCATGCAAATGAAAGATGCTGACTAGGTTAACAGAGATAGGTCAGGTCCAGGATGCACATAGGGGAGGCAAAAAACGACAACTGCTGTTCTCAGTTTGGTCCTCTATGTAATCGAAGGATGCTGGCTGGTGAAATGGATTGGCTTCTTTCGAAGTAAAGAACGTAGATGATCTAGTTGCCACGCCAAGGGGGAAGTAGAGTCTGTATATGTCCATGTAGCACTCATTGATCCAGGATGTTCGGGGCTCGGACTTGAGCTGAGCTTAGTTACAGGCTAGCTACTTCATAGCTGTTCTGAGAACTGAGGCACAAGACATGCATAGGCCCCACTTCCTCCATGGCTTCCTGACTTTTAAGTGACTCTCTTAGCACTGCTTGTTCCATTTTATTTTCTCCATTAGCACATTGATTAGCTTATTTTTCACAATGTGTAAATAAACATGGTGATCACAGTGGAAAATTGTGAAGGTAATAATTTTCTCCCTCAAAAATTCTGTGCAAGAAAATAACAATACTAAAAACTGACATGTATTGTGGACTTGCTATATGTCAGGCACCATATGCTGGCTGATTTGTATCCACTGTCTGATTTTATAAACACACTAAGCCCATGAGGTGGACAGTATTAAGATTTCCACTTCTTAGATAAAGGGCCTGGTGCTTAGTGAGATTAAGAGCCGAGTACCTGTTATCTTGAAATCCAATTTGTTTTAAAACTAAGTTTTGACAATACGCTCGTTCTGCTATCTTTTGAGTATCTACATTAAAGAAAAGGCAACTGCAAGAAAAAAATTACAATTGCCGTGAGATTCTAGTTTAGGAACAGAGTAGCTTGATTAGAATTGCTGATGATGGGTTAAAGGAGCAGGAAGATTTGTGTCACAATTTATTTGCTCACTAAATTAGCCATTCAGGTCTTTATATGAAATGTCAGCCCTTCTCAGTATTATACATCTTTCATGTTAAGGTGCTAAGGCAAGAAAAATAATATCGTCTACAAGGATAGGAAAAAGTTAATTTTACTGCGGCTCTCTTCTCTGTAGAGCAAGTTCCTTGATTTAAGATCTGAGGCACTTCAAAAGCATTGTGAATTTGGAGAAGTAATACATCAGCTAAAATCTAGAGGCTTAAGGCTTACACTCCTTCACCCCATCAGGCTCTGTGTGATGTGTAACAGAAAGTGTCTTTTTATTAGTAGAGTTGATAAAGTAAAACTTTTCTTGATTAATATTCTCTTGCAAAAATCAGTTACTGCCACAGATTTACACTGCAGATTTACCATAACGGTTCTAATTTCTTTTGTGCTAAAGATTCAGCTGATACATGTTTTATTTAATAAGGATAATTGTTGTTGAAGGGCTGAGTTGGTTAATATTCCCGAGGTATCTCTGCTTGCAAATCTAGAAAACTTAGAGTCTCTGATACTTGACAATGACCTTCAGTGATATTATGGGGATTTTTACAAGTCTCATTCACAGAAATGGTACAGGGAACAGGCTGTCCTGTTGTTTAAGGCAATGCAACGTCTAACAAAGGAACATGCCAGATAACTGGATTAAATCCTGGAAAATAACATGAAAATTTCTGATATTCCACTTGGCTTTTCAAATTGGTACTTTGTAATAATCTATTAGTGAATATATTTAATTTCATGCATAAATCAAGTTCATTTATTTTAGCCTTGGTGAATAAAGTATTTTCCGGAAGTAACTGTCTCATCTCCATGAAGAAAACTAACCCTATCGAAGTACCATTTGTTGCAAAGGGACAGCTAATTCACAGGGGCTCCACGAGAAGAATTCATTTCCCAGCATCGATCACTTGCTTTTCTCTTCATTGTCCTGTCTCGTCTCTAGTTTGCTCTCTCACTCTCTAATTATGATCATTTTTTTCCTATAGTTTCTTCTGAAGAAAAGCATGTTTTTTTTTCCAAAGACAGATTTATAAAAGGAAGAATCATTAGTTCTTCAAAGGAAAATTTTATTTTAAAATGAGTTATTTACAATATTTTTGAAAGATACCTAAAGCTGTGACCAATTATATTAAATCCTTAAATCTATAACAATAAGGCTAGAAAAACGTGTGCATTAGGCAGGAAAACATGATTCTTTATTGGTAAATTCAATCCAAATTAGATTTGTTTTTATTTTATGGGATCTAATATTCTCAATGTAATTGTTTATATTGTATTTTCCAAGGAGATCAAATATATTCTTTTGGAGAGGAGAAAGTCTTACATTCACCTTCCAATTTTTTCATTTAATTAGGGCTTGAGATTCATTAAAGAAAGAAGCATTTCTTTGACACACAGTACTCAAGAGGAAGTTCTTAAAGAGGTGTTGTCTGTATTATTTCAAAGGTGACATCACTTCTGTGTTGCAGAGGCTGCCTTCTTTCCATCAGGCCACCTATGTTGTAAGTTTATAATAGGCATGTTCTCTTTTCCCACTGAACTCCTTGAAGCATTTTTCCTCAAAAGCAGCCTGTGTAAATTAATTACTTACAGTAATCTTACCAAGCCAAGAAATTTCTTTAAGTGCTGATTATCCATCCATGGTTGAGTCAACTTCTTTTGAACCCCTTCAAAAAACTGATAAAAGCCATGGCTTTGTTCAGGTAGATAGACAATTTACATTTTTTGAATACAATTTGAGAAAGTCTGTGAATCCTTTGGAGGCTATCTTGGGACTCCAATTAAGAATTGTCATTTCAGGACTTTGTTCAATCTAGAGTACCCTAGGAACTCTCTTCTGGAATATTATTTTAAAGAGAATGAGAAGGAATCGAAAGGACATCCATCATTCATTAGTTGATGGCATGCCAAATGACAACAGCTACTAGTTACTGAACACCTACTATGTGCCAGACATACCTACTTTATGCAAGGGCCTCCCAGCCATTTCTGCAGGTTGTCAGCATCACCCACATTTGAAAGTAGAGTTTCGAAGACAATAAGGAGCCCATTTACAGTCAGGCAATTAGCATGTCTTCAGCTGCAAGAAAGAGAACACCTAACTAAAATGTATGAGTAATAGACAAGACGTCTGTGCATAGGTAAATGCTGGCTTTGAGCAGGCTGCACAGCAACAGGGCTCTGTGTCAGAATGTCAGGTATGCTTTTTACCTTCTTCTCATGTTCAAAAGGTGGTGGCCTCAGCTCTAAGCAAGGCAGTTTACCAAGCCAGGAAAGAAAAAAAAAAAAAAAAGGCTTCCTTAGAACAATAATTTTCAGAATTTTTTAAATCAGATTTTCTTTATATCTCATTGATTAGAAATGAATCAATCCCCAAACTATGAGGGAGAGTGAAGAAGTTAATACTTGTCTTAGTCACAGTTTCATCCCTCAAGAACGTTTTGCAATGTCTGAAGACATTTTTGCTTGTCACACCTTTGGGCAGAGATGGTGTTATTGGCCACTATCAAATAAGATTTCACAATATTATGTGTTACAGTTTTATATTTTCTTTTCCAATGTCCCACTTGAGTAACCAATATTTCTTCTAACAGGTTCCCTTTTTAATTGGTACTGAATATCTGATAGAAAATTGTTTGGCATCGTGTAGAAAACGTGAAGGCTTGGTTAAGACTTGGGGTTTGCTGCCTGAGCAAAATTTTCCTATCTAAACCATACCGAAAAGATTTTATAAAAGTATATACACAAGATTCACTACATTTTTGATAAATTTAATTGATTTCTATTAAATAATAGAAAATACACAACATAATTATTTTTTACCACATACGAATCTCAAAAATATTAGAATACAGGTTTTATTTGATGATGCTTTAGCTTTACTGTAATTGTATTTTTTGAAAATTTCTTTTTAATATGTTCAGGAAGTAGTTTCTCTGAGACACCTGTAGTAACCCTGGCTAAAATGAAAATAGAAAAATGAAGGCTCAGGAGCACAGAGGGTTTTTAGGACAATGAAACTACTCTGTATGATACTATAATGGTAGATACGCGTCATTATAAATCTGTCCAAACCCATAGAATGGACATCATCAAGTGTGAACTCCAATGTTAACTATGAACATCCAGTGATAAAGATGTGTCAGTGTAAGTGCATCAGTTATTACAAATGCACCGCTGGGGTGGAGGTGGGGCAGGATGTTGATAATGGGCCAGGTGTGCACGTGCCAGGATGTGGGGCGGGGGAAGGGCGGGTATGGGAAATCTCTGTACCTTCTGCTGCTTCATTTTGCTCTGAACCTAAAACCGCTCTACAATTAGTCTATTTGAAAAATGAATAATCAATCATAAGTCAGCTAGTATAATAAGTGGGGGCGGGTACATGGAGACACTGCAGCATGCTATTTAATCATGAGTTTCAGAAAGGATGGCCCATTGTCTCAAGGTGTTTCTAAAATCAGCTACAGATAATAAAGATGAGTACAGATGTAGAAGATTAGTAATTTACTGATCTCATTATGTTATTAGAAAGGAACAATTGCTGGTCAGAAAAACTTTTTTAATTTAAATGATATATTACTCAGATATTTCTAATTCCTTTGGATTTTATCAATGACTCAATTTTTGAGTGATATTAAAACATCACACTTTTAAATTTTGTTTTTCCAACTCTCAGCCACTTTAGTTAAATCACAAAGCTTTAGGCCATAAGAAGGGGGGCTGTCGTGAGGAGCAGCTTAAATGTGTGAGTTCCTGAGGTTGTGGGTACCTGTGCCTGTGCCTGGTGGACTAGTACGTGAATGAATGATTGAGGTGATCTTACTGATGGAGATTTATTTACATGGTATTTTTATTTAGGGATTTTAAAAGACTTGTCTCTCTCCTTTTTTGGCAATCATCAAAATCAAGCTAATGAACAACAAGAAAAATATTCCAAAACTGAAAAGCGATGCCGGAAGACAAACCCGAAGTATAGGCCTTGCATGCAAAACTTGCTGCTTCTTGTAAATCATGTCTTCCTGCTCATTTCTGCATGTAAAAGTGTATCATAATTGTGGAGTGTTTTCTGAGTGCCCTCTGTAGCAGGTGCATCTGTTAGGATTCATGGAATGTTTACAACGATCCGAGGAGGTAGGCACAATTATCTATCCCATGATACAGGTAGAGTAAGAGAAGCAGGAAAAAGAACTCGCCCAAATTTATTTAGCCAGCAGCTAACTGCTGGAGCTTTGTTTTGAAACAGGGCAAGGTCTGGCGCTAGATTTTTCTCTTAACTAGTTTGTTATGAAACCGAAATGTTTGCAAAGTTATCTTTGACTTTCTCCTCTTCCTCACCCCTTCATGGCTGATTAACCAATAAATCCTGTTAATTTAACCTTTGAAAAGTTTCGCAGCCCCTTACTTCAATCTCTGTTACCTTCTTCTCAGTTTTCATGTTTCTTACCTGGATTATTTATTTATTACTAGAGTTTCAATGTGTCTCTTTCCTCCATCTTCCACTTTCTCAAATC
>NW_011888794.1:8261230-8276345 GCF_000151845.1 Pteropus vampyrus
CATTTAAAATCAATCTCCTTATTTTAAACCCTGCATTCTTTCCGCCACCGGCGATGATGACTGCCTTCGCTTGGCAAATGCGGAGTGGGATGTAGAGGTTTGGAGCATGAACTCTGAAGCCAGCAGTGTCTGGGGTCAAAGCAAAGACTTACCATTTCTGAGCCGAGTGACGTTGTCTATGTTCTTAACCTCTCTTTGCCTCAATTTTCTCGTTTGTGAAATGGGCATAATAGAAGTAATATCCCCATAAGATGGTTGCAAATATTAGAGTTCATATATCTGTGTTATGGCCGATTCCCTAGAAGCTGATCTTGAGCAGAGTTTAGTGTGCCAACAATTTATCAAGAGAGAGTTCTCAAGGAAAGGGGTGTGTGTGTGTATATGTGTGTCAAGGGGGGAGGGAAAAGTTAAACAAAGAGGGGCTGTCAGCAAGAGATTAGTGCCAGCCTCATCCCGCTGGGAGCTGTGGACCACCGATTACACCCCCGAGTTTGTCCTACTTTAGGTGAGGGGTGGGCTTCTGCATATCCCTGTGTCGGTCACTGTTGGCGTAGTTCGCTTTGCTGCCGGGTGGGGGCAGTGCGTAGACTCCCAGGCTCTTGGGCCTATGTTCTATAGAGGGTAGATTTTTTTTGTTTTTTTGGGTTTTTTGTTTTGTTTTGTTTTGTTTTGTTTTGACAATTGGTCAGCTTTTAGCGGCTCATAGTCAAAGCATATGGCAGCTAGGTGTTGGGTGTGCAAAGCCGCTAACGCAGTTCTGGGCATCCCACCAACAGAATTCACTGTAAAGTACAAAGTGCTTACAACTGTATCTGGCTCACTGTAAGCTGCCAATAAAAGTCCGTTTTCATTATGTTATTTTGCTCGTTTAACTCTTCTCACATTGTTTCATATGTTTAAGTTTGGCTTTCTAACCGGAATGTAAGTTCCTTAAGGTCAGGAACCATTTCTAATTCCACCTACCGTGCCACTCACCTGCAGTATAAATCGATACGTTCTGATGGCCACCTAGCAGTTCTGATTTATGTCTGGCACCGAGGGTGGGACCTCTGCCTACTTTTTTTTTCTAGCCAAATGCCTGCTTTTTATTACAAAATGTAATAATAAATTAGAATCTCTTCTATTTTGGGGGGAAATCTTTCCTTACAGAGTTATGTGTGAAAGAATATAATTGTATTTTTATCTGTACCAGACACATTTTCTGCTAACTTTGTGCTCAATACAATTCCCCTAAATTTGTTATTTTATTCGTGAACTGCGTTTGTCAATATTTAAAGTGAAAGTTATTAGACAGGGCAGACATACTCTTATTTTTGCCAATGCAGATTTGTCCTGGAATAATTACTTTTTAATATCGAAAGCAATTCAATTGATCAGGATATTGATCTTGTTCTCATTTTTGATCGCTGTGCCATTGATTTAACATTATCACTGCCTTACCAAGCAGGGCGGAATACGAGGTGTCTTGTGCATTCATCTTTGTTAAAAGATAAATGCATGAGACAGGCTTTAAAAGCTTTTTAAAGTGCAAGATGCTGGAACTGCATTTTCAATCTGCATTCCCTCCTGCTGTTTTATGGAATTTATTGAAAATGTGCCTCTTAGAGGTCAGATCATTTCTTTCTCCAAGTGGAAAAAAAAGATATAAGTAATATATTAAAAGGCCTCTAGGATAATATCAAGAAATTAGAACGACCTTATTCCATATTCAGATACCCCTCCTCTCGAACATTATGACTCATCAAAAATAAGAATCACAATTCTTCTGTTTCTAGATAACTTCAGACTTTTTCATTTTTAGGTTTTATTGAAACAAGAAGATAAAACACTTTGTTTTTTATTCCTTTAAATATTTCCCCTTCTGTCAATCTTCTTCCATCTGGTAATTTAAAAAGCCACATACTGAATTAAAAAGACTTGAGAAACTCACTATCGTAACTATTTTGAAACCTGTTAGTTGACTGAAATGGTTCTCAATTCTTCTGTTCCTGAACACTTTAACATATTAGTCTTTATTAGTAAAAATTCTCTGTATGGACTATATTTAAGATATATCATCTATATGTTGCTTTCCGATAAATGTAACATATAAATAATTGGTGTTAGAAAAAAAAATGGAGGGCATTAAAAAAATGACAGTATTTTTTAAGACTGTAACTAGTCTAAATTATTTATTATTCCAGTTTTCTAATCTACAGATATACAATAGATCTTTTTATGAATGAGATAAAATATACACATATATTAATGTATTCAGGGCTGAGTGCTGCTCCTTATTTGCACTTCTAATCTACAGATAAGTTCTTAATCATTTCTGGTCACAGTTTGATAAAATATTTCCACCTTTTTTTGATTGCCTGTCTTTCAGTTTGAAGCACTTTAGTAAATCTTCCCTAAACATGAACAGTTTGCTTTCATCTATGCAGGGAGAGTCCCCTTTCATTTACTCTAATTAATTGTTAATAGATTGTTCTCTCTTAGTTATTGAAAAGTAATGGTAATGATTCAAGAGCCGCTTGGGAAAGGCTCCTGTTTTTAAGTATTGAAGATGAGCCTAGCATGAAAAGTCTGTAGACCAAATAGAAGTAACAGAAGTCCTCAGTGGGTACTGGGACTCATTGGGGGTTTTTAAGCTGAGGAGCTTTATAAAGCAGTGCTTGCGGGGATTCTGTCTGGTTGGCAGGGAAAGAGCTGTAGATAGAGAGATGAGTTTCATGGAGAATATACTATTACAGGTGTAATGGGGTATTAAAAGTGGTGCTCTTTTTGTCTCATTTTTGGCATAAGGTCCTAAGACTGAGAACAATGGCAGCCAAGTACCTACAAGATTTGTTCGTAGGACTTTTCAAGGATGTATCCTCACACAGCCTTGTGAAGCCTGTCACCTCTCTCAAGGATGGATAAAGCAGGGTTAGGGACCAGTCAGGATGGCAATGGAGTTATTGCACAGGACTCTTCTAGAAGCATTGTAACTCTGGAGTATTTCTTCTTCCCAGTCTAAGGTGCTTCCATTCATTTAAGCCCAAGGTGAAGAGCTTCAAGTGGACATTTTGAAGAGGCTAATATTTATCATTTGGGGTATGAGGGGTACATGTTTTTATACACATTCGAGAAACCTTAAGATAAAAGGTTGTGGCTATCAGCTTAAGATGGCAGAGTTTTGAGAGAGTGGAGAGATGAGGGAAATAAAGATACAGATAGAGAAAGAAAGAAAAATAAATAACTAGATAGATAGATTGAGTGATGAATTCGGGTGTGTCCTGAGAGTGCCTGAGGTCCCACAAGGAAGGAGGAAGTGACCCAGCAGAGCAGTGAAGCCACCTGAGGCCTAGAGACTGAAGGACAGGGTTATGGATGACTTCTCAAGGGAGCTATTTACATCGAAGTCACTGCAAAAAAGCTGTACAACACACAGAGAGTGTCAGTTTTGAATGCCTTCTGTCAAGCGAGGGCCAAACATTAGGCCACCACAGTACAGCTCCTGGTCCTTCCCTCCCTTGGGCCAAACCCTAGAGGGGTCTGAGTAGTAACATCAGTTGAAGGAGGAGCTGGCTGACGAAAGAACGAAGAAGTACACCATACCTTACCCCCCACCCCCACTCCATGTTTACGGATGTGGAGCACTGTCAGGCTGGTGGAAGGAGAAGCTCCCAATGAAACCAGGCCTTGGAATTGTGATTATTACAATGACCCGGAGTTGTTAGTAACAGAATTAAGTGTTCTTATGAATCCAAGCAACTGAAAAGCTATTTAACTGGACAGATTTTATTGAGAGGCCAAAATAGAATTGATCTACAGAGTGAGTATGAAGAGACAATGGGAAAAAGGAATCAAGTGAGTTTGCAAGCTTACTCCACCTGATTTAAACTCAGAGCCAAGGTTAAGATAGTGAGAATGAAAAGTAAAAATAACATAGAAATTATGAGTAACAATAGATAACAAGTAATCAAGGCTCAATGTGGTCCAGAAAATCATCTCATTTAATTTTCATAATAGTCCTGTGATATAGAAACTATAACCGCATTTTAAAATGGAGAAAACTATGATGTAAAAATAATCTGCCTATAGCTGCACAGTTAAGTGACTTTTTTTTTTTTCTTTTTTTGAACCCAGCCTGTGCTGCCGACTATTACTAGGTAGGTACTGACACTAGTTTTTAAAAAGGAAACAACAGAGTTTGGTGGAAGAGAGATGTCAAGAGGAAGGCAGAGAGACAAGCCCACAAGGACTCAGAGGTTTAAGAGGCAGTCTGGGTAAATAAACATTGATGCTATCACTATAAATTACAAAATATGGAGGGACAATAAATGTACAAATGAGAAGGAAAAGTTTGGTTTTAAACATAATTTCTTTAAAAGCATGAGGGGCAGGTATCCATCAGGGAGGAAGAAAGGTGGACTAAGTTGCATAAGGGCAGAGATGAAAACATACAAGTGCAAGATATCTAGTTATAAAGTAAATAAGTCATGTACAGCATAGGGAAAATAGAAATATCGTGATAACTTTGTATGGTGACAGATGGCTATTAGACATTGTGGTGATAATATTACATAGTATATAAATATTGAATCACTATGTGGTATACCTGAAATTAATATAACATTATATGTCACCTATAATTTTAAAAAAATCGTGAATTATTTTTTGAAAAGAAAGAATCCTTATGAAAGTAATATTTTCATTTCTTCCAGGGGTCCACCCTTGCACTGGGCTACACGCCCCATCATCCATATCTTAGGCGGTACCAAGAACATGCACAGCTAGCTCCATGAACTTTCCACTCTGTTTTACAACAGATGTCTCTGTTACATGTGCTTTTCTAAATGACTCTGAGTTCCTTGAAGTCAAGGCCTATCTCTTATTCATCTTTTTATCACGTGTCCTACCAGAGCGCCTGCCGTAAGGTGATCAGTAGATACGTGTTGAATAAATAGGGAGATGAATAAGTGAATGTGAAACAAGTAGTAGATTGATCTTATTGAGGAAGATAATAGAAAACAGAGGCTTGAAGACAGAATTTTAGGAGCTGCCACCAGAGGTGAAGTAGTAAAGATACAAAAATAGATGTCAGAGATCAAGTGGGGAAAATAGGACAAATCCAGAAAAGGAATAAGGAAGAACTTTCAGAAGATTATTTCCAGTATCATGTACTTCAGAGAAGTCAAGGGGATTGCAGGCTTGAAAGATCCCAGGACTTAATGAAGAACTGGTCACCTGTGATTTCCAGCAGTGTGGCTACTGTGGACTGGTGGGGACAGGAGTTAAGGAGCTCTTAGAAAGAGGGACAATAAAATGACGGTAGAATATATATACAATTGGTGAAAGATATAGAGCATAACAGAAAGGTAGCTTGGAGTAGTAGATCAGTTACTATCAGTCAAATGAAGGGTTGTTTACTGATTTGCATGTTAACTAATTAAAGAGGGAGAAGTAAGCATGTTTAAACAGGAGAAGAGCCATTATAGCGGGATAATGAAGATGCTGCTGAGAATAGAAAGTTAAGTAAAGTCATGTTAGTGAGGAATAGTTTTTTCTAGCTTGGCTTTTTTTTGTTCCTACTTAATACCCTTTAGAGAAGAAACAGTAAATCTGGGCAAAACTAAGGCTTATGAGAGCAGTGTTCTGTTAAGTGTGACTGACAGTGGGTATTTGTCATAATTTATCACTTAGCATCTTTTAACCACTTTCTCTATATTTTGTTAATTCCCTACATTAGAAAACAATACTAATCTTCCCAGCCTCAGTGGCAGATGGGATGAGGGCTTATGATTAGATTCAATGAATCAAATATACCTGAGCTCAGAGACACCCACGCATCAAAGAGTGCTGCACGGACTCTGCGTTGCTGCTGTCTTTAAGCGAAGGTGAAGAGGCGTCAGGTTTTAGCTGCATCAGTGGTGATGGTTGTAGGGATCATGTTCTGGATTTGGAACAAGATATTGTCCCTTTGCCAAAGGGCAATGGATCAGCCAGCAGTTCTGCAGTGTGACTTGCTTATCGGTGCCCACCAATTCTTGGCCTTTGAGAACTTGTATTACCCCACACTCCATGGTCCCGTTTCTTTTCTGTTTGAACTAGAGTGCTAACCAATGATACATAATTCTTCCCAACTTAAGCTCCAGAATCTTGAAATATATAGTGAGGCAATGTTAGCATAAACCAGAAATTATTAATAGTCAGCCATCTTTTTCCTGGTCTTCACTCCAGCTACTGGTGGTGGTAGAATTGGGAACTGAAATTTTTAAATATTATGGAGAATTTAGAGCCCAGGAGATAATATGTGTAAAATAATTTTATTTATAAAAAAATGTTTTACTTAATAAAAAATTTAAGCATTAATAGTTATTGCATAAAAATTGTTTACTATTTCTCATTTGCTAGAAATATTTTAAGATCTTTGCCTTTCATATTGATGGTGTGCTTATAGTTTATTTTGCTTTCTTCTGCAGTATAAAAGCCTGCGTTGTTTTGTTTTAAATTTCACGTCAAAGTGTCTCAAGCCTTCTTCATTTTTATTATATGAAGGTATTAACGTCTGTATCCTGGGTCTTGCCTGTTTAACTAGAGAGAAACAAAGTATAGTTTGGATGCTTGAGCTACAAAGACCTTTGGATAACACTTATTTAAAATACTTGCATACTCCATGTAGGTATTTTACAAGCCCCTTCTCAAAGTACAGGGTTACTCGATTTTAACATTGCTTAGACAGCCTTTCTAGCTATATGCTATCATTCCTTGGATATGTAGCTCATCTTTTTCAACACGGGCAGAAGTGCACATCTAGGCCCAATCGTCGCTCACTTTTTTTTTGTTTGTTTAATTGCAACATCTTCCTTTCCTCCATCATCGAATTTACCTTCTTTCATCCTCCAGTTCTCTCTTTTAAAAAATTATTTTCAAGAGAAATATGAGTGACTTTTAATGGACTCTGACATAATTATGTGTGTGTGTGTGTGTGTGTGTGTGTGTATGTCTTAAGTCTATGCCTATATCTGTGTCTAGGTATATTGTGAGATTCCAGTATAAATTTCTGATTATTTTTCACTAAAGAACTGTTGAATATCATACTCAGCAGAGCTAGGACAATACTTTCAGTTTGTTTTATACTGAGCTCATTTTTCTCGTACTATATAAAACAAATGCTCTTCCTCTGTTTATGCCGCGTTATGTTTGTACTATCACTGTCTACGAGAAATGTCACTTCCTTGTTTCACTATTTGCAAGAAATGTTTGGTTGTCACTTATGCATTCACTCAAAGGTCACAAAAAACAAATTTGATAAAGGTCACAACGTTCCATTGCTCTTCCTTTAAAGGTGCTGATTTGGGTAGTGATTTTAAGCTTCATTGTAATCTGAGGAACAAGAAAATTATTTGAACCTTGAACTATATGTATATTAACTCATTTATTTAATCAACAGAACTTATTTCAAAATTATTCTTTTATTTGGAGCAAAAATGTGATTAAAAAAATAAACATAACATAAAAATTTCATGGACCTTACTGGGTCCAAATGTGAGAATTAGAGGAACTCGAAATACACTTTTTTTTCCTCATGATGACAACATCAATGTTTAAATAACTTCCTATCCATCAGGAACTCATCAGCTGAGGATCAGGTGACAAGAAAGAGTTTTTAGACAAACTTTAGAGGATCTTTGAATCCTTTGAACCTATATAATATTCTTTTCCTTTTATGGGAGAA
Source organism: Pteropus vampyrus (assembly GCF_000151845.1). NCBI lineage: Eukaryota > Metazoa > Chordata > Mammalia > Chiroptera > Pteropodidae > Pteropus > Pteropus vampyrus. Next base: position 8,268,936 of record NW_011888794.1, read on the forward strand.
AGATCATAGCTTTCATTATATTTTTCTATGAGTCCTCGTCTCAAAGAAGTATGAATCAGTAATATAAAATATGAGCTGAAGAATGCCTTAGAAATTCCTCCAAATATCTTTCATTTGTTCATTTTATCAAGCATATTCAGAATTTTTGTTGAAACCTCAGAGAATCTTAATACACAAAACGAAAAGATGTAATTTCCTTATATTTTCCTTCTCCTTATCTCCAATTATTCTATATTCTGTCGGAGAAGGAGCGAGCTGAGAATGCATGTTTGGTTAAAGCATCGATAATGCAATCCAAATGCATGGTTTTCTAGCCAGTTGACTTTATCTTTTGCCCTCGTACCTTCTGTCCTTGGGTAGTTAGAATGATGGCACTATCCCTCACTTTTAATTGAAGAATATTTACTACTTGGATTATAAGAAGAAAGCAGATCAACCATGGGGAACAATATAAATTTCATACTTCCTGTATAGATACCTATACAGTGTACTTCCATATTTCAATGGTTCAAGAACTTATTTTTAGATATATTTCCATATATAACCTGTATAAATTTTATATTTGTAATCTTATTTTTATTACTATATTCAATATGGTATTGCAAACAGACCCCCCAAATTATTTTAAAGAGATTTAAAACTGGGTGATCACTTACTATGGTTTAAACTCTGAATTAGATATTTTACATAGACCAATTTATTCACTATTTCTGATAATCTTATGGTATAGATGTTATTTCCCTAATTTAACAAATGAAGCAACAGATTCAGAAAGTTAAATTTAATATCTTATGTGATATTTCTGAATGTTTGAAATATATGAAAACTAAACTGAGTTGGGATTTTTCATTAAAATTATTTGAAAAGTTTCATTAAACATGAAAGCCAGCAAAAAGATATTCATTGAATCCTCTTTATATTTTCCAGAATTAGTAATTAACTGAAATTTAATATGTGATAATATAATCTTGAAAGAATAAGAACCTTTATGGGTGATGGTTTAATTTGAATACAGTCATTAATTATTTTAAGGTATAAGATCACCAGTTAATTAATTCTAAGTTTCCTCTTTTTTCCGCTAATTTTTGTCTTGCACTTCAAAGTGTTGCAATGGTGCTACTGAAATTTCAACTTTTTGTGTGCGTGCTGAAGCCGTCTATGATTTGCAATGAATTTACATGCATTCTATTAGGAAGAGAACTATTGATTCACAGAGTAGGTGAGGGAAAAGGTATCACAGGATAGGGCATGTGAAGAATGAATCTGTGAATAACGTTCTGCCTTTGCTTTGGATAGTGTTGGTGCCGTCAGAAAGAGCAAGAGGAGCAGTGACTAATTTTACCTACTAGTTCACAGTTTTATCACATATATCTTTGTTTGCTATTCTGTGACATCAGTGAATTATATTTCTGCACCTTTTCCTGGGTAATTACAAAGTATATGCAAGTTAGATGATGAGAACTATTATAATCTTGTCAGTATGTTTGGTTAAAGTCCTTTTATTTAATGCTTTTTTTGTGTGTGTGTGCAGCCTTTTCAAAAGACTGTATCTTTTAAATATTGTAATTATTCATTGGCCTAATAAGGGGAAAAACACCAAAAAATTAGACTATTTGGGGAATTTTTTTTAGATTTAAAAAATAACAATTATCACAGAACTTCACTGAATAATATCTTTTAATAGTTTCACAAATATTTTCAATGTATTTTTCTGTTGATGTGAAATTGTAGAAAGTTGTCTATATTCACATATCTAAGTACATTTGAGAAGCTCATGCCAAAATTGATTAACAATTGTTACTCATATCGTTTTAAAGAGCATCCAACATTTTTAAGCTCCGCATTTCAGACAATAACGTGGACTATACAGTTCTTCAGCTCAATAAATAACCCACACTCCTTAATATCATATATAGCAGCAAATATTGTGATAGTTCCTGGGTAGGAAAAGGAACTTTTTGGTTCCTAAGTCCCACTTGAGAGGAGTTTAAGATATCCTAAGGACATGAAAGATACAGAAGAAACCAGTTTAGGCTAATTTAGGGAGTGACCAGATAGAGTAAGGGATTTCAAAGAGAGCTTTTCACAACCCTCTCTAAGTTGTAGGATATTACTGCCTTGCTCTTCCTCCTTTATTTGGCTTCAGTCTATGCAATGACTTATCTGATGTCATCTGATTTGGGCTTTTTTTTTTTTTTTTTTAAATGAATTCTGTCAACTGAGTAAGATGTTGAATCTAGAGCTTTGTGGCTAAAATTACTAAATCACTGACTCTAATGGCAATAAAGTGCTCTGAGTTAACAAAATAAAACTTGAGAAATTTTTTTCTTTTTATAAAACTGTACTGTGATAAACCCCATGGCGTATCTGTTCTTATTTACTGGTGCTTTTATTTTTATGACACAAATCCAGGAATTGGATTGCTGGGATGAAATTCAAAATGTACATTTTGACTTCTAGCAGATGTTGCAGGATTACTTTCCAAAATTGCTGCAACAATATATGAGTATCTCTTTCATTCTGATTCCATTCAGCATTAGGTGCTATCTTTTTAACTTAATTCATATTTTCCTGAAATCAGTAAAGACTGAGCATGTTTTCATATGCTTATCAGCCACTTGGATTTGCTCTTCTGTGAATTTTATACTCATATGCTTTTCATTTGTGTCTTTCAGGTTGTCAAGCTTGTTGAAACCATTTTTGCAAAATTTCATTATGCATTACAGATATTTAGTCTTTTATCTGTCAGCATTGCATTTTTTTCTAAACTGGCATATGTCTATCAATCTTGATATATTTTTGCATAAGAAATATTTTTATAACATCTGCATTTTATTTCTTGGTTTGGAAAGATCTTTTCAACTTCTAGGTTGTAGAGTCGCCTCAATTTTCTCTTAAGATTTTTTCATTGTGTCTAAATTTGTTGGATGATTAAGTAGTTTCCATTTTGTTTGCTTTTATAAACAGCAGTGTGTTCTAAAATAAGTTACAGTGCACATTCATGGTAATTATCCCCAGACCTTAAAATAGTTAGTTATTAAGCAAACAAAACAAAACAAACAAACACTCAATCATAGCGACTTCTCGAATTAATGTATTTAAGCATTTTTGACAGTCTATCTTGATCGAGTCAATGCTAGGAAACTCTCTAGTCATTATTGCATAAATAAAATACTCAAGAAATTTTATGACATAGAATTATCTCCAGTGGGAATGAGTTACTGAATTTGGGGAAAGATAAGAAATAGAGATATATCTGCAAATTTTCTTTTTCTATGCTCTCATTATACTTCCTGAATTGATCTTATCTCACTGTGTCAGAATAGTTGTTCTATACTATGACATCCCTCCCATAAAGAGCTAGGTTATATTCTTTGTATCCTTAGTGACTAGAAAAATATGTGAAACATAATGAGAAGGTAGTAGATATTTGTTGACCAAATTAATAAATGAGTTAAAATTTAATCAGTGACAAGTTTTGATACTAATATAGTAGACAAGTATCTGACTGAGGCGTTTGAAGACAACAATTATAAACTCTGAACAAATTAAGAACTACAACAAGTATTTGAAGGCACTGGAGAGTGATTGAAATAGGCAGAAATTGAGGAGAGTTGAGAATTGAGACAAGGAAATTACATGGCTACTTTGAAATTATATAGATTTTCACTGGATGGAGGTTAGAACTGAAGCAAAAAGCTTCAATTTTTTATGGCTTTTCGAGGGAGATTGGGGATTCCAGGATAGCTAAAATGTAAGGGTTGGAATGCTAGAAATGAGGAAGCCATAGAAAAGACAGCTCCAAAATCTGTGTGTATCCTCCACCTAAATCCACTCAAACCCTCAAAGAATACTCCAATTTACTGGCAAAACAAAACAAAACAAAACAAAAAACCACACACAAAAAAACAGTGGGAAGGTTGAAAGAAATGGGCAAAGATTTTAACCGCAAGGGGAAGAGAGTTTGAAATTTGTGTACATTCAATTTTACTGACCGATAATAAGAAAACAATGTTTTTATATTATAATAGAATCCAGAGTCTCTTCAATACATTTTCATACCATTCAAACAAATATCACTAGATGTGGGAAGAAATGAGAAAATGTTATTCACAGTCAAGTAAAAAAAGCAGTGAATAAAAACTAATCATGGATGATCAAGATGTTGGAATTAGCAAGAAAAAATTTTAAAAGAGCTATTTCAAATGTATTTAAGGACTTAAAGGAAAATATACTTGTAATGATAAACAGATGGAGAATTTCATTACAGAAATAAAAATTATAAAAGAGAAGCAAATGGAAAATCTAGAAATTAGAAATACAAAAACTGATAATGAAAAACTCACAGGATAACCTTACTTATAAACTGGAAATTGTTGAGGAGAGGATCAACTTGAAGATGGATAAAAATACATTATTCAACCTGACAGGGAGTGATTGTTAGAGAAACCAGACAAAAAACCAGTAATGGTATAGATATAAGCAAACTTTCAACCACCTTGATCCTAATTATATTTATAATACATGACATCTTAAAATTTATAATACATATATTTATTCTGTATAAAAGGAATTTTCACCACGATAGACCATAGTTGGAGTTCTAAAAGAGTCTATACCTTTCAAAAAATTGTACTCATATACATAGGACAAATTACCAAAAATGAAACATAAATCAATAATAAGGTATGTGGAACTGTTTTAATGTTGGAGATTAAACATTATAAATATCAATAACATATAAATTAAAATAATAAAAGAAATCAGAAAAGATTTCAAACTGAATGATAAAGAAAACGCAATATATCACATATGAAGGGAGTTACTAAGCCATACTTCCAAAGAAATTTATGGCATTTAAGTTTAAAATGAATTATTTGTATTTCCAGTTTAAGAAGCTAGAAAGAGAAGAGCAAATTAAACTCAAAATAAGTAGAAAAAATAAAATGATAAGATCAAAAATTAATGAAATCAATGTTAATGGGAGTCTAAAACAGTACAAACAATATTGGAAACAATTTGACAGTTACTTATAAAGTTAAATGTATAGATACCTTGGGACTCAGCAAATACATTTCTAGGTACAGTCAGTTTAGCTATGATGCTTATTTTAAAAAAATGCAAATTTGATTCAATTATATTGATATATTAGGAAACAATTTGAGCATAACACACATATTTTACTTGTTTATGTTAAATTTTGTCTATGAGAAACACTGCAGAAAACACTAAGTTCAGCTGAACTGAGCTGTGTAGAAATATATAAATACATATGTACACATCTTAAACATCTGCCAGCTACTTCACAATTCATCAGTGTGTTATCCACATCTGGTATTACATCTTTTTATTTCAAATAATCATTCTTCCACCACTCAAAATAACTCATTGTAATTTTTTCAATACCCACTTCTATATGCCAACTTTATCTTTTTCATGGTAAAGTGACATATTGTAGTATTTGTATTTAACCATTACGTGTATGCAAAACAATGTAACTGTTTTCATAAGGCTCCTTTCTTTTTGTTTGTGTTTTGGTGACAAAGATTTTGAGTGTTGTGCTCTTTACCTCATTTTCCTCATAAGCCCTGTACTCTTTTACTGGACAGTTTTTCCTAACATAGTAATTTTTAAGAAAACATGTGACATTGTAGCAGAACTGACAATATCTAATAGAAATGACAAAAAATAACCACAAAGAGATCATGAAAGAATATTCATAAAATATCATTTATAATTGTAAAAAAATTGAGATATTTAAAATGTTTATCGATGTGATAACAGGCACAAGAAATTGTGGTATATTTACATAGAGATTACTACTCAGTAATAAAAAAATACTGATTAAGTAAAATAACGTATAAATCTCATAGATTTATGATGAGCAAAAATGATAGATACAGAGTAGTGCATAATGTATGACTCTAATTATATGAATTTCCATGGAAGACAAAGTAATTTATGCTGCCTAGTGGGAGGGGCGATTATAGAGGAAGGGTGCTAAGGAACATTTTGGGATAATGGACATGTTCTACATCTTATGAGACTATTGCAGTTACATGGGAGTATGTATTAGTCAAAACTCACTAAGTTATATCTTTAAGATATATGGATTTTTTTGATATATGTTTTATAGCATACCCCAAAATAAACAAGGACTGTAATAAATTTCGAGCCCTAGTTTGTAGGTTTGTTTTTTTGTGGGAGTATAGATTAATAATACTGAAACTGGTCTCTATATATTGTAGGCTTGAGAAAATCAGTAGTTGTTTTGAGAATAATGGGGGTCACGTTTCTCCGTGAGAAGGGAGTTACAAAGATGAAAATGTGAAAGTAAGAGTGGCTCTTGTGATTTTAGATTGAATTTGGATTTATCAGTATGAACTACATATATACACAATTATATATACCGATATCTGTATCTTTATCTGAATCTCTATTTATAGACATAGATATAAGTGATTGAGAAGCAGTTATAGACATATGTGTATAATCATGACTACCATGTATATCCTAGTCTTGTCTGCTGAGATAGCCTTAAAGTAATAACATACCCAATAACGATGAGCTCACCGAATGACCAGATCTCAAATTCAAAATGTCATTCACCAATAAAAAGCGTTAGGGATACTTGATTAATAGGCTAATCTCAGGGCTGGGATGGGGAAAGTACAGACTAATTCTGGAACATTATCTTGCATAAGAAAAAAAAGATGATGACATATGAAAGGAATATTGGATTCAATCCCAAAGACTCTCGCTAACCAAATATAGGAAATTTAGCATTAAAATCATAAAAGCAATGGGAGTATCACTGGAAGTTTCAGTGGAAGTATCGGTGATGATAATGAATTAAATAATTACTTGACAAATAAAATGATAGTATCAGTAATAACAATAATGAATAAAATAAGAATGTGTTTTATTAACAGTAAATAAATGAGTGAAAAAAACGAATAAACATGAAGAGAAAGCTATTCTTTACCATAGTAAGCCAACTAATAATTATGAGAAAAATGCAATTAGGAAATCAATGAATGCTAAGATTAGTGGGTGAAAATATGAGAAATTTTAGGATATTTTCATTGTCTTAAAACATACTCTACACATATTATTTTTTGATTAGAAAGGAAAATATTAATGTTACACTAGAAAAATTTTATAAGTACGACCTTAACCAGATAATCAAAGTTAATATCACCAGTATTGGAAAAAACTAACATCAGGTGCTTCCTAATATGGTACACTGTGGTATTTCTTTTAGGAATGCATATCCTAAATCTAGACTTGAGGAGACATAAAACAAAAACACATCGGAAGATATTCTGTAAAGTTGCTGGCCTGTATTCTTTAGAAATACCCAAGTAAGGAAAGACAAAAACTGAAGAATTCTTCTAATTTTAAGGAAAA
>NW_011888794.1:8276395-8287765 GCF_000151845.1 Pteropus vampyrus
ACTCTAATTATATGAATTTCCATGGAAGACAAAGTAATTTATGCTGCCTAGTGGGAGGGGCGATTATAGAGGAAGGGTGCTAAGGAACATTTTGGGATAATGGACATGTTCTACATCTTATGAGACTATTGCAGTTACATGGGAGTATGTATTAGTCAAAACTCACTAAGTTATATCTTTAAGATATATGCATTTTTTTGATATATGTTTTATAGCATACCCCAAAATAAACAAGGACTGTAATAAATTTCGAGCCCTAGTTTGTAGGTTTGTTTTTTTGTGGGAGTATAGATTAATAATACTGAAACTGGTCTCTATATATTGTAGGCTTGAGAAAATCAGTAATTGTTTTGAGAATAATGGGGGTCACGTTTCTCCGTGAGAAGGGAGTTACAAAGATGAAAATGTGAAAGTAAGAGTGGCTCTTGTGATTTTAGATTGAATTTGGATTTATCAGTATGAACTACATATATACACAATTATATATACCGATATCTGTATCTTTATCTGAATCTCTATTTATAGACATAGATATAAGTGATTGAGAAGCAGTTATAGACATATGTGTATAATCATGACTACCATGTATATCCTAGTCTTGTCTGCTGAGATAGCCTTAAAGTAATAACATACCCAATAACGATGAGCTCACCGAATGACCAGATCTCAAATTCAAAATGTCATTCACCAATAAAAAGCGTTAGGGATACTTGATTAATAGGCTAATCTCAGGGCTGGGATGGGGAAAGTACAGACTAATTCTGGAACATTATCTTGCATAAGAAAAAAAAGATGATGACATATGAAAGGAATATTGGATTCAATCCCAAAGACTCTCGCTAACCAAATATAGGAAATTTAGCATTAAAATCATAAAAGCAATGGGAGTATCACTGGAAGTTTCAGTGGAAGTATCGGTGATGATAATGAATTAAATAATTACTTGACAAATAAAATGATAGTATCAGTAATAACAATAATGAATAAAATAAGAATGTGTTTTATTAACAGTAAATAAATGAGTGAAAAAAACGAATAAACATGAAGAGAAAGCTATTCTTTACCATAGTAAGCCAACTAATAATTATGAGAAAAATGCAATTAGGAAATCAATGAATGCTAAGATTAGTGGGTGAAAATATGAGAAATTTTAGGATATTTTCATTGTCTTAAAACATACTCTACACATATTATTTTTTGATTAGAAAGGAAAATATTAATGTTACACTAGAAAAATTTTATAAGTACGACCTTAACCAGATAATCAAAGTTAATATCACCAGTATTGGAAAAAACTAACATCAGGTGCTTCCTAATATGGTACACTGTGGTATTTCTTTTAGGAATGCATATCCTAAATCTAGACTTGAGGAGACATAAAACAAAAACACATCGGAAGATATTCTGTAAAGTTGCTGGCCTGTATTCTTTAGAAATACCCAAGTAAGGAAAGACAAAAACTGAAGAATTCTTCTAATTTTAAGGAAAAAGGAGAGATGCCAACTAATGATCTGAATTAGGTCATTGACAAATTTGAATACAAACTTTGGTTGAGGGAATAGTATTTCCTGATTTTGATAATTGTACTGTGGTTATGTAAGGGAGCGTCTCGCTTTTGAAAAATATATGTTGAAGTATTTTGGAATAAAAAAGCAAGATATCACAGAGAAAAAGGAACCCTCATACACTGCTGGTGGGACTGCAAATTGGTAAAGCCACTATGGAAAACAGTATGGAGTTTTGTCAAAAAACTAAGAATTGATCTACCACATGATCCAGCAATCCCTCTACTGAGTATTTACCCCAAAGACTTGAAAACCCATATCCAAAAAGATATTTGCACACCGATGTTCATAGCAGCATTATTCACGGTGGCCAGGACATGGAAGCAACTGAAGTGTCCTACAATAGATGACTGGATAAAGAAGCTGTGGTACATATATATAATGGAATATTACTCAGCCATAAGAAGAGATGAAATACTGCCATTTGCGACAACATGGATGGACCTCGGGATAATCATGCTAAGTGAAATAAGCCAGGCAGAAAAAGTTGGAAATCACACGATATCACTTATATGTGGGATATAAACCTAAAAGGAACAAATGAACAGGACAAACAGAGACTCATGGATATGGACAATAGACTAGTGGTTACCAGAGGGTAGGGGATGGGGGGAGGGAAGAGGTAGATGGGGTATAGGGGGTCAAATATATGGTGACAGAAAGCAATCTAACTATAGGAAGTGAAAGAAAGAAAGAAAAAAGCAAGATACCTCCAATGAACTCTCAAATAATACAGGAAAAAAATTTGTGCGTGTGCGTGTGTGTGTGTGTGTGTGTGTGTGTGTGTGTGTGTTTAGAGAGAATGATAAAGCAAGAAGTGGGGTAAATTGTAGCTGTCGAATCTGAATAAAAGCTATATGAGACTTCCTTGTACTATCAAACATAACTTCTGTAAGTTTGAAATTGTATCAAAGTAAAAATTTACAAAAATAAAACCAAGGGCAATAGACATAAAAATAAATGTATTATTTTCTTTTATAAAGCCAGCAGCCTTATCACCAGAAGCCAATGAGTTTCAAATAATTATTTGCTAGAAAATTGAGCATGATACATAGTAGCAAGTAAAAATAAATGAATAATGAGAGGGATGGAAGTGCTTTTGTGGATGGCTGTGAATTTCAGCGGCGGTGCTATGTTAAGAGCCCTTTTATTTCTCAGTTGTGAATTATCTCTCCTGAATAAAACCATTTGTTTTTCAATAGTTTTTAAAATTAATTTTGTATTCAAAATGCAATCTCATTCTTGATTAAATTGAATAAAAGGAAAGATGAACCTAAAATCCAGCTTACAAGGTTTGTCTGGGACTGGTAGATGATTTCAATTCAATGTCTGCATTTTAACTACAGCTTCATTTGGTTTGGATCATAGACTCTCAGGGTTAAAAGGGACCTTAAAGGTTATCTTGTTACCATCCTCATTTGGTGCTTAAATTTCCTGTTCACCCTTTTTGCCAAGAAAAATATGTTAATATTTCTCCAAGTATATTACTTTAAAAAGTAAAAGTGTATTTAGATTAATGAGAAAAATGTTCTGTTTTTATTAGATACAACCTTTTCTTTCCCTGGGAAAAAGTTAATAAAATCTGCTCCTTTAAAAAAAAATATATCCTACTTCTCTAAGAATATGAAAATAAATCAGTAGGAAAATACTTAGGTGAACATTTATAAGAGCCACTATGACACTGCATTATGACTATCATGAATTTTTGCTTCAGTATTATACCTTGGACTAGCTTTCTCTTTGTTTTATATTAAAAGTTAATCTGCACAGTTCTTTCTTGGTCTAGTTTTCTTATCCAAAGACAATTATGCTGAATTTAAATTTAACATCATAGCTTCTTCATAACATTATTTTATTATAGATACTGGGGTGCTTGGGTTAGTTGTTCCTAGGATATTTTATATCTACAGTCTTTAGTCTTTGTCAAATTTAGAGCTTGAATTGTTTGGAAAATATTCATCAGAAATTAAAAATGTAAAGCAATAGTGCAGGACTGGGCTTTAGGGACCTGCTGAAGTTTATTACATCTGTATTTATATCACTATTTTCCTCATTTCTTCCTCTTTGGACAGAAGCATGCCCAATCCAAATTCTCAGTTTTATGTTTTAAACTATTAAAAGTAGCTAATGTGTTTAAGATCCCTTTCTTCCTTTAATCGCATTTATATTCCTTCTATTTTAATGAAGAAAGGTTGCCAATTATGTTAACTTACATTTCAGGCTGTAGGTATTTTTTGTCAAGTACATGAGAGAGTGAATCTTTGGTATTTCTGGACTCGTGATTCTCCCTCTTTTTCTTTAGATATTCTCATTCTTTATTTCAGATTTTTTCCAGTATCTTCCTTCTCCTAAGAAAGAGACCCAAAATCAATCACCTTTAACTATAATTAATAATTAATAATTATTTAAAGTACTATATACTCTAAGGCATGATACACTTTAATGAGATCAAAAGTTTGAATTAAAGGTGTTCTTCCAGCCACCAATGAGTAGTAGGTAGGGTAAATACTTTAGGTATCAGTGATAATTCTGTTTATTCTGAACTTACTGACTGCCATTTACTCTGCTTTTACAAAAAAAATAAAATAAAATCATCATTATCATAATCATAATAATACCAAGAAACATTGAATAATCAAGCTAATAATTCATTAAAGTAGTTGCTACTTGGAGATGTCTAACTTAGGTTTTTGTCAGATAATACTTTCAAAATATCTTCTGATTTTTAAGCACAAAATAAATGAAAATACTTTTTTGAAAGATGCAAACATTTCAGAAATAGACTAAAACATCTAAGTTTCATTCAAATCTCTCTACTCTTTTCTCCCTCATGAATAATTTGATATTCAAATTTGAGTATATTTTCAATGTATTTACTTGCATGACTTCTTTAACATATGGAATTATTTTTGAAGTATGAACTAGAACATACCTTTCCATATTGCTATGCAACTTGCCTTTTCATATAAAAATATGTCTCGGAGATCTGTCCATGTTATTAAAGTTGCAGAGTATTCCATATTAGGGATGTACATAAATCTCTTTAACACTTTTCTGAAGCAGGTGTTAAAATACAACAACCAACAACCACCAGAAATATTCCTGCAGTCAAAAACATATATATAGGTTTACAAAGCTTGCTGCAGCTTGGGAAAATGCACTTCAGAGCATCTATAGGTCATTTTGAAATAAGATAAACTTATTTTTTTTATGTTTAGTTTTTAAAAATTGGAGGAAGTGGCTATTTTTCAAATTTTTAAAGTTAATTCTTTTTTAAGTTCAAATTTTTTATCACCCCATTTTTATTATATAGAATATATATTCATACATAAACACATAGTTATATAAATTACATTATTATAGTATTAATTACTCTATACCTTTTTTTGTCTACTAAATTATTGGGTTTCATTTTTACTTCATTTTTTCCCTCCTGTAGGTGACTTGCTTATTTAATATATTAAATCCAGTAACATCTCAGGCTGTATCACGATGCCGATTGTTGGGCATACATATTTCCAAGAAATCTATTTCCTTTGACATGTACATTAAATTTTTCTTTTATTTCAGAAAACATTTCTTCCCTTTGTCTTTGAAAATGTTTTCTGTTCCAATTTTTCTGTTATTCTAATTTCCAGTTCACAGATTATTTATGAATCTGATGATGCTTTGTGAGTCTGTAGCCTTTTTAATTTATTTGATCTGATTGTAGATAGTAAAAGTGAGGTCTTTTTCTTTGTAGTAAGCATATTGATCATTTATTTTTCAAGGCTTATTGCATTTTCTAATACTGTTAAACTAGGGAACGATGGCATTGAAAATCCCAACTTTAATTGGATTACTCTTATTTCTTTTGAGTGATAATATATCCCTTATAGATTTCTGTAGATAACATTTTTCTGATCCTATTCACTTTCCCTTTGTTTTAAAATTAGAAATTGGTATTGCCTTTTTTTTTCTCTATTTTTCTTCTTTAATGAGCTAATGTAAAAATTTTATTAATAAATTTCCTAGTATAACCTTTCATACATGCTGGGTTTACTAAATGGATTATGGTGTATTAGTCTTTAAATACACTCATATTTTATTTATTAATATTTTATTTTGGTTTATAGATGTCATTAGTCTATTGTTTTCTTTTTAGTTGCACAATTACCAGCTTTTGGGGTTTGATTTATATTAGCTCCTTATGATGTGCTTGAAATTTTTTAGTCTTTTTTTCTGTTCAGAATGATATTCATAGACATAGAAATTAGCTGTTCATTTAAGTTCAGTAAAATAAAGCAAAGACCTTTTTACTTTCTTAAATGGTTATACAACCATTCAGGTTTTTACTCCTTCTGAAGTTAAATGTTAGTGATTTTTTTCCTCCTTCTTTTTGAAGTCCAGAAATTTTATCCAGTATGTCACTCAGCACTGATGAGCCCAGATCGACATGATGTAATGTTCCAATCTATATATTCAGGCCATCTTTTATTCCTGGAAATTTTAAAAATAATATTTTAAAAATATTTTAAAAAAACATTTAAAATATTAAAAAATTTTATCCATTCCATGATCTTCCTCTGCTAACACTTTCTTTTGAATCTTTGTTCATTTTGACTTTTATCAGTTTTCTTTTCCCAAGTCCTTACTGTGATCACGACTGTCTATATATCAAATTTATTGTGTCACAGCTTAGAAGCTAGGTGTCTCTCTGAGACTCAGGGTGAAACCCTTTCTTGCCTCTTCCTAGCTTCTGTTGGTGTTGGGCAACCCTTGATGTTCCTTGGCTTGTAGCTGCATCAGTCCAATTTCTGCTTCTGACTTCACATGGAGGTCTTCCTGTGTATCTTTACATCAGCTTCCTTGTGTGTGTGTCTGTCTCAATGTCCTTTTTATAAGGACATCAGTGCCCACCTTGACCTCATTGATTACCTTTTAGAGATCCTAGCCAAGTAAGGTCACACTGTGAGGGACTAGGGGTGAGAACTCAACATATCTTTTGAGAGAACATAATTCAACCTATAACACATGGTAGAGTTGACCTTTAAAATGGGAGATAGACCAAATGGGCCTAATCTCATCATAGGAGCCCTTAGAAGCAGAGAACTTCTGTCTGGTGGCAAAAGAGGAAGTCAGATATTTGAAGCAAAGGTAGGATTAGATGTGATGTTGGTGACTTGAAAATGAAGAGGGCCATTATTGAGGAATGCGGACAGCCTCTAGGAGCTAAGGGTGAACTCTGGTTGGTGGGCAGCAAGAAACAGGACTTCAGAATGACAGCTGTAAGGGAATGAGTTCTGCCAACAACCTGGATGATTTTGAAAGTGAATTTTTCCCCTGTGATTTCAGATAAGATCCTAGCCCGGTCAACATCTTGGTTTCAGCTCTTATGCAGAGAACCTATCTGAGTTCACTCAGACTTCTGACTGCGAGATAATAAACAAGATGCTGTTTTAGGTCACTAAGTTTGGGGTGATTTTTTATGCAGCAATAGAAAACTAATACTGTAAGGTATAGAGTGCTATGAGCTCCTCTCTAGAGTTGATGCTAAGAGCCACACTGGCACTTTTTAAAATTTCATTTTACTGTGGTTAAGTACTCAACCCTCTTAATTAAGTTTTAAGTACACAATTCATCATTACTGACTGTAGGTACAGGGCCGTAGAGCAACTCTTGCTTAACTCAAACTTTATGTCCCTTGATTAGTAACTCCCTATGCCCCCCTCTCCCAGCCCCTGGTAACCACATTCCACTCTCTGATTTCATGAATTCGAATGTTTTAGGTACCACATACAAGTCGAATCATGCAGTATTGGTCTAAGTACTGGCTTATTTCACTTAGTGTATTGTCTTCAAGTTTCATCATGTTGTCGCATACTGCAGAATTTTCTTTATAAAGGTTCCGTAATGTTCTGTTATCCATTTATCTGTCGATGGGCATTTAGGTTGTTTTCGCTTCTTGACTATTGTGAATAGTGCTGTAATGAACACGGGAGTGCTAATATTCCTTTGAGATTCTGACTTCAGTATTTTTGGATAAATACCCAGAAGTGAGATTGCTGAATCATATGGTAGTTCTATTTTTTAAAATTTTTTGAGAAACCTCTGTACTGTTCTCCATAGCAGCTGTACTGTTTTATATTTTCACCCACAGTGTGCAAGGGTTCCGATTTCTCCACATCCTCACCGATACTTGTCTTTGTTTTTTGATAACAGTCATCTTGACAGGTGTGACATGACATCTCATTGTGGTATGCCTTGCAATTATATGATCTGGACCAACTTTTAATATGCTTTTTGGCCACTTGTTTGTCTTTTTTTGGAGATATGTCTATTCAATTTTTGTCCATTTTTAAATTAAGTTCTTTGGTTTTTGCTATTGAGTCATAGAAGTTGTTGAAATACTATGGATATTAACCCCTTATCAGTTACATGATTTGCGAATATTTTCTCCCACTACATAAACTGACCCGACTTTTCATATATGGCCTTTACTATGTTGAGGTACATTTCTTCTCTACTTAAATGAGTGTTTATCATTAACAGATGTTGAATTTTGTCCAGTGCTTTTGCTGCATCTATTGAGATGATGTAATTTTTATCTTTTATGCTGTTACTCTCAGATATCACTTTAATTAATTTTCATATGTTGAATCATCCTTGCATCCCAGGGATAAAGCACACTTGGTCAAGGCTTATGATCCTTTTAATTTGCCGTTGTATTTGTTTTGCTAGTATTTTATTGAGGATTTTTGTATCTATATTCATCTGGGCTATTGCCCTGTAGCTTTATTTTCTTGTTATGTCTTTGTATGGCTCTGCAATGAGGGTAATGCTAACCCATTAAAATGCATTCAGAAGTGTTCCCTCCTCTTCAGTTTTTTGGTATGTTTTGTGAAGGATTAACATTAATTCTTCTTTGAATGTATTGGTAGAATTCGTCAGCAAAGCCAATTATTCCTGGGCTTATTATCGTTGGGAGGTTTCTGATTACTTACTTATAATCTCCATACTAGTTATAAATCTCTTCAGACTTTCTCTTTCTTCATGATTTAGCCTTGGTAGGTTATGTGTTTCTAGAAATTTATCCGTTTCTTCCAAAGTATCCAGTTTGTTGGTGAATAATTGTTTAAATTAGTCTCATATGACTCTTTTTATTACTGTGACATCAGTTTTAATGTTGCCTCTTTTATTTCTGATTTTATTTGAGTTTTCTTTCTTTTTCCCTTAATTTCTTCATCTAAGTTTTTGGCAATTTTGTTTATGTTTTAAAAACCCAACTCTTGGTTTTATTGAATTTTGTATATTTTTCTATTCTCCATTTTGTTTCTGTTCTGATCTTTGTTTCCTTCCTTATACTAACTTTGAGCTTCCTTTTTTATTTTAAGCAGCCTCATGAGATGTAAAATTTAGTTGAGATCATTCTTATTTTTTAAAGAGGGATTTATTTTAATAAGTTTCCTTCTTAGTATTGCTTTTGCTACATCCCATAAGTTTTGTTATGTTGTGTTTTCATTTTTATTTGTCTTGAGATATTTTTCTAATTTTCTATTCTTTTGCCCAATGTTTGTTCAAAGTGCGTTTTTTTAATTTTCACATATTTTGAATTTTTTGGTTTTCTTTCTGATATTGACTTCTAGTTTCACTCCATTGTGTTCAATAAAGATACTGATTATAATTTTAATCTTTTAAAATTTGTTGAGATTTGTTTTGTGACCAAACATGTGATTCGTCTTGGAGAAAGTTTCATGTATGCTTAAGAACGTGTTGTCTACTGCCATTGGGTATAATGTTCTATATGTGTACGTGTAAGGTCCAGCTGGTCTACAGTGTTGTTCAAGTTCTCTGTTGATCAACCGCATGGATATTCTATCTGTTATTGAAAGTGGGTTATTAAAGTCTCCTGCTCTTATGTATTGCAGTTTATTTCTCCTAAGTCTGTCGATGTTTGCTTTATATATTTAGATTCTCTGATATCGGATGCGTATGTGTTCACAATTGCATCTTCATGGTGGATTTACCCTTTCATTATTATATAATGTCCTTTGTTATCTCTTAACACAGTTTGACTTAAAGTCTATTTTGTCTGATGTAAGTATAACCATTTTCTCTTTGTATGCAATTTTCTTTTGGTTACCATTTGCATATAATATCTTTTTCCATCCTTTTACTTTTAAAATATTTATGTCCTTAAGTCTAAAGTAAGATTTTTGTAGATAGTATATAGTTGGATGTTATTTTTATTAAATCCATTTAACCACTCTATGTCTTTTAACTGGAGAGTTAAATCCATTTAGATTTAAAGTAATTATTGATAGAGAATGATTTACTATTCCCATTGTGTTGTTTTCTGTTAGTCTCTTAGTTCTTTTATCTTTTCCTGTGTTGCTATCTTCTTTTGTGTTTTGTTAATTAAAAAAAAAAAATTAATACACTTTGATTATTTTCTTTTTTTCCTTTGTAACATCTATAGACATTTTGTGTGAGTACGTGGTTAACTTTGGGCTTACATAAAATATCTTCTAGTTAAAATGAAATATTTTAAACTGCTAACAATTTAATTCAGTTGCATACAAAAACTCTACACTTTAACTTCTTTCCCATCTGTGTTATTGTTGTCAGAATTTGTGTCTATTCTTTTGTGTAAATCTTTTAATATATGTTTGTTATATTTATTTTCAAAATACTTTTAGTGTTTAATATTTATACTAAAATTAAAAAGTGATTTACCCACCATCATTACAATAATACAGTATTATTTCTTTGTCTATATAGTTACCTTTACCTACAAGTTTTATACTTTGTATACTGTCATGTTGCTGTTTAGTGCTCTTTCATTTCAACTTGAGGAATTCCATTTAGCATTTCTCATAAGATTGGTCTAGTGTTGATGAACCTCCTCAGCTTTTGTTTCTCTAGGAAAGTCCTCATTTTTGAAGAGCAATTTTGCTAGCTATAGTATTCCTGGCTTGTGGTTTGTTTGTTTGTTTTTTCTCTCAGCACTTTGCATATATTATGCCACTTTCTTCTGGCCTGCAAGGTATCTACTAAAAATTCTGCTTGTTATATTATGAAGGTCTCCCTTGTATGTGAGAAATTGCTCTTTTCTTTCTGGTTTCAAAATTCTCTCTTTGTCTTTGACTTTTGACATTAATTATGTTGTGTCTTGGGGTGTATTTCTTTTGACTCATCAAAATTTAAGTCTTTTAGGCTTCTTGGATCTGGAAGTTCATTTCCTTCCTCAAATTTGGGGATTTTTTAGTCATTATTTTTTTGAACAGCCTTTCTGGTTCTTTCTGTTTCTCACTTCTTTCTGAGATTTCCATATTGCATATGTTTGTCTATGTAATGCTGTCAGAAAAGTTCCTTAGGCTTTCTTTTTCTTTCTTTTAAATTTTACTCCTTTGTATTATTTCCAATGACCTGTCACTGAGTTTGCCTATCCTTTCTTCTGCCTGATTTAATCTGTTGTTGAATTTTTCAATTCAGTTATTGTGTTCTTCAGCTCTCTCATTTCTGTTCAGTTCTTTTAAATATTTTCTGTTTGTTGAAACTTCCACTTTGTTCATGCATTATTCTCTTGGCTTCAGTAAGCATCTTATACTAGTTATTCAGAATTCTCTGTCTTTATTTAATTATGATCAATTTTCTGAGATTTATCTTTTCCCTTCGTTTGGAACATTTTGCCTCATTCTTCATTTTTCTTGACTCTCTGTGTTGTTGTCTACACTCTAGACAAACTCAGCACCTCTTCCAATCTTTACAGACTGGCCTCATGGGAAAAGTCTATCATTAATAAGCTAAGCCAGAGATTCTGGGG
>NW_011888794.1:8287815-8316704 GCF_000151845.1 Pteropus vampyrus
AATAATACAGTATTATTTCTTTGTCTATATAGTTACCTTTACCTACAAGTTTTATACTTTGTATACTGTCATGTTGCTGTTTAGTGCTCTTTCATTTCAACTTGAGGAATTCCATTTAGCATTTCTCATAAGATTGGTCTAGTGTTGATGAACCTCCTCAGCTTTTGTTTCTCTAGGAAAGTCCTCATTTTTGAAGAGCAATTTTGCTAGCTATAGTATTCCTGGCTTGTGGTTTGTTTGTTTGTTTTTTCTCTCAGCACTTTGCATATATTATGCCACTTTCTTCTGGCCTGCAAGGTATCTACTGAAAATTCTGCTTGTTATATTATGAAGGTCTCCCTTGTATGTGAGAAATTGCTCTTTTCTTTCTGGTTTCAAAATTCTCTCTTTGTCTTTGACTTTTGACATTAATTATGTTGTGTCTTGGGGTGTATTTCTTTTGACTCATCAAAATTTAAGTCTTTTAGGCTTCTTGGATCTGGAAGTTCATTTCCTTCCTCAAATTTGGGGATTTTTTAGTCATTATTTTTTTGAACAGCCTTTCTGGTTCTTTCTGTTTCTCACTTCTTTCTGAGATTTCCATATTGCATATGTTTGTCTATGTAATGCTGTCAGAAAAGTTCCTTAGGCTTTCTTTTTCTTTCTTTTAAATTTTACTCCTTTGTATTATTTCCAATGACCTGTCACTGAGTTTGCCTATCCTTTCTTCTGCCTGATTTAATCTGTTGTTGAATTTTTCAATTCAGTTATTGTGTTCTTCAGCTCTCTCATTTCTGTTCAGTTCTTTTAAATATTTTCTGTTTGTTGAAACTTCCACTTTGTTCATGCATTATTCTCTTGGCTTCAGTAAGCATCTTATACTAGTTATTCAGAATTCTCTGTCTTTATTTAATTATGATCAATTTTCTGAGATTTATCTTTTCCCTTCGTTTGGAACATTTTGCCTCATTCTTCATTTTTCTTGACTCTCTGTGTTGTTGTCTACACTCTAGACAAACTCAGCACCTCTTCCAATCTTTACAGACTGGCCTCATGGGAAAAGTCTATCATTAATAAGCTAAGCCAGAGATTCTGGGGGCGTCTACCAACCTTTTCCCTTCCCAGAGAGAAGCAAGCAGTTATGGTTTTTGTCTGCTTATTCTGTGCTGAGCTGGGTTTGAGGTGGAAGCTATGGCATCTCTCAATCCAAACTACCATATACATTCTTCTCCAAGCACTTGGACTGTGCTGGACCTGTCAGAGCTCCAAGATAGATACTAGTTCTTTGGGCAGCCGCATAGAAGTGGGGGTGTTGGATGCATAGATTTACTTTCCTTCCCTTGGGGGAAGCTTAGAGCTGGATGTTTTTTTTTTGTTGTTCAGTTGACCTGAGGTGAGCAGCGGAGAGGATCTATGGTGCCTACCAGTCCATACCATCGTCTCCATTCTCCCTCAAGTGGCTGCACTGTCCCTTTCCAATAAAAGCTCCATGACTGGCAAGACAAAAGACAGTACCCTGGGGAGTCCCTTCAGAAAAGTTGGCTATTGGTTGTACAAATCAACTCTTTCTCTCTTCTGGAAGAAACTGGAAGCTGGGAGTCTCTTCCTGTGCCCAGGGTAGAGATTCTGGTGAGAGGGTGTCCAAAATATTTCTAATATCTTCAGTGTGTCTGGTTGCATATTATCTGGGGTACAGGGGCCTTTCAGTTTCTGGATGTCTCACAAAAGAAATCTGTCCATAAATTGTTGCTGAATAGGTGTGTTTGTGTTAGGAAGGAGGGCATAAGTCTTCCTGCTCTACAGTCTCTCTTCAGCTTTGTCTTTCTCTTGTGTACTGCTTCTGGTGAGATTTTCATTTCTATGATAGTTTATTTTTACCTCTTAATTATTTCCTAATATCTACTAAGTCATACTTTTACTTGTTTGTTTGCTTTATTTCTGTTGTTTTTCTGTATCTACTCTAAATTTTTTTGAGGTATTCTTTTTAAAAAAGGTGACTTGTTAATTAAAATATTAATTTGCCATACTTGTTATTCTTCTATGATGTATTTTTTTTCTTGTGTTAGTCATTCTCTGAAATTTTTTTTCTACTACATGTAGTTTTATGCTATAACTAGGTGTTTCTATACTGTTTCTTTTTATACATTTATATATATTTTATTGAAGTAAATTATTGGACCAGTACTTGCAGGAGGATCACATGGGGATCAAGGTAGAACCATGTTTCATACTACCAGGTATTTATTCTGGTTCATAGTGAAATTTTCTTGTAGCAGGATTAGGGTATGTAAATTCTTCTGGCTCTTATTTTCAGCTGGCCCATGGAGATCAGAAGCTGTAGGGCTGCCAACAATGCATATCTTCCTTTATCTGCCTTGTTGAGAGACTGCTTCCTGCAAATTGTCTTGTCACTGCAACTCCTCATTCAAGCTGACCTTTCTGACATCAACTTGTTGCCAATTTAGGTCCAGAAAACTTCCTGCCACCAGCTTGTTCTTATTTTGTAAATAACAGATTGCTGGATTTCTCCCAACAGTATATGACATATCCCTTGGAAAAGTACACTTTGCTGGCTTTGTCTAACTCTGCAACCTCAATATTTTCTTTTAGCATATTTCTGTACTTGTCTTTGACCTTCACTGTGTTTAGGGTTACAGATATCTTCTGATTTCTCAAAGATTACTTCGCATTGTAATATCCTAGGACAGAAACGGGGAATTGAGTTCAATTTTTGTTTTGTTATCTGAAACTAGGAAACTGAAATTTTAAATTTAAAAAACTATATATAATGTATATAAATATATATAAAAACAATTTTATGTATACATAATTTTACATATATACAATTTTATGGACAAAATTTATTTAGGAATCCTCTAAACACTAGATATGTAGATTATGTAAAATCGTTTCCTTTCCTAAAACACATTCTGAAGAATTATCTTCTAGTTAAATTTCTGTAAATTGAATTATAAGGGTAAAGACCAAGAATACTTAAGAATGAATACAGATTGATTTTATAATCTGTAGAATCTATAATCTCCATTTTCTCATGTACATTGGTTATTATTACATATTTAAATATTTACTAATTTCTAATCAAAATGTTATCTTGAATTTAGATTTCTATTTTTTTAGTTAACAAAAAATATATTTTTTCATATTTTAGTAGACTTCTTTTTGGAAATTGACTTGTCAAATCTTTTGTCTTTTTTCTTTTTCTGTTTTTTTCTGATAACATTTTAAGACTTTCTCTATTAAGAATACTAATGCTTTGCAACCTGTATTATAAGTATATTTTCCACAGGGTTTATCATTTACATCTTAATTTAATTTATATTTATTCAGGTTTTAAAACTTAGATGTCATTGATCTTTTTCTTTAATATTTTTATACTGAGTCTATGACAAGATCAGTCATCACTGATAAAAATTAAATAGATTCTTATATATACGATTTTTTTCCAACACACTTGTGGTATTCTTAAAACCACTTTCTCTTTAATCCATATGAATTTATACATGATCAATTTTTATGTATTTGTAACATTTATTTAACCTGCTAATAATGATGAGATGTGCTCATATGTTTGGAAACAGAAAATTCTTCCACCTTAATGTTTATCTCTTACATGCGATCCAATTATAATTGTGTTTCATCCTTTTGCTAGATTAAAAACAAACAAAAAATGAACATATAAAAAAATCAAAGAAAATAATTAAAATTTTCAAGTAATAAAAGTCTTTTTTTCTAAAATACTAGTTTCAGCATCCATACTTTAATATTGATTTTTTTAAATGGATTTATCCTATAGTCATTGACACGTAAGTTCCAAAGCAAAGCATTCTAATATATTTTTCAACCTTGTTGGCCCCATGCTGGTTTTCCATAATGAATTTTACCTCCTTCTTCATTGTCTATTCTGATCCAGCAGTTTTAGCAAATACATGTGGATCATCAGGCTCACTGCCTTTCCACTGGCGTTAATAGTGCATATAGATGTGATGTGATTGCTAAAGCTTTTCTATAAACTGGTAAAAATGTCCTATACATTCTCTATAACACAGACCTAGCTTTAAAAT
Organism: Pteropus vampyrus; assembly: GCF_000151845.1. Classification (NCBI taxonomy): domain Eukaryota; kingdom Metazoa; phylum Chordata; class Mammalia; order Chiroptera; family Pteropodidae; genus Pteropus; species Pteropus vampyrus. The sequence continues at coordinate 8,291,877 of NW_011888794.1, forward strand.
ATTCACCCAGCAAAAGTGCTTCAAAAAGACATTACATTTCACCTTAGTGCAATCAGGAGGAGGAAATTCACAGTTAAAGATCAGACTTGCAAAAGTAAAACACAATAGGACACTGAGCAGATATCATTAAGGTGGCACCCCATCAAGACTAGGTACAAGAAGCTTTGAGCCCTGACTGTAAACTTGTGTTGACATTGCACGGAACCTACATTTTTATTTCATGAGTTTTCTGATGAGAATTTTCTCATTTTACACCATTTAAATTAATAGAAAACATTGCTGTGCTATGCCTGAAGCCTCTTGTATATCTGTTCAATGGAGCTAAACCTGTGATTCTTTTAATTTATTTTTAATTTATAATGCTTGAAGACATTTCTGTTTATTACCTTCTTTTCAAGGTTTTTAAAGGCCTCTATGAGAATCTCCTTGAAGCATCATTCTTTCTATAAGATAATGACTTATCTCTCCCAATCATTGGATTTCCTGGATGTCCTGAGTTATCCCCATTAGATGCTTAGCTCAGAGGTAGTTTTTCACACTTGAATTTGTTGTATCATGACCTCTATCCACTGCCCGGCCTGGAGTTCTTTACCAGTCCACTTAACTGGCTCCACTGTTGTCTCAACACACTTTGGGCTTATACGTTAATCATTTGATGGCTTGACCACCTGACCTTGTCTTCCTCTTCCTTATGAGTTTCTCATGTGACTGGAGCTCCTTTTACAAACCTGGTTTTGTTCTTTTATCAAACCCTGTCCATTGCCTGGATCCACTTTTTCTTCTATTTTCTGAGAAGTTCTAGTCATAAATCCTGGCCCTTCTGACTTAACCATGGATTTAGCGGCTTGTCTCAACTCAGCGTTTTAGGCCATTTTGCCTGCCTAATACTTTAAGCAGTGGTTCCAGATCTGAAAACATCAGACTACTGAATTCTTAAACGGCAATGATGAGTTCTTATGACATTTCAAAAATATTTAATGGTCCGATGAACATTTCAATTTCAAAAAACTTCAATTCAGTACATACTGATCTGAAGTTCTAATTATTTTCTCTTTGTTTAGAAAAATAGACAAAAATTATTACCTAATGTAATTTAATATAGAAAAAATTCAGAAAATGAATATCATATGGTGAGTGTAGAGTAGAAACATTAAAAGAATTTCTTACTATATTTTGGAAATGTCTGTATTGGCTGCACTCCAGAGATCAACAGTGGCCCTTATTAGTTTAATTCCATAATTCAGACTTAAATTTAATGGATTCTCACACATTGTCCAAGGTATCTTCCTTCCGGTTTTTTTTTTTTTCTTTTTTTTCATTCTAGCTTTCTAGAGATTTAGTTTTCAGGCTCATTTACTTTTTAAAGGAAGTTTCCTATTCTTTGGGAACATCTATGTTTGTCCCTTTGACAACTGCTTACCTATTAAAAAAAATCACTCTTTTGATTACATGTGTGTTTATTTAAGACTCAGCCAAGAAGACCCTGAAAAGTTAGGGAAGTTAGAATGGCTTTTTTCCAGATCCCGTTTGGCTGTGGAAGGCCATAGGCAATCAGCTGACCTACAAGCCATAGCATGTTTTTGATGTTATTTATATTTTTGGTTATAGTTGTCTTTCTCGCACATTTTATTTTGAAAAATGCTCTTTTATTAGTGTTATGTGGTGCCCTTTAGAAGCCTGACACTTTTGTTATCTAAAAGCCATTACTGAAATTTAAATTTATATATATATTTTATAAACATCTGCAAGTCTATATGCACCCTGTACTACATAGGGGAATACTCTATATATTAACCATATGTACTCTGTGTTATCTCGGTTAAAGACATATGTTAAGGAGGAGACATAAATTATTCAGATATTTACTTAGATATAGGACTAGTTAATAACTAGTTAATAACTAGTCCTATATCTAAGTAAATATCTGAATAATTTATGTCTCCTCCTTAACATATAACAAAGCTGAGGCATTGATAGTGATAAAGACTTTGGTGCCTACATTATTTCTAAAGTAGATGTAAGCAGAGAGATTCAAGTACAATAACCTAACACGACCTTTTATAACCCCTTGGTCCCCACAGAAGAGACGTCAGCATAGTTGCTGGTTCTGGCCCAAAGACTGAGGTTTTCTCACCATAGCAAGGCTTCTTTCCACATCCTGGTACTAGTGGCAGTCATTTTAAGATTTTCACCAGTGACTAAGTATTGAGGTTCACTGGGGGGCAAGTGAAAAGGAGATATCAGAGAATGTTATTGAGCAGACAGAGGAAGAAAAGCATTAGCTCAATTAACTCATCTTTGTTGTTGCTAGAAATCATGAATATGTGTGTGCGTGTGTGTATGTGTGTGTGATGTGTTGGTGTTTGTATATATAATAGTGGCCAATGTGAGAACAAAAGACAAATGCTTTTATAATCAACCAATAGATGTGTCATCTGAGAGCTGAAAAGAGCTTCTGGCACATCATAGTAGATTTGAGGAATGTCACCCCAGAGGCAGACTCATTGTTTGTAAGCATTAAGTTAGACAAAGGCACAAAGTCTAAATCTGGACAAAGTCAAAGTTCCCAGAATTAAATATTGTGATATTGGGAAATGATTTATGCTAGGAAGAAACTTGGATTGTTATCAACAAATCCTGACAAAGCAGACAACTCTGCTATAGAGTATAAAGTAGATCTTGCCAAAGTGAATTAACTGGCCCAGACTCTGTAAATAACCATTTTCAGATGACACATGTATTTTTAGCAACTCGACAAACCAAGGAACTAAACTATAAACCAGAGAAAATTTTCAAGACCAGTAGACAATTAAATTGCATAAAGAATATTTTATATTTAAGACAAAGTCAGGCTTATGAGTTTTACCTCTTTACGTGATTTTCTGATAATTCTCCCAAATCCCAGACCTATGTCGTGAGTCCTTAATAGCATTTTCGGCTGGGTGGAGGTTTGCTGACATTGCTAACGACATACACCAACGCCACTCATCATTTTTGCCCCACAGTTTAGCTCCTCTTCCTGATTTCTTGCTAATACTTTCCAGTATTCATTTTCAGTCACACACCCTCAAGACCTCCAAGGGATCTTTGATTTATCTCTCTCCTTTCCCCCATCACCAATGATTCATCTAGGGCTGTCAGTTCCTTCCCCCTACTGTCTCACACTGCATTTCTTCATGGACATTACTACCCCAGCCCTAGTCAACAGTCTTATTACTGCTTACCTAAACTACTGCTATAACTCTTCCCCCTGCCTTCAGTCTCGCTTCTAATCTACTCATTCCACATTTGGCTGCCAAATTAATCTTCCTAAAGTCCAGCTTTGATTATGTCACCCCTGCTCAATAACCTTCAAATTTCTCTTCTTTGACTACCAAGTAAAGTTTAAACTTCTTTGCCTTTGACATTATGATCTGGGCTTATTCTAATGGGGTTAGCATTCATAGTTTTGCTTTGCTGAAACTCTAGCAAAACTGAACAATTCAACATTGTGCAATCATGCCTGGAAGCTTCTTTCCACCAAAGGTTTTAAGAATTATTTTTTCTTCTTGGAATATTTTTAGTGCTATTCTTTAAAACCTCTTCACCTTTCAGTGGGAGCTTCAGCTTTCACTAAATGCTCTTGGATACATAGTCTAGGGTTCTCTGGAGCACATGTGAGGCACCCATAAGAAATTGAGTAGAGTCAGAGGTGAAAAAATAAGGGAGAAGATGCAGTAGTGGGGTGGAAAGCCAGGGGCAAGTAAGTCTGAAAATTCTGAATTTGAATCTGATTTTCCAGGTCATTGTGAATTTATGCTCATCAAGGTAACATGATAAAACACACCGTGTGTTTTAATTTTTATACTATGCATTTGTTTCTTATTAATTTACACACAAATCATTAAAAACATCTTTTGCAAGAATTTTTAACACTCATAAAGCACTTAAAAAATTTCAATTACACCTGACATTCAATATTATTTTATTTTAGTTTTTAGGTGTACAGCATGGTAGTTAGACATTTATATAATTTATGAAGTAATCTCCCCGATAAGTCTAGAACCTACCTGGTATCATATGTAGTTATCACAATATTATTGACTACATTCTCTCTGCTGTACTTTACATCCCCGTGACTATTTTTAACTGCCAATTTGTACTTCTTAAACCCTTCACCTTTTTTGCCCAGCCTCCCAACTCCCTTTCCCATCTGGCAACCATCAGTTTGTTCTCTGTGTCTATGACTCTGTTTCTGTCTTATTTGTTTGTTTTGTTCTTTAGATTCCACATATAACTGAAATCATATGGTATTTGTCTTTCTCTGTCTTTATTTTACTTAGGTTCATCCATACAGTTGCAAATGGTAAGATTTTATTCTTTTTTTGGCTGAATAATAGTCCATTGTAAATATGTCCCACATCTTATCCAATCATTTATTGATGCGCACTTAAATAACTTTCTTATCTTGGCTATTCTAAATAATGCTTTAATGAACATAGGGATGTACATATATTTTCAAATTTGTGTTTTGGATTTCTTTAGATAAATAGCCAGAAGTGGAATTGCTGGGTCATAAAGTAATTTTATTTTTAATTTTTTGAGGACCTTCTATATTGTTTTCCATAGTAGTCGTACCAATTTGCAATCCCACCAACAGTACACAAGGGTTCCCTTTTCTCCACGTCCTCACCAACATTTCTTGTTTGTTGATTTATTGATGATAGCCATTCTGACACGTGTGAGGTGATATCTCACTGTGGTTTTAATTTGCATTTCTCTAATGATTAATGACATTGAACATCTTTTCATATGTCTATTGGCCATCTGAAAATATACTTTATTCAATAGTTTATTACTCTAACTTATAAATAGTAAGACATATGACATATAAGCCTCTATTTGTATTCTTGCTCTGGGCCTGAAAATATTAGAAACAGGCCTGCTGTTTAATCATGAAACCCAAGGTTTGAGCACAATATCTGTCATCTGATAGATCTTTATTAATATTCATTGACTATAGGAAGAAGTCTGCTGCTCTTCCTTTGAAATTCCGGAGCACTTTTTTAATATATCTGTCCTATGGTGCTAATTACAGTCATCTTCAATTTCTTGCATTTTGTTTATGTTTTGGCATCCACATGCTAATCTCCGTGAAGGAATATGTGTAATGCTATACATGCCATGTTGCTTGCATAAAAATGGAGGCGAAAAAAATTATTTATTGGATAAAAAATATAAACCCAGAGTTTGCTTTAGGAGAGGTATGTAGGTTCATGGGATTTGAGCTTAGGACCGTTTAGAGGCTAGGAAATTGACTCCCAAAAAGTTAAATGACTTATCCAGGACTCATGACTATTAGTATGAACTGTGAGGATAGATTTCAATCCTTCTGTCAACCTCCTCTCCAAGTGCAGGCTGTGTTAAACATTACTCAGGGACTGTCATTAAGAAAAACATGGCATTAATAGCATAAGTATCTGCAGCAGTATTCCCTTTCATGAATGCTACAGTCAACTTGTGAAGTAGAATAAACTCAGATAAAGATGTTAAGCTTATAAAAACTGAAACTTTCTAGAGGAGCTTAGTTTGTTCACATCCAGAATTGACACACATTGAAAATGTAGCCAAGTGTACCCAGTGTTGACATACAGTTTATCCAGAAGACAGAGGGATTATGTCACAGCAGTTGTCTTCATAAAGCTTTAGAGCTAATGTCATTTAGAACACCTAACCAGAATATTTGTTTGTATAGGGCATTACCGTGAGAAAATACTGTCAGGTTAGAACTAATTTCTATAGTAATAAGGCACTCGAAAAAGAAGGTTTACAACACTAAAATCTGTTTAAGCATATAAAACACAACAACCCTAAAATTCGTTTAAGCACAGTAAGCACAAAGCCTTTGTCCTTGGGGAGATATATATAAAATATCTGGGAATTATAGAATACCTATCTAACGGGTGGTGTGGGAAAATGTTTCAAATTGTAATGGTCTGTGAGAGTTCTTAATAACGGTCCTACAAGCACTTGATAAGTCACTTATTTAGTACAAGAAAAACATAGTCACACTTTATTGTTTCAAGCTGTTACCAAGTGATTAAATTGTTTGACAAATATGGACACATTAATTGTATTAACATGTTATGTTTAACTTGTGTTAAGTACTGTGCTAATCAATTGAAGGAAACTTGGTGGTTAGAAGACATGATATGCCAATCATTTCCAGCAGAGACAGTTCCTTATAGCAAGTTGATACTGTGACATCACTTAGCCTAGGGGTTAAATATAAATATATAAACTGAATTTTACTATTTAACTTCTAACATCTTAGTTCAGATATTCTTTCTCTTTGAAAATACTCATACTTAAAGTAGTAGGAGCATAGCGTTCGAAGTGCTTCAGAAACACATGGAAGAGCAAAGAAATTATGTATTTTGATCCCTCACCTGATTAGACACTTTAGTGTCATTCTTGTCTAAAATGCAATTTTGAGATCTGCCCATCGTGGAAAGGAGGCTAAATCTTAGCTGTTTGTTACTAATTTTGACTGGATGATACCAAAGTACATTAAGCAACAGGAAAAAAAAAAAAAGAGAGAGAGAAGTAGATTATACAAAGGCATGCGCACATTTGCGATTTCGATTATTCGAACACAAAGATTTGTAAGTGAGGTGACCCCAGACTGTGCTTAAGTAGGAGGATTTTGAACTTGATATGACTTGAAACAAGGCCACTGCAGTGCCAGGATAGCATGGCAATGACAGTGGAACGGATGCATTTCCAGGGCGTGTTTACAGCACACCTCGCAGAGACGGCGGCCGGGGGAAATGGAGCAGCGCCCTTCAGGGACGTGCGAGAGCATTGTCACAAGTCGCTGTCCTCCCTCCAGTAGCAACCCTGTTTCCAGCTATGTAGCCACTATCCTGAGGTCCCTGAGCTCAGCTTGCTAACTCAGGTATCAAACTGCACACCTGCTGGGAAGTGGTTACATGAGCCTCAGGAGGCTCCTGTGCAAATCTAGGGAACTACTAATTGCATCTCTTCCCATCTAACTTAGACACCTGCTTCCTTTTCACTTGGCTGATCTCCACTTATGCCTTGAGACTAATGGCTTTCGTGTGATCTCATCTCTTTCAGTTACTCTCCTGGTATTGCAATTAAATAATACCCTGGTATGCTATCTGCCATAGAGAAGAATTCAACGTCATCTTTGGGTCTGATTGCTCAGCATTTAGATATCAGAGTAACAAAAGACTTCTTTGTAAGGCAAAACTCAAGGAAGATCAAGTTTAGACAAAATAGTACTGTCTGTTCATCTTAATGTCTCAAAGTTCTGATGTATTAAACTTCATTATTTTAAAATTAGATATTACTAAGTAAAAGATAATATACTTCTGCATATAATTATTTCACATGAAATATGACACAACATAAAGAACATGATAAAAATGATAAGTGCTAACCTGGACACGTAATTATACCTGTGCCTGAGTGTTATCTCTTGCTGTAGACTGCCTGGATTTGAATATCCTCTCTTATTGATTAGCTATATGATTTAAGCAAATTACTTAACATCTTTGTAACTTACATCCTCATTTGTAAAACGGCAGTAATAATAGTATGTATCTCATGGGGTGCTCCTAGGCTTAAATGAATTAACATATTTAAAATACCTAGAAAAATGACTAGCACATAGAGAATGTTAAATCTTTTTTTTTAAATGTTATCATTTTGTTTGTTTTTTTTTTTTACTCTGCTTATTTTTCCTGGTAATGTTTTTGTATAGGTGACAGTTTTATTATATTTTGTTTTAATTATGTAATTTTATAAACAGTTCCATACGCAATCTGTTTTTTTAGACAGTATTTTAAAAAGCTAAATAATTTCCAATTGAACATAGGTGTTGTAACATATTTAGCCATTTCCCGCTTGCTGATTATCTAGATTGTTTCCTGTACTTTGTGGCAGTATACAATGAATTGATATATCTCTTTGTAGATAAAAGGGTTTGAATACTTGAATTAAGCTGTAGAAGTGGAATTCCTGGGTTAAATAGTATAAATATTTTTAAGATTCTTAAATGTTTGATTTTCTAAAATGTAGTGGCACTTTAAGTTGCCACTTGCTATATATGATCATTCAAATTTAAGTGAGACCTAAATAATGCAGTGGCATATAGTTTAATTTCTTTCTATTATTAGTAAATAGAAAAAGCTTAATTGAGAAATTCCTTCCTGTATTGAACAAATTATGTTCCAAAGGAGGACTGAATATGATGACAGTAGGTCGAATGTTCATATTGAAACTTATGTGCATTTCTCAGTTTAAATAATGAATATCTTTTTCTAGTATGGGGTGCACAAACTTGAAATTTCTTTTGACTTATTTCTTCTTAGGAGTTGTCTATATTAAATGGTTTTCTGATATTGTTTTAAAGATGTATAACTGCCCATTTCAAAATTCTTTCAAAAATCTTACTTCAAAATCTGTTCCGTGGTTCGTGTTTTCATGTAGTTATATTGCATATTTTACTTCTTTATTCAATCAACAGATATTGCTTACTTGAATACTGATGGTTGCTAGAGTCTTAGGATACAGAGATTAACAGTAAATATTTCTTGTCCTCAGATAACTTTCAATCTAGTGAGGGAGAGAGACAAATAAATAGGAGAGGGAAGTGATCAGTAGAAGGTGCTCTACAGCAGGTGATCTGAGACCTGAGAGATAGGAAATTATCTAGTTAAAGAAGGTGAGATGAGAGACATTCACAAACGAGATGGAATGCTATATAACTTTATGTCTTGCAAAGAAGAAGTTGTTTCTATTTTCTTCTAATATATTGTATTCAAAACAAAAAATTTCATCATTGTGCCAAAATTATGTTAGCACACACTACAGATTATACTGAGTCTTGTAGGAGCTGTGTTATAACAGATGCTTTTAATCTTAACCCTTCCCATTGACAAGATTGATTTCCTAAATGGAAATCGGGGCAAACAGGGGCCTATTAGTAATGTCTTTTGGTACTGAGATTACATCTGGATTCTAATGTCCCAACTCTCAATAACCCTGCTGTAAATCACCCCTCCTCCATCCACCCCCACAGACCTCACATGCGTTTAAAAGGGACGCATCACGTAAGTGCAAGTATGTAATCTTTATCCTGGGTTTGGAAATTGATTGTAAGTCTCTATAGCATTTCTTACCATTATGACCTAGGATGAGCAACATGTTACTCTTGTACTTTAGCCCAATCTAAGGTTCTCAGTTGTCGCAAATAAAAAGGCAGAAAAAAATAAATTTAAATTTCAGATTAAAAAAAAAATCTTTTAGTATGTGTATGTATTTTGCAATGTTTAGGACATACTTATACTAAAACATTATTCATTGTTTATCTGAAATTCAAATTTAAGTAGACATCTGGCAATTCTCATCCCATCCTTAAGCTGCCCATGTCATGGCTCCTTCCTCTTGATTCTACCTTCCAAGAGCTAAGTCACCCATGTGGAAACCTGCACTGGACCCATCCAAAGTCGTAACATAGAGAGGAAGAAGAGTAGTGAGAAAATACAAAAGAAAGTATCCCTTGAGAAAGGAGGAGATCCCCTACTTCGTTCCTCCCTCCTTCCTACAAATGGTTTTTTTGAACAATAGAAGTGGCTTAACTGCACACTACTCGTATTATCAAGGATATATTTTCTAAGATTCTTTCTCTTGTTACAACTGCAAAGTAAGCCAAAACAGTCAGAGAGGTGAAATGAAAGATACCTCCCTAGACTGCTCATTGCTAAGAAAGTGAAAAATAACAGCCTTGAATAGTCCCCAAAGAAGTGCTGCTCTGCTAAAGTGTAATATCTGGGAATTGCGTGACTTAAGTTGTAGGCAAGCAGCATGTGTAAAGCCCTGGGATATTCCTTTTGACCTCTTGCAGGGTGTAATTGTTGAGAGAAGTGGGAATCACAGTTATAAAGAGTCTTTGCCAGTGACACATCCAGGGTGGCCTAAATCACAGAGGCGGGACCATGTACCAAGGACCAAGGGAACAAAGTCAGACAGAAATCAAAGTATGGCATTATGTACCTGAGCAGTGGGTGGGGTCACATGGCATGAGATTCTTTACTCGTATGTGACCTAACTTTAGGGCACAAATGGCCTTTAAGTTTCTGAAGACGTTTAAGCACAAAAAGAAGAAAGTCTGTATTCACCTATCACCCTGAGCAAAGATTTAGCAGATGAAACCACAGGTGTTTTACTCAAAAGAACACAAGGGGAAGACTGGAGTCAGTTAAGTGTTTCATTTTTTCCTCATAAAATAGGATATTTCTAGACCTTTATAGATTTTATAAAACATTCAGTATTTAAAAGAAAATTTTCTATTGCTCTGTCGATTCTTAGATATTTATACTTAACTCAATTAAGCCTAACCATTTTAAATACACTACAAACTGTATAATCCTGAACGTAGACTTGTAACTACTTGAACAATTTTATCAATAGCTTATTGCTAGGGTCTTTTATTTATTGCAAGTAACTGATCGTATGCTCTATACTCTCATTTCTTATGTAAAGAAAAATCTCAACTATGCAAAGACAGAAAATTATACAGTACAATGCCTTCTGGATTTCAAGAGAAGAAACAAAATTAAAAGCTCAAAATAAAGAATCATAATATAAAAGGACTTGTGATACATACTACTGCCAATTAAGCATTTTGTTAAGTCTAAATAATTGTTATAAACATGATTATATCATAGAAATAATTATTTTTAAAATAATATTGTGTCACTAAATTGGAGTGATATAGATATGTCATAGGGAAAGGGGGAGGAAGAAATCAAAAGAGGCAACTTGGTTCTGGTATCGACAATCAAAGATATGTAGGTAGAAGTGGATTTTTTAAAATTTTAAATTGTTTATCCTCCATGTCCCTGAAACTTTAAAATAGTAAAGAAATATTCCATGCAGCAAAAGACAGAATAGAAGGAATAAAAAGAAAGATGTTATAAGTCTTGTGGGACATATACAAAATTTATTCTTATGGTAGATAAAAAATAAAATCTCTGTACTCTTCTCAATGTTTTCTAACACTCAAAAGTAATACTAAACTTTAAACAAAGTAAACCACTTAGAAATGAAACATACCCTCTGAAATAACGAATCAGTAAAAATGGAGATCGAAACCAGCGTTAATGACCCTTGACATGCTTTTTGTTAATGTTATTTTCATTCACATGACTGTCAAAGTTTTTATGGAGTTAATATTGGTCAAATATAAGATAAATGTGCAAAAGTCAATTGCTTTCCAAATCACTGGTAGCCATTGAAGATACAATGGGAACCACTGTTTTTACTTAATAGCAACAATAACAACAAAACTCATATATTATTTAAAACTAACCTGACAAGAAAATGGGTAAGACTTATAGGGAGAACTTTATAAAACTTTACTGAGAGAGATGAAATATTTAGGTAAACAGAGAGCTATACCATGTTTTTCAAGACTGTTTAAAGATAACTTTTCTTTCCAAATTAATGTGTGGGCTTATAATGAAACAAAATGCTCTTAGAAAAGACTCAGCCTCTATATATTTTTCATTGCTTATATCATTTTGATTCTACATATGATTCTACTATCAAATAGAATTATTAAAGATTTTTCTGTGATCATATCTTGAGCAATATTACCAAATCATTAAGCAACAATTGTTCAATTATGCTTTGGAATATCATATGCCAGTTTGAAATGCGTGTTGAGGGGAAATAGGGATCAAAAACCCATGAAGTTCTCTCTTGCATGAAAATGAAGAAAGATATGGGATTTCTGTTAAGGGATGATTTGACCAGATGATAATTAATTTTATTGCTTTTACATGTTGCTTAATCTTGCCAAAAATTAAGCATTTTTTATTTTAGAGAGCCTATTAAAGAAAGCCTGTAGTTCCTTCACCAAGGGAAGCAGGTAGGATGATTTGGTCTGGTGTTTCTTTATTAGCTCGAGAACACCGACTGTGACCTCACTGTGCACTCCAGGCCCTTCTCCAGAGTGGACAGCAGTGCAACTCCAGCAGAGGTCAAGCAGGTATTCAGTGACCTGAAGAACTTATCTAAACACCCACTGTTGTCTACAGCTGTGCCACTCTGAACACGTTTGATCTCCTCTGATCTTTGAAGCTAAGCAGGGTTGGGCCTGGTTAGTAATAGGATGGGAGACCACCTAGGAAGACCGGGTGCTGTAGGAAAAAACAAACACCCACTGTTTTCTGCAAGTCTCTGCATATAAGAAGACCTTGTCTCTAAGGTAGAGAGAGAAGGAGAAAGAAACAGTCTCATAATCTCATTTTTCCTACTTGTCCACTGGATCCAGAATAGCCTTGTGTTTTAAGAGAATGTGTGTGCATGGGTCGGTTGGGGTGGACGAAGAAAGACTATGCTTCTGTGTAGCCAGTGTCAGGCGAGCTCTCTGAACACCTGAACTGAAAAGCCTTTGGGGCAGAGACTCACACGATTACACCTAGGCCTCTTTGCTTGGGATGCGCTAAAGAAATAAACCTCTCCTCATGCTCTGACAGCACCCTTCTGTGGGTTTGCTTCATCTCTCTTATCACCGTGTGGTTACTTACTATTCCAGTTGTTTATTTAGTTAGTTTTTTTTTTCTTGTGTGCTGTTCCCCAACAGATTCTCACCCTTTTGAGGCAGTAAGCCTATCTCGTTCACCATTACGTCCTCAGCTTCTGGCAAGGTGGCTGAAACAGAGTAGGTAACTCAAGTATTTAAACAAAGGAGTGGATATGTGTATAAATAAATGATAACGAGATGTACTAGTTAACAGGTGTGGAGAAATTTGGCTGTTTAGAGAAAAAAGTAAAGTTAATCATATAATCTCACTAAACAACAGAGATTTGTAATCTGGGTACTTGCTACAAAGACATACAAAATGGTAGATAGATTGCCACCAGATTTTGAAAATACTTTTGGGGTAGTCTGACTGATATTACGTGTTCCACATGAAATTGACCTAGTGGAACCCCGATGGCATTGAAACCTGGCGTCCCTCAGGATCAGAGAAACTGGATGAATGAGGTGACCACTCACTGAACTCCTGAGAGGTTTGCCACACGTAGCAAGGTGTCCTGAACAAGGGCATTAACAGCTGTTTGAGTCTCCAATTAAATGTCACTAAGACAGAGGCCCTCACTGGCAGCAGTGGTTTGTCACTGAGATGCTTTTTGCTTGGACAGCTCTGTATTAGGAAGCTCCTGGGGGAATGAACACAGCGGTGTCGGGAAGCAGGGGACCATTTCCTGATGTTCGTGCCAAGTAACCTACTCGCTCCCTGAGAGTGAGCGGGACCTGCAATTTGCTTCTAACCAACAGAATGTGGCAAAAGCTTTGGATGTCAGCTTCATGAATATATTATGATCATTATATATATGGCAAAGGTGATGGGATGTCACGCCCAAGATTATGTAACATTATGAGACTGTTCTTGTCAGTCCTCTTACTCTCTTTCTGGCCTTGAAGAAGCAAAGTGACTTGTGAACTGCCTATGGCAAGGGCCACGTGGGAGGGAGTGACCCATGACCTCTTGTGGCTGAGGGTAGCCTCTGTTCTACAGCAGCCAAAGATTGAAAACAAATTTCTTCCCAGTCGAGTCTTCAAATGAGAAAGCAGCCTGGTTGACACCTTGACTGCAGCCTCTGACTCAGAGTGGTGGACCCCGTTAGGCAGTGTCTGTTCTCTGACCAATTGAAATTGTTACAGAATAAATATGTGCTGTTTTTAGCTACTAAAATTTGTTATACAGCATAGAAAACTAATACAAACTGATTAATGAATATGATTATTTAAAGATTTTCATTGAGACTCCTGAGTAAACCAGCTATGTCTTTCTGTCCAAAAAATGGCGATTATTAAATAAATTAGGGTACAATTAAGTGACTATTCAGAAGCATGCACTCCATGAAAATTTAATGATGTTGGAAAATGCTCACTCTGTTAATAAGTTAAAGTAATGCTCTATAAAATAAAAAATAACTACAAGAATATTCACCAAGATAATAACTGTCATATCTAGACCATGGTCTTACAGAGATGCTTATGTTTGTCAGAGTTTTTTCTAAAATTTCCATATTCAGAAATTTTTTATATAGACAGAGAAAATATCTTGTTTTTAATTTCATTTGGTCATATATTAATAAATTATACATTTGGTTAGTGAGATCTATGTCTCAATCCCCTTTTTGGAGAGACAGAATTAGGCAAATGTGCTGGATAACCTTGAACCTGACTACTGGTTGGGAAGCCCAGCTCTGCCACTTAGAAGCACTGTGAACTTGGCAAACTACTAATTGCCCTGTTTCTAAATTTTCCTGTCTGAAAAATTAAGATGCTATTATGATAGACTTACCTTACGAGTTTGTTTAAAAGATTAAGTAAATTAATAGATAAAGGATTTGTATGAGTATTTGACAAATAATAATCAACTAATAAATGTTCTCATTACCTTTTAAAAAGCTTTCAATCACAAAGAGGTAAAGACAAGGATTTCAGGCCCTTTCCAAATTTTCATTCTCTTTTCAGTATATAGCTTAGAACTGGTGAATCACAGAATATATATATCATTTGGCTTATATATACATGTGTGTGTGTGTGTGTGTGTGTGTGTGCGCGTGTGTGTGTATCCATATAAGCCAAATGATATAGTGTATATATTATGAGTACTAGAGATTGTCATCTTTTGACATTTATTTGACATTTATTTTCCATTCTATTTTCCTTTTAATATACTAGAATAATAAAAACTTGAAGCCGAGAGAAACTTGAGCATTGTCTAGTCCATTCTCTGGTTTTCCATTGCTATTTTGCAAGTATAACTGGTGACGTAACTGTGAGAATGTTAACACTGAAACTGTCAGATAGATCTGCTTTTTATTTTATCCATATGATCCAGGAGTTAATCTTCTCATTGTTTCTCTTTCCCTGTCTCCCTCTGTCTCTCTCTCTTCCTTCAACCCTCCTCTACTCTCTACCTCTTCCCCTCCCTCTCTCCTCTCCCTCTCTCCATACATACATGCAGTGAATATTTATGCTGTGTTTGTTTTCCATTTTTTTTTTAGTTACAAGCTCACTTATCAACAGTGTCAAAGCACTTCCTTTCTTGGCTTCTTCCTGAAGGAAATGTTTATTATGAATTTTTAAAATCTACAACCAAAATAGGATTTCATAAAAGAAGTGCTGACAGAAACTTATTTATTCCCTTGAGAATGCAACGCTGTGCATAATGAACATTTAGTAAACTGTTAAACAGCATATGATGAAATGTTAACATAAATAAAAGAGAGTACTCAAATGAATGTTCATTCCTTTTGTTTCGCCCTTGCCGAGCCAGTCCAATAAATAAGAAGAAAATAGTGGGAGAAGTGAGAGCAAAATTCACAAAAAAGCATATGTCCATCCCCCACTCCAGGTCTCTTTCTCCATGTATGTAAGAACATTTTTTTTTTCAGTGAACAACAATTACAACCATCACTGTAACAACAACAATAATAGCAACAACAAAAGCAAAGCAAAGGCTAAAGCAGTTTTTAATAGGCACTTAGCAAATCTGTGGATGGCTCTGACTACTTAAGGAATCTCTGCATTTATAATAATAATATGCTATCAGACAGAAAGGAGCCTTTTTTTATGAGCAGAGTCCTTAGAAATAGCTCCCATGACGGTTTACTGGAAAACGAAACCAGTGGGTACCACTTGGTGTATCGACACATTCGTTCTGAAATATAATTTAAGCATTAACTTAAATAAAACATGGGTGGCCTTTACAATTAATCAGATGCTCAAAATATTTAAAAACTCTCCTTCAGGATTATATTTTTAAATTCCGTGGGCAAAATTCTGCTAAGATTTCAAAAGGAACATGTTTACAGAGGTGCATTTGCAAAATTTTCAGAATAATGAGCAGCTCCCTTGCCAAACACAGTTATCAGACATATAAATCTAATCATTGCTACTTGGGAGCCAGCATCTAACTTTTAAACTGTCTCACCTTTTTTTTTTTTTTTCCTTTTCAAGGACATTGTTGGTGAGAGTAAAGCTCCTATGCCATAAACTTACTAGTGTTACCTTTCATAAGTTCAGATGAGTGTAGCTCCGTTTTATTTCTACATATTTATATTCACATATTTTAGTTCTTATATTTCACAATTTGGCTCAGAGTCCACTGGCATGCAGTTTAAGAATTCCGTTGTGATGGGTCCTGGAGCTTGTTTTCTCAAAACTCTGGGAGGATCTTTAACTCAGATCTTAAAGAGTACATTTCCTTCATTTGTTGCTGGTGAGGATGTTACACTTATTACATTCTGAGATCTGGAATGGTTTTGTGTGTGTGTGTGTGTGTGTAAGTAACAGCTATAGTTTCAAAACTATCTCTACTAGCTAACATTTAAAAAAATGTGAAAATTTAATAAATTCTAGGGTGTACATGTGATTAAAAAGACAATGTTTTATGTCTTTTGGAAAACTCCCAAATATGAAAAATGGCTTTTCTTGACACAGCGTCAATCAGATGCTCGCACACCTGCTTCACCAACCTGCTGGCTGAGCTAGCACTTCTTGTTCCTCAGGTCCTCTTCGCAATGTGCAGCCAAGAGCATTTTCTCTGATAGGAAATAGATTTTTTTCCTCTCAAAAATTTTATGAAGGATTTTTTTCCTGTTAAAATTTATGTTTAGGATTTTGCCTGTTGGGCATCTTTCTTTTCTAGTGCTCTTAGCTGGCACGGACAGGTGGACAGTGCTTTCCAGAGGTGGTAACATGAAGCAAGAGCGTAGGCTGCAGCCTTTACCACATACTAACTACAGAAAATTTAATGAGATATGTTACCTGTTTGAATTTTCATGTCTTAATATATAAACATTACATATTACATATGATATATATTGAGGAGTTAATGAAATACTATATGTAAGGTATAGTATTTGTAAGGTATTATTATTTGGCACATAATAAGTATTCTTACCTATTACCACTCTGTCTCCCATTTCTTTTTTTCTATAGAACAATTATCTTCATTGGATATACAAAAAAAAAAATGTTTTAGAGCTAAAATACTTTTTTTTTCTGTGCAAGTTTTTCAGATTTATTTGGATAGTATCTATGAATTTATATGTTGCTTTTGAACACTAAAATAATTTCTATTCTTTTTAAAATATGTTTCCTGGCTCAATTTTCCTTGGATGCCCAATATCTGACTAGTTAACCATAAGAAGGAACTAACAACTTTGGAGAGGTTTCTTGGCAACATGTGGTAGTGTCCTTAGACTATAAATATTACATGCCCCTCTGGAAACATGAGATTATTCTAATAACTTTTTCTTACATTTCTCACAAGTGAAAGAAATCATAGGGAGAAATAGAGAAAAGGATAGCATTTTCAAAAGAGACCCTGAGGAAGAAGCACGCTTCGTCGCTAGGAAAGAAACGACAGAAAACCATATCTGGGTTAGACAGCTCAGTTGCTTAAGAGTAATTCATAGACAACCATTCCAAAGTGTAAGCTGTCAGCAAGCAGAAGATGTATAAGGTATGGTAAGTGGGAACGAGACTGCTGATCCATCATTTACAATTTAGTAGGCTAATATCATTCTTATATTCTTCTTTGAAATATTAAAAATATGTATAAAATGGATCTAAGTGTCATTCCTCTGTAATGTAGTTCTGCAAATTCAGGTTGATATGTACCTAGGGATTTTATTTACTGATGTTTTGACATATGAGATTTTGGTTGTTGCTGAATGAAAACTTAAACCTACTGAATTCAAACAGATTTAGTATGGCTTCTTTTTATACTGATGGTGATTGTTTTACAAACATGTTTTGTTGTTTTTACACGTTCCTCTTTTCCTTAGGTGCTTCAAAGTGAAGTTTGATGTTAGATGTTCGACTCAAGAGAGGCTGTTAAGAAAATGGTTAAAGTCAGCTGAAATTTCTTGCACAGACTACAGTGCCTAATTAGGGATAAACTGGAGAAAATTGTTTTGGGGTGCAGGAATGTGCTGACTATAGTAGACTATAAGTTCTACAAATTCGGGGACCTTTTTTTTCCTCTAGATTCTCAGAGATGAGAACATTGCTAGGTACATGGTGATACTCAGAGTATTTGTTAAATATAATATTCATGTTTGATATAATCTTCTAGATGGTGTTAAAATATATTTCTTTGAATGTAATGGAAAGTGATTTAGAATTGTGTAATACTACTACTTCATTTTAAAACGAAGCTCAGGAATTTAAGATGATTTTCTCTAGGTCACATAACAAAGCCTAGCTTAAGTTTACCTGGTACCTAAATGTAGCGGGGATTGGTGGAAAAGACTTAGTAATCTTTTTTCAAGAGGGATGGAAGAGCATCTCTGGGGAGAATACACCTAGGGAAAGAGGTCCCCAGCATGATGCTCATCCCCTAGAAAAGTCCTGAAACACTATTCTGAGTCCAGTGTGATGGCTCTAATTTGAATTTGTGCCCAGTCCAGCCCCATAGATTCATGGGAGAGAGCCAGAAGAAAAAAACAAATGAGTTGACTCTAACTAAAGTCCACATAAACCTTTGGGACATAGCAGTAACTTAGGGTTACCATTAACGGTACACCGTATAACATGGTATTATACAGAATTATTTCATTAAGATCATTGCTATTATAGTTATGAGTAAACTGAATTACTTAAATTGCTAAATACTACAGAATATAAATATATAATACAGCCAGTGTAATTCATGATCGATTTCCAATTGTAAAAAATATGTAGAATAAGAGTCTAATAAATGAAATATATTATCAAATATATGTTCAGTGATTTATTGATATAAAAGACACTGCTCCTGCAGAAGATCTAGTGTATTTCTTTTTCATTTTAGAGAAATATGGGTTAAAAATAGATTGTTATTGAGAAAAACTGTACAGTAAATTTATTGAAAACTTGTACATGCACACAGACATTTTGTAGCAAATGAATCTCAATAGATATATTGAGATATATTTAATTTATGCTTGTCTGCATTATAACTTTTTTTTTTTAATTTTTTTGGCAAAGCCATCAGTTTGATTTCACAATACAATTAATTTGACTTAAAGTTTAAAATTATTATTTACTTTTTAATAAAGATAGAGTTTCAGGAAAGGATCAAAATTGCAAAAAATATTTTGCTGATATTTATTGGCAAGCAAGGATTGAATAAAAATTGTCTTTTCCAACTTCTATAAGTCCAGAGATTTGAAAAATAATTTAAAAAGCAAGTAAATTTTTGTTGATATTAGAAACAAAGTTTTATAGAATGTCAAATTAAAATAGTATTAAAAAAGTCTATTCGATACAAAATAATGTTTACCTATTGTTACCTCTCAATTACATCACATTTTGGGTGCCATCCTTGGTGCATTCTCTTATATTATTTAGAAAAGGTATCTCAAATTGTATATGAAGACTTTGGAAACATCATTTTGTTCTTTTCCGAGGCCCTCATGAAAATTATTTATACAGTGTTGAACATTGTTCCCCTCATGGATTAAATGAGGCGAGTGAGACGGGAGAGAAAAATATAACGAACTATTAAATGGACCCTATCAATATACTAAATCATTTTAACTGGGGAGGTGTGTACTAGTGCAGCCACTTGGGGGCTCCCAGGAACAGAAATTTTATTTAGATTAGAGTATTAATGACACTGCATTAATGAATTTTCATTACAAATATGTAGCAGGTGTAGCTTCCAGAGTCGTGTTGTAGAATATAGGAGATGTTCATTAAAAAAAAGTCTCTCCACCGTGGGTCATTCTGGCCCTCACACTGTTATGAGAGAAAATTAGCCCTGCAATGGGTGCCGTGTGGCTCAGGCCCTCTCTCACGTCTCTTCATTTCTAAAGTAGGCATGGTCACGTTACCACCAAGAAGGTTTTGTGAGCAGGGGTGCCAGGGCCTTATTATGATGAAGTCTCATTACCATATCATCTTTAACATCGCCACAGCTGTGCTAACTTTAATTACTGAACCCTCCCCTTATAAATTCAAATCACTCCTTTATCTTTATTAACCTCTGTCCTAAAGCTTCGATCCTCATCATTAACACTTTCATTTTAAATGCCAAGATATGCTCGGCAGTAGGTAAGAAGTATGTATATATGATTCTAGTTAAATGTGTATTAAAATATTCAAACATTAGAATTCTATCATTCTGAAATTGTTACTCAAAAGTCCTTGTTGTTTGTGCATGGATCTGGCATCATATCGATGAATCAAATCTTATATTGTCAATCAACAGTCTGCCCTTACATGGGTTTGACAAAAGATGCATCTAAGGGAAGATGCTTGACTGGCAGCAGAAAAATTGCCCAGAACCAACACAGAAACCCCAGTGTTATTTGAAACTTAACTGCCAGAAACTGATTAGGTTGTCACCGGTATTTCCCCTCAGGGGCAGAGCCTCATAACTAAATTTATATTTTAAAGAGCCAATATTAGAAAGCCAGAAAACACTGAATTCAGTCTCTTAATTATGTCTTAATGCTAGTAAAGCCATGTTATGCTCTGGGGAGTGGGGTGGCAATATCAATTTTAGTCTAGAGAAAAAGGTAAAATGGTAGCTGGAGAAAGCAGTTGATGTACAAATATAAAAGTAAGGGATCTATTTTTAAATGTGCAAGTAACAGCAAATATTAAATTAAAAAAGACATTCTACACCTGCAAAATATATTATGTCCTGAAATTCTTAGAGCTAAGAGAAAAAATCACAAGCCTGTAAGTAAAAATTAAAGAAACTATGCCATTAAATAAACTTTCTAGAATACTACTAAATGAATTGTCAGCAAAGACAACAGTAAGGCATTGGCAAGACTGTCGTAGTCAAGTTTAAAGTGGGAACTGTTGATTCAGTTTGTATGGATTCAGAAGAATAATTAGAGGGGATTTCTTTTAATTGCCTTGACTTGCATCTTTCTGAGAATGTTAACATTCTTTCCCTGCCTCAGTGAAGTTTTACAGTCCCAAGCAGGGGTCCATATTTAAGGCAGGGGGTAGAAAGTGTCACAGTAGGTTGAAAAAGCTCACGATCCATTTCCACAGCTTAGCCTGGGGTAAATAGCTATCCTGTGAGATGCCACAGAGGAAGTTCAGAACTGAATAATTTTCTTTAGAAATGAGAAAATGGCAGTGTGTTTCCACTGTTTTTAGGCCATTCATTGGGAATCTGTTTATGAAACAATGTGAGGACCATGCACAATTTTGTAGATAAAGAAAAAATAGAGTGATACCTCTCTGGAACACTAACAAACAAAGTACAAACATTAATGGCAAATATGGATTTCAATTTAAATCAATAGCCTGTTTTCATCTCAGAGACTTTTCAATAGAAGTTGTAGATATGGTTTACATTTCCCCCATCGAATAAAGCTTTTGTTTTCCTTTTGCTCTCAGATCCTTTTTCACTTTAATACCGCTTTCTTCAACAAATACAAACCACCTTGATATTCACTTGATTCTGCTACAGTGGACACTGAACTCCTGGCATCAAAAGAATTCCACCTCTGCAAAGGTCCTGCACTGGAAGACATAGCATGAGTTTGAGAGACTGAGATAAGTTCAATGTTCCAGATATGTAGAAAATTAAAATGCCTTATTTTGAGAAAGACCATCTGTCATGCACCCCAGGCATTTCTGCCCATTCACTGTGACAAATTAAGTTGTTAACTTGTGAGTGAAGTAAAATCTAGACCCTTTCTTGCTCTTTAAACATTAGAGATTCAAAGGTAAAAAAAGAAAAATTTTTAGAAGAGAAAGTGTCTGGTGGAGATCTATAAATTTTGGAATTATGTGGGTGGGAATTGACATTGTGGACGTAGATGTGATTGCCTAAAGAGAGAGTAAAGTCACAAGAGAAGTTTAGGATTTGAGTAACTAATAAATACAGGTTTGGTAGGGGCTCATGGACATAATCAAAGACAGGGAAAGAGAGACCAGACAGGTAGGAGATAAAACAAGAGAATATTGTTTCATGAAAGTCAAGAGAAGGGAATCTTTAAAGTATGTATTCAACACTCTTAAATAAAGTAATATGAGAGTAAAAATGTCCATTGGATTTAAGAAGACAAAGAAGAGAGATATAGAGTGTTACTAGAGGGGACATAGGCTGAATATAAGCTTGTTGAAATATTGGGGAAGGAGCTAGTTGATGAGCTGTGATTTATATACCAAGGGAGGGATGGAACTGGATGGATGCATTGAAAGCACAGGTTAGGGAAACACCCTCATGTAGAAAGAGAAGCCACTTGGCCATTATCATAGGAAGAAAGGAAAACACAATGGGTGTGATAGTGTAGGATTTAACGTTTGTGAGTGAGAAGATTATGTTTTAATGGCTTCATTTTCTCTAGGAATAAAGAGGCAAAACATGTATTGATATGCACTGGGCCTTAAAATTAAATCAAGTGGAAAAGCTTTAAAAACATGTTTTGATAGAACATGAATGTGTCAATCAGAGAATTAGAGTAGCATGGTTTGGCAGTGTTGAAACCTCTTTCAAGGTCATGGATTAATAATAAAATTTCATGGGTGAGTTTCTCCAGTAGCATTTCATTTTGAAGGTAGAGAACTTTGCATACAGCTGGGTTTAGCCAAGGCAGTGATTTTCAACAATGGGCTGTACATTAGCGACACCTTAGTAATTTTTGACAATCCTGATGCCAGGCCACATCTTAGACCATTTTAATAGGAATCTTCACATGTGAGCTCAGGCATCATATCTTTATAGCTTTCTAGGTGATTCCAATGGAAGCCAAAATTGAGAAACACTCGTAAAAAATAAAAGCGGTAAAGGAGTTTAAATGTAAGAGGCATAACATACTTCTCAAGTTAAGAGGTAAGTCATATCTGAGGCTCTGGCTTCTGTGAATAAAGGCCCTGAGGGAACTATCCAAGTGACTTCCACAGATAGGAAGCAGTCATCCAGTGAACTTGCTTGGAATCCAGGCTAATAAAACAAAACAAGGAATCCAGTAAAAAGTTTGTCAAAGACAAAGCAAACAAACAAAATCACTTCAATTCAAATGTTTAGTGTTCTCCAAAAATGACCCACAGTAATTTGTAGCTTTAACTCGTGAGTCATTCTGGTACCACCATCACCTTCAGAGGTCGAGAGGTGGGAAAAACAGGAAGATGTTGGTCAAAGGGTATACATTTTCAGTTATGTAGGATGAATACGTTCTAGAGATCTAATTTACATGATATCTATACAGGAATAACTTACAGATATTGTAAGTTTGGTTCCTGAACATGGCAAAGAAACGAATATCAAAATACATGAGTCAAACAAATATTTTGGTTTCCCAATGCATATAAAAGTTATGTTTACATTATACTGTAGTCTATTAAGTGTTCAGTAGTATTATGTGTAAAAATTATGTAGCTAAGTTAACTAAAAATACTTTATTGCTAAAAAATGCTAACCATCATCTGAGCATTTAGCAAGTTATACTCTTTTTGCTGGTAGAGGGTCTTACCTTGATGTTGATGGCTGCTGAGTGGTCAAGGTGGTAGTTGTTGAAGGTTGAGGTGACTGTCACAATTTCTCAAAATAAGGTGATAATAAAGATTGACATATCTATTGACTCTTAAATTTTCATGAACAGTTTCTCTGTAGCAAATGATTCTGTACCAATAGCATTTTACTGACAGTAAGATTTCTTTCACTATGATAGTCAATCCTCCTAAACCCTGCCACTTTTTCGTCAACTGGTTTATGTAATATTTTAAATCCTTTGTTGTAATTTTTCACAGCATTTTTACCAGAAGTCGATTTCATCTCAAGAAACCACTTTCTTTGCTCATCTATAAGAAACAGAATTGGTTAAAGCTCTATCACGAGATGGCAGCAATTCAATCACATCTTTAGGCTCTACTTCTAATTCTAGTTCTTTTGTTACTTCTACCACATCTGCAGTTGCTTCCTCCATTGAAGTCTTGAGCCCTCAAAGTCATCCATGAGGGTTGGAATCAACTTCTTCTAAACTCTTGCTCATGTTGGGATTTTGACCTCTTCTCATGAATCATGAATGTTCTTAATGACATCTAGGATGATGAAGCCTTTCCAGAAGGTTTTCAATGTGCACTGCCCAGATCCATCAGAGGAATCACTATCCATGGCAGCTACAGCCTTATGAAAATTATTTCTTAAATAAAATTTGGAAGTCATAGTTATGTCTTGTTCCATGGGCTGCAGAATGGATGTTGTATTAGCAGGCATACAAATAACATTAATCTCATTGTCCATCTTCATCAGAGTTCTTGGGTGACCAGGTGCATTGTCAATGAGCAATATTTTGAAAGCAATCTTTTTTTCTGAGCAGGTGGTCTCAACAGTGAGCCTAAAACATTCAGTAAACCACGTTATAAACAGATGTGTTGTCATCCAGGTTTGTTGCTCCATTTGTAAAGCACAGGCAGAGTAGATGTAGCATATTCTTAAGGGCCCTAGGGTTTTTGAGTGAACACTGGCTACAACTTAAAGTCAGCAGCTGCATCAGCCCCTAATGAGAGAGCCCTCCTGTCCTTTGAAGCTCTGAAGCCAGGCATTGACTTCTCTTCGTTAGCTGGGAAGTTCCTAGACAATACCTTCTTCCAATATA
Source organism: Pteropus vampyrus (assembly GCF_000151845.1). Lineage (NCBI taxonomy): Eukaryota > Metazoa > Chordata > Mammalia > Chiroptera > Pteropodidae > Pteropus > Pteropus vampyrus. The sequence goes on from NW_011888794.1 coordinate 8,316,531, forward strand.
AAGCTGTTTTATCTACATTCAAAATTTGTTTTTAGTGTAGCCACCTTTATTAATTATCTTATCTAAATCTTCTGGATAACTTGCTGCAACTTCTACATCAATATTTGCTGCTTCACCTTGCACTTTTATGTTATGAAAATGGCTTCTTAAGCCTCAATAACCAACCTCTGCTGG
>NW_011888794.1:8319134-8322358 GCF_000151845.1 Pteropus vampyrus
CAAAAAAACTTGTACACAAATGTTTCTAGCCGAATTCTAAAGTGGAAACAACTCATATGTCCATCAGCCAATGAATGGATAAACAATTTCTGGTACATTCATACAATGGAATATAATTTGGTAATAAAAAAAAAAGAAAGAAAATGCTGATATATGCTACAACATGCATAAACTATGCATGTTGAAAACATGCATAAACTATGCATGTTGAAAACATACTAAGTAAAAAAAAAAAGTGGATAACAAAACACCAGATACCAGATACTGCATGGTTCTATTTATATAAAATATTCAGAATATCGAACTCCACAGAGATTGTGAATAGATTAGTGGTTGACTAGGGATGGGGCATTGGGAATTGGGAGAAAATGGAGAGTGACTGCTAATGATGTGGGGTTTCCTTTTGGCTTGATGAATATGTCCTTATATTAGATAGCAGTAATGGCCACATGACTGAATATAAAAAAAGCCAAGGAACTGCATAATTTTCAAAGATGACTTTTATTATCTCAGTAAAGCTATTATTTAAAAAAAAAAAGAGGCCAGCAAGTTTTAAAATTATCAAGGATTTTTGTTAATATGTTTAATTCAATGTAAATATACTTTCTTCTTTTTCTTATTTTTTCTTTTGCTTGTTATGGCTAGAATAAATGACAGTTTCCCGCAAATGATAAATTTTTAAAACTTTCTTTGATGTACTACGCCTAAATTTGCTTCTGACTCATCCGTTCCTCAGAACTCCAGCTTTTCTCTATCAATAGCTTCTGTCTTGTGAATCACTCTTCTAAAATTTCTGTCTCTGACTTTCTTTTAAAAATAGTCTTCTGGAGCTGTTGTAAATGGATTAATAACATTTTTGAAATTTTTATTACAGAACTCTGGGTTTGCTATTGTAAGTACTGTTTTTTCCCAGGTTTCTCTGTAAATAAGTATTTCTTTTATCTTCTACATTTGAAATATATTTTGAAGAATCTGTGTCTTCAGTACAGGATAAGCATAAAGCCCCGAAAGAACCTATTCCAAAAGAAATAACCGAGTTAAAGATGCTGCATTCCCAATTTATGATTAAATGCAAATGCTTCATTAAAAGCAAATCCTTCATTTAAAGTTGTTCACTAGAATACAACTCAAAACATTCAATATGGTTAAACTTAACACACTAAAGTATCTTATTTAGAAATACTTAATGGGCTTAGAAAACTATTAGATCAGTCAGCTTCTATCCCTCAATTTTTATCCTAGTAACTTACACAAGTCATTCTCATTGACAGAATGTCCTTGCTTATCTTAACCAATCTATTTACATGATTTTCTAGAATTATATGGTTCAATTTTTATCTCATCTAGGATATTTTTACAGATAAACCTGTCTTCATGATGTCCTAATATTATCCCATTTAAATACTGAAGCACACAATTTATGTGTTATACACTTGCTTAAATCTCCTATTATCCTCACTGTAATCGTTCTTAAGGTATTTTACATATATATGTACATATATACATATATATACTTTGCCTTATAATGAGGTTTTGAGTATTTCAATGGCATGCTATATGTTTTATTTGTTATATATTTCATAGAGTATATGGTCATAGATATAAAATGGTCATTATATACATACTAGATTATTTAAAGGGCAGATATATAAAAATAAATTATGTTAAAATAATGCGTGTTTAACAAAATATATTTCGCCTCTTAGCTTTCCAGTGACTTTCTCAGCATTTCTTTTATAACTATTTTTCTTAGAGTAATCATAACAAAGGAAATACCGAGGAGGTATAAAAAAAGATGGGACACCAAATAGTGTGTGGCTGCTCAAAAGGAGGTTTTCTGTTTAATCGTAATTTTCTTTGTCAGAGAAATCCACCACCAAAAAGTTGAATGTGAGCTTCGGCAATATCAAAGTCATCATTAGTGAGTGCAATTTCACTATTGGGGAAATGACAGGAACCACTGTAGAGCTGCTAAAGAGAAAATCACCAGTAGAGAATTTGTATGGCTGGACTTCAGTCAGATGCTGAGGGGGGAAAATGTGCTGTTCGTGCAGCATTCCAAACTTACATATGATTTTATTCCTTTGAAAATCGGAGTGAACTCAGTGTAGAGAACGGAATCCCTGGTGAGCAGATGGGATGGAGTCTGCTCCACCTGCTACTGTAACTCCCTGCTTTCATTCATCTAGTAACTCACTCCTTCGCCGAGGACTTCCTGTGCCCCGCACCTTCCCCGAGGTCGGGGTTACTGCAATATTTTTCTCTCTTTGTGTCTCTTTAGCTTTTGATGAAATGAATAATTATTAGTTCTTGAAAGTCAGGTAGCTGTCCATTGAAAATGGATTAGGTTTTGTAGGAAGACTTAGCTAAAATTTAGTAAAAGGGAGGATGTATTTTTATAGTGAAAGAAAATGAACTGTTGGATGAGGTCATATGTTTTAGGCTATACCGGCTGATTTTTCCAGGAAACTTTTGTGTATAATCCTCATCACATTTCACAATCAATGTCTTCAAATCATGTTAGCACTTTTTATTTAAAGGGCTTTTTCATCCAATTGAGTTATTTATTCTAAGACCTTATTGTATCTTGCATTAACACATTCATTATTCTCTACATGGGTTTTGTTCATTACATTTCAACACAATGACCCTTTTTGTCTCGACCGTGTCCTGCCCACTATGATACCTGCCATCCTGGGGCAAGCCTATCTTTAAAATTTGCTTTCAAAGCAGACCACTGAGGGTAGAATCACTCTACCTTTTTTACAGTTTGATATTTTGTAATTTAAAAGTTAAAAAAAATACTCTTTAAGCAGAAGTCTCATACTTAACAGGATATCTCTTTTTCACTCTTATGGAAACTAAGGTTTGCCATGTGTTCGCATCCTTTGTCAAACTCGCAGTGTGTTTACCTTTTCCGATTGATTGCTTCGTCAATGTTTCCTTTTCTCTTTCTGAATATCTATAGTTATTCCTTTCCCAGTGAACTACTCCAGTGAAATTTTTTCAAATTCCTTTTCCATACTCCCTTCTACTCTTCTATTCTCCTGGGCAAGAAGAAGGAGCCACAGTTACAAATGGGAGACTAAAGATAGGGATGTATCCCATTAACAAAAATCGCCAGTTAAAAACCATTTCAGTGGTGACCAAGGGATTCTTTCCATATTGCATCTCTTAAAGGACACTGGCCCAATGTTTCTGGATGTGATGAAGGTATTTTTTTT
>NW_011888794.1:8322923-8346331 GCF_000151845.1 Pteropus vampyrus
GAATATTACTAAACATCTTGATAATCTGTTGACATACAACCCGGCCCGCCTCTGTTGCCACTTTCTGGCTGAGAGCTTTAGGTGATGAAAGGCAAAGTGGTTGGGGGTGGGGTGTCAACCTCAATACTGAATCATGACAATCAGTCATGCTGAGGCACGTGGTAAGGGGACAGGCTCTACACCTCTCTCAAAGTTTGGCCATCACTCTGGGGTAAGTGAGTAATTAGATTTTCATGCTTTTGAAGATGGCTATATATATTTTCATATTCTCTATAGCATCTCAATAGCTAATCATCGAGTTTAATAGTGTGGATACTAATTAGAGCCTAAACATTTTCCGTTAATACAATGAGTAGATTCATTCTTTGTGTTGTCCCCCAAATGCCTCTTGGCACACACACACACAAAACTTTAAGGTAACAAGCGTACATTAAAATATGAAGTCACTCCTTGTGGATTCTGTTTTCACTGAAGGGATATAAAAACGGTGTGCCAAGGATTCACTTGGGTAGCACCAGTAATTGTGCAGTTTTCTGTTTGCGTTTCCTGATCTGTATCCTGATGGATTCTTTAAAGTAGCGACACATCGGAAATCTGTTAATGGGCTGATAAGTGACCAAAGACGGAAATTATCTTCTAGTGTAGCCTGTCCATAGGGGGAGGTAATGATCAGAGATGGCTTTCTGTTTATTCTGCCAAGGCAGCCACGTTCCTAATGTCTTCTCGGATTTAAGTGGAGATAAGAATCAACCTATTTAGCTAAAGAAATAGGAAAAAGAATTTGCCATTTGATGCTTAGAATAAGATACTTAGCTGGAAGGCTGGAAAGAAGAGAGAAATAGGGACAGTGAGCAAGACGGATGAGAAGAGAGTCTAATGGAGATACTGAAAATATGAAATATAAACCAAAATAAACAATTAAACATTCCATCTACATAGCTACTGCCAGTCTCAAGTAATCAGCATACAGCATCAATAGAAGAGAAATGGTGAATGGATCAATTAATAAAAGCTTTTAAGACACTTCTCTAGATAGGTCAGTTAACAAAATTTTCTAAAAATAGCTTCATGACTACATAAAGGAAACCCTTATCACACATGTAGCCATTACTATATATATATTTTTCCCCCTTTAGTTTAAGGTATTTATAATTGCTTTCTCTACCAGATTCTGTCGAGAATCTGGTCCGGAGTCATCAGTCTGATATACAGTAATGACTGAGTGAGGAAAAGTCAATGGAATCAAATTAGGAAATAAACACAAACAAACAAAAAAACCTCACAAAGAAAGGATGAAATGCAGTTGAGGATTTCCTGATGATTCTAAATGAACTGGTGCCAAAAATAATAATGATATTCTCTATTTTCACACAAGTGTCACCCTCCTCTAACTGCTTCCTACTCCATTCCTTACACACATGTTTTCCAAAATGAAAAGATAAAAGGCAATCTTAATGGGAAAAATCAGTTACACAAAAGCAAACCAGCCTGAATAGGGTGCACAGGGTGAGGAAGAGAAGAAACTTCTATATTTGTTCATCGTGGTAACATCAGAGACAGATGAGCTTCAAGTTTTCAGCAGTGGAGGCTGAGTTTCCTCTCCCTTATGTCCCGTCACTCACCTTTCCATATCTGTTCCAATAATAATGCCAATTTATTTTCAAAATATCTAAAGGTAGTTCTCACTTAGTTTTAAATACGTAAGTGACTGCCTCTTTCTACATAACAGGAATCATCAGATAGGCAATATTTCCAAAATTCAACGAAAATAATTTCTCGACAGTCTTTTCTCATCTTTTGGCCCTTATTTTGCATATCTCTAAGGATGGCATTGACCTACCTGATTCTGTGTTCTAGGGCAAGAACTATTGAAAATCGGAGAAATGATTATCCGTAGCAACTCATTTTGCCAGGGTCTAACAAGGAAAAGAGCTTTTAAGACTCTGATGGTACAATACAGTCTAAAATTTCTAAACATTGTAAAAATATAATCACTCTGATAATATTTGTTTGCTTGCTCCCATATAGCCCAGTTGAGAAAAACTTGCTCATGGCCACAGTATGCTCAACCATGCTATGTCATAAGGTGTGGTCAGAGTAGAGAGTATTTAAGATGTTTTCTAGCTCTAATATCCTATGATTCTATAGCTGGTCTTAAAAAAAAATGTGTGCATTGTTCAAAGGGAAAATAGGGTGTGCCTAGAAAATAACTCTGTTTAAAAAAAGAAGCCCACTTCAGTATTCTTCAATATGTTATAATCATTAAAAAAAAAATCAAATCTTTTCTTTTGGTATTAAAGTCAAGATGAGTATATCCTTCAGAATGCTTTACTTTATGCTAAGAATGTAACATTATTAGCACATTCCTAAGATGAAAGCTGTTTTCTTAAAAAAAAAAAAAAGCAGACCTCAGCCTTTACTATATCTGGAAAATAACATATACTGTATATTCAACTCTGTTAAATGTCTGTGAATGTAAAAATAACTTTCCCTCAGAGTACTAGATAAAAATGCAAAAAAAAAAAAATTACAAACTTAGTTTGACTCTGAATAGTAAATGTATCCAACAATCTTTAAAGACTGTATTCATCAAATACCATTGTGAGCACAGACATGAATGGCAAATATTCCTATGATCTTTCAATGGTAGCACAGGAGTTTTGTGGATCACTTTGTCAAGTTGTGACACACCACCAAGGTTAACAGTTCAATAGAAAATAGTCTTAAGCAGTCATCTACGAAGTGCTTGACTCTAAGCCTATGTCTACCAAAAAAAGAAAAAAATCAAACACGTGTTTGGAAAGTAATAAACCAATGCATACCGGAGCAGACATTAGATTCTTCATGAAAGCTTCATATGAGCTCAGCAAAATTTTCCATTGCCATTATTTTTAAAATCTACCTATTTTCGCCTATTTATTGGAGAAATTAAGTCACATGGGTATTTGAAAAACTAATAACACTGCCTCAATCTATGAATCTGAAAAGTAATGCATAACATTGCCAACTGAGAAAAAAAAAATCTGAGGGTGAGTGAGGTCATTTTTTTTTAGATTACTAATTTTACAAATAATTTTTAGTTTCAAAAATATCGTTGAAATTTAATGCAATTAGAAGAATATGGGTAAAGAAAGAATAAAGTGCTGATTGTTACAGTGTATCAGAAAAGATTGTTTTCAATAAGCAGGATATTAGGACCATACCTCTATTCATTTCATGCACAAGATATCTATAGGTATATGAAGAAATCAACTTTATTTGCATAGAAAGTGCTTCAGATTACCTGGAAAGATAAAAAGAACTCTTAGCCCTTTTATGCTAGTAAATGCATTTTGTATTAAAAGACAAAAACAGCCACCACTTCTATATTCTGCCTTTTGTTCCCTTCTTTGTTGCCCAGGACCTGGACAATGATAATCAGCTTCGCGCAGGTATTTTGGCTCACAGAATACACATTTGAAAATGGTTGGGCACAGGTTCCTAAGAACGCCTGATTCCAGAACTCTAAACTCCAACCCGATATCTCACCTAAACACTAACAGTGAGGACAATTTATACTACATTATGAATTATCTAGAAATAGTCAAGGTTTTTCAACTTTCTAAAGGATTGCCCACTTTCTGTTTTTCATACTAAGTGTGACTCTGGTTGCTAAAGATGAGTTTGACTGTTGAGGGCAGTGGGGACTTGGCTGAGCCTTACTGTACATGTGTGTAGAGGTGCTGGTGGGTGTTATTTTCCTCTGACTCAGCTTTCCTCTTGGCTAGGAATGCCTTTGGACCATTGTCAATGAATTTCGGCCTGAAGAAAAATGATGGTGATTCTCATTTTTGAGAGAATTATATTGTGTCATATAGTCACATACCTATTTGAGGCTATCTTCACACATTGGTGCTGATGGGGAAACGTGTTTGTGTGTGTGGATGGAATAAATTAATCTTGTGCTTTTCATGTTCTTTTTCTTATTTTCACATTTTCCAATCTCTTATCCCTAGACATAAAAATGTTTTGAGCAGCTTGAATTATGATGATAAATCTGAGACTTAGAAACTCAGAAACTAATATTTTGTCTAGTCTCAGAATCTAGATCTTTTGTCTAGTGTCTTTTTTTTTTGCGGGGGGTGGGGGGTAGGGGTGTCAAAAGTAACCAAGGCCCTTGAGCAAACTTTGAATCTCTAGTCCGCTGTTATTGCTACTCTATCTTGCCAAATAATGAACTCAAGCATCACATAATTTTAGTGGAATTTAAAATCACAGGATTGTTACCAATTGAAATACAGTCCTTAGGATAATGAAAAAGATACCTTTCAAAGCTTAATATTTGTGGCTCACTAAATGATGTATCTGCCCTTTATATGTGACTATTCCCCAGTATCAAAAGCAAATTACTTATTTTGATAATTCATTCTATAATTTACCACTTGAGGGTGGATTATTCTGAGTCAACTGGCATAATCAGTTCATTTGTATTTTATAGCCAAGTCTTTAAAATGTAAAATCCATCCTTTTCAATGATTTTATTATTATGGTCAAAACAGTTATGTTGGTTGGCGCAGTGAAAATGTGATTATGGAAAATGTCTAGCGTAGTCCCTTTAAGAAAATACATGCTTTGTACCTTATGATATCACAGAAATTCACCCAGATTCATGGCCCCAAGAGTAACAGAATCCAGTAATTTCTTACCTTCATAGGTCACCGAGTTTTACAATGACCACAAAGGCAAGGAAAGCTCGTCTTCCCCCTGAAACAGGCTGTGATCATATATATGAATCTGCTGTTAGAAATTTCCATATTTTCTGCTGCAATGTCCTTCTTATTAAAAGAGAAATAAAGCGAGCCTGCTTGTCAAACATACGTGTACCCATGAATTAAATGAAACCCTGACATTTCACATTTCACACTTTTTATGTGTGAAATGAATTTGTGTTGTGTGTTATTGTGAATGCATAAAACATTTTAAATATGTATGAAAATATCCATATGTAATTTTTTTTCTTTTCTAAATCTAAAGAGACTGTTGCTTTTCAATTTTCCTGTTTTATAGTAGAAAATGATTGCAAGCCTCCTTAAAATCACTTGGCCTGTTTCTTCTTTTATGATTTTTTTTTTTTTACCTGCAAAGCCATTGCTGCTTGAGACATTAAAAGTTTATTTTTGGATACATCTTTATTTTTCCTTTGTCTTCTGTAGAAACTGCTGAGTACTCTATAAGATAAAAATGGACATTAATCCAAAATTTTCAACCAATTAATATCTATTATCTCTAATTATCCATTTATTTATCACCTTTCTATCCAGCTGTCTTTCTTGATTTTTATAAAGAAAGATGTAGAAGTATTTTTGAAGCTAAATATTTACTGTAAATCTACATATATATGTTTGTATAACTTAGGTTCTTGTTAATAACTGTATTTTACATATACTCTGAAAGGTGTTTGATGTAATGCACTTACTTTTTGAGCAAAACATAATGACCACCATCATTATGGGGCACTGTAATGCAATAAATTGACAGGTTTGAGTAATGAAAGGTTGAGGAATTTTTGATGATTGCTTTAGCTTTTGGGAGGTCATTTTCATTCTTGCTGTGCTGAATCATTTTCTTCAAGCTCTTTCCCCACCAACCAGCATATGTGCTTAAACTGCAGTATAAAGGATTTATGTTGTGTGTGAAGAACTGTCAGATTTCTCAACATCATATCAATAATAACAGCAAATGCTTAAATGGCACTATGCACCAGACACTAAATCTTTACCTAAATAAACTTATTTAGTCCTGACAATTATTCTATGAGGTAAGGAGTATTATACTTATTTTACTAATGTGGAAACTGAGGTATAGAGGGATTAACTAACTAGCCCTATGCTTACAGCTTGGATAAGATTTGAGGCAAGTCAACCCAGAATCTAGCTCTTGACCTGTTTTCTAACAGTTAATAAAGTGCTTTGCCTTTGGTTCTTGTTGCAGTTCTCTTAGACAAACACACTTATCTTATTTCCTCAGTTTGGAGATGAGGACACGGGTTCAGAAATATATAAACGCACTCAGTCAAAGGAATACTGAAGCCCCAAGTACGCATTGTCAACGGCAGAGGGTCATTTAGGTTCGGGGGTAGCATAAAAACACTTTTGCCAAAGATGGTTTAGTTAATCCATCCTGCTCCCTTCAGACAGAATAAATTATGTACTCCCTCTCTCTTCATGTGCTTTGTAGAGCTTAAAAATTCATTTTTAGAGATAATAAGGGCTGCCCTTTCTATGACTCTAAATACTAATGTCACTTAAGGTTAGGGCTGGGGGAATAGCAGTTACATGGATGACTGTAAAAACCTAGCCTTGTCTTTTTATAACCCTGGGGTTCTTCCCACCAGTTAGCACATTTTTCACTTTCCCCTTCTTTCTGCAATGTAGATACAAAGGCGACTTCCGGGATTTTTAAAAAAATATATTCTTTCAGTTTATTTATGTATTTCAGGATGAAATTTGCATTTTAACCTTATTACTTCACTGCTAACTCATGACTCTTGATCATATTTGCTTTAATTGTAATTGATTGTTCTTGACAACTTGTAGTTACAAAATTTGGACAGAAGACTGAGCTTCCCACTGACTGTATTAATTCATAGAGATCTCAGAAATTAACTTAAGAATAATTTGAAGTAAATATATATTCACACACACACGTAACACATATATATCTCAAAAAGATCTAGACATCATAACAAGTAAAGCATTTATTTTTCCACATGAAAATCATTAGTGTCCCCTACAATATAAACTTATCATCAACTCCATGTTTTGTTCCCTGTGAAGGCAACAAAGAAAGCATAGCATCCAACCTTTTGGGCTGAACCGAGTAGAATTATCAGTGAACGTTTCACAGTAGTTCTTTCTTCTTAGACTATTTCTTTTAAAGATGGTACTATGCAATTTATTATACCTTTTAAAATATAGAGAGGAAAAAATAATAATTGTCAAAGAATTTTTTTTTTTTATTGCTACATCCTTTGATGTTGGTTATACTTTATTGAGTACATGCTTACACAGTGCCAGACTCTTAGAAACCATATATGGAAATCTCATTTGTGACAACGTGATGGACCTTGAGGGCATTATACTGAGTGAAAAAGTCAAAATGAGAAGGACAAATACTACGTGATCTTGCTTATATGTGGGATGTAAAAACAACAACAACAAACTCGTAGATACAGAGGACAGATTGGTGGTTGCCACAGTGCCAGAGGTGGGGAGTGGGAGTGTGCACAAAATGAATAAAGATGGTCAAAATGTACAAACTTCCAATTATAAGTCAAATAAGTCTTAGGAATATAATGTACAGCATGTTGAGTAGAGTCATGGCCACTGTATTGTAAATGTGAAAGTTTCTAAAAGAGTAAATCTTAAAATTTTTCATCAAAAGAAAAATGTTTTGATGATGTGTGGTGATGGATGTTAACTAAATTATTGTGTTGCTCATTTCACAGTATATACATATACTGAATCATAATGTCGTACACCTAAAACTAATATAATGTTATGTCAATTATATCTCAACAAAATAAAGTAAAATAAAAAAACAGTCAAACCCATAGAAGCAGACAGTAGAATGGGAGTTGCCAGGGGTGCAGGGGGGAGTGTGAAAGTTAAGCGACATGAATGTGTTGCAATGAGAGGTAAAAATATTGTATACTTGACATTTGCTAAGACGATAGATCTTACATCAACGAAGTGAATTTTAATTTTATTTTCCTTCACTTATTACTGGACAAAATAGTGACAAAGCTGGCTTTTAACTATCTTACACACAGAACAATTTTGCAGGTGTGATGTTTTCATCTTTATGAATATAGATAAACCAAAAAAGCTCTGTAAAGATTCTTAAAAACCATTTTAGAAGAACTCATTAGGATGCTTGTGTTTACTAACCAGCAATCAAAAATGCTAATGTGCAAAGGGCCAGGGAAAGCAGCTTTAATTCAGAAAATCTAGTGCACTAAAGGAAATGATGGCTTTCTGATGGAATTCTAAAATGTAGCCTGCTCTCAGAAGTTTTTGATTATTTAAAAGTAAGCTTAACTCCTCTTAAAATTCGTATTTCTACAGAGAGTTTTTTCAGTTTCTTACACCATGGGAGAGAGACTGGACGAATTTAACAAACATTTAAATGGAAGGTAGATTTTGTTACTCCAGCATTGCCAGAAAGCTTCCACACAACAAAATGCTCCACGTGCATTATAGATCAATATAGCTAGGCTGGATAATCGAGGAAAGGGAACTAGAGAATAAGACTAACTAGGAAATGGGGGGATGGTATGAATGCTTTCACGCAGGGAATTCAGTGTGATTCTTTGCTGAGCCTGATCTAAAGTATTGTATTAAAGGATTAAAAACCTTTATTGCATTAACATAGCAACTAAATGTATAGCTATCTGCATATAAACCAATATGTTTGGCTCCAACCAGGCTACGGTCTTGTCATTTTCTGCATAATGTCATAGATTTAGTTTTCTCAAGGGACACATTTAAAAGAAATGACATCTGTGCAAATCAAAATGAAGTTCCCATTTTCACCTCTTATGTAATAATATTTATATTAATTCTGACTATTTCTCAGTATTAGTCTTAACAAAGACGATTACATGAGTTGAGTATAAACTCACACATAAATATTGCAGATACTGAGGCTAATAAAAATAAGCCTGCATCTGGTCTTATCACTGGGTAAAGGAACTATGAGAAATTTTTTGTTTTTGGTTTTGTCCTTGGCTTTTGTTTTTGTTCTTGGTTTCTCTTCCCTCTTACATTGCCCCTGCTTCTTCTTTGTGTTTTTGTTCACTTTTCATTCCCTTTTCTGATATGGAAAGTCACAGTTCACATGCAGCAGAATCTAACTCATCTAAAGCAAATCTGGTCAGAAATGGGCTGATCATGAAGGCCAAAAAAGTGAGCTTGGTTTTTACCAGTGAATCATCAGTGCAACAATGAAGTCTAAATATTCTATTAGCATTACAGAAGCTCTCAGGAAGCAATCTAATTTTTCTCTCAAAAACTCTCTTAGTAATGTAGAACCTTGATTATTAATTGAGATTGGTACAGCTGAAGCTCAGTTTGATGATCCCTGCCCCCGCCCCTCCCCCTTTTTGGTTAGTTTTCTTAAAGAATTTTTATAATATTCTACTTACAGTTTCTATCTCCCATATCCTATAAATTGTAATTCTCTTTCATTTGATCATTCCAGAAATATTTATGCAATATCTACTGTGTGTTAGACACTATACTGGGTAATGGGCACATAGCATTTATGAAAATAAATGCCTTTACTGAGCATTTATTTTCTGTGTTTACTGTAATTATGCTATGCACAACTATTCTAAAACACATCTTTACTGAGTGCCCAATATGTGGCCACCACAGTGCCAGGTGGCTTCTAACTTATTGATGGGTTACGTGAAAGCGTCCAACTCTCTTTGGGAAATTTATACCTCTTTCTTTCTTATAAAGGTACCGTTTAAAAGTAAGTTGTTTGGAATTTTGATACTTAACAAATTAAATAATTTTATACATTTAAAATTTTATAAAGAGTAGTTAGATACTCAGGGTATATCTGACAGTTTAACTGACATAGTATATGTTTGCACTAAAATATGGTAAAAATCAGTACTGTCTTTCTAGTTCCAGATACAGTTTTGGCTCCATAAGGCTTCTGGCCCCCAGAAGTTTATAGAGGAATAGCAAACAAGACTGCCAGTCTGAGAGCCACTGACATTGAATTGTGCCTGACTGATTGCTGCCTTTGTGTTAATACAATGGGAGAAAGAAGCAGACAGCAAGGAAATGAGGGAGGGAGCAGAAAAATGGGTGTACTGACTTTGTGAAGGAAAGAAGGCATCAGTAAAAACGTTTTAAATTTCATATTGTCTTGATTATATTATGGTCCCTGACCCTTTTACCTACTTTTGATGAGCTGTCATTTGTACATTTCCTCGGAATGTGCCAAACATTTGGGGAGTGAGTGGAGAGAAAATGAGTCACTCCGAGATTCTCTGACTCTAAATTGGATAGGACCCTATTTGCTTTGAATATGTAGCTCCAAGGTGATATATTGGAACAGCAGAAGGGATGAGATTTAAGTTACCCAGGGATTTCTTTTCAAGAGCAAATACAATTATTAGGAGCCAGGATACTGTGAGGATTTTCTCCAGCTTTTTTGATGTGATGGGTGTGTGTGGAGAGCTCATTGGAAGCTGACAAGGTCCTTGCAATCTGTGAGGTCAACCAAGGGCTGCCTCACTTCTGTGAACCTTCCTAAGAATGGGGAAGAAAGAACTGATAGGAGAACAATGCAGTGTTGAGGGAAATGCAAACAATTGTAGCAGGGTGTGTAGGTTGGGTGGGGATAATCTTATTTTAGTTAGCAATTGTATGCAATTATATGAAAGCGGCTTGCAAAAATAAAACTGGCCCATTGCTCCACCATCAGTGGACAGTGGTCCTTCTTATCCCAGCTTTCTGTTTTCTTTCTTTCTCTCCCACTGTTCCCACTCAGGTTTATTTTCCAGGGCTGGATGAGGCAGGATTTACCACTTGCTGGACACGGCAGGTGTGAGGGAGGAATCTCCCTGAAGAGAATAGGATGCTGCTGGGGAATATTTTCACTGTGGATGTGCACACCTGCACACACAGACACAACATGCAGGCACACATGCTCTCTCGTCCGACCCAATTGTTTTTGTGGTGAGAATCTGTGATGGACAGCTGTTCGTTCTGCCATCCCAGGGGCTGTTGCTCCTTCTTCAATGAGGACCTGACTTCCTGTTGGGGAACCTCTCCTATTTCAGTGGTGCCGACCTGTCTCCTCTTCTGCTAGCACTTGCTGTGAGAAAATGATCCAAGCTGGGCCAACCTGCATATTCTATCCCCAGCTGATGTAATTCTTCAGAGATAAACACATACCACAAGCCTGGCCAATGAGGTTCAATTCTGGGACTTTCTTTTGAGCTTAAAGTGGAGACATTTTTCCTAATAGAATTCTTATGATGATACACACAGGGAACTCCTTATAGGGGTCTCAACTGTAGTCAGAATTGGCATGAGAACCAGGCCATCCAGAGAGAAGCAGAACAGAGAAAGGGGATAGTATTTGAATCTTGAGGATCTTGTCGGAGACCCTGGATCAAGTGACATCTGAAGCCAGCACCTGGATCTTTTGTTCATGTGAGCCAGTTAATTACTCCTTGAGTGGATTAGATTTCATTCTCTTGCAGTAGAAAAGGTTCTGAGTCATACACACTTTTGGGGGATTTTCTCTTCAGATGGCTTTTCTCCCTAGTTTTCCAGGTGCTGTTGAGAAACCAGCATAGAATTCTTTAACTTTTTTCTTACTTGCATCCAATAAAGACTTTTCCAAAATGACTTTCATCCCTCAGGAAAATAAAGTGCCACCAAAAGAAAGCAAAGTTCACTAGAGGAGGCTAAGTATGCAATAATATATGCTTACTTTTCAATTAGCTTACTGCCAAATACTTTTTATCCTATATGCTGCATAAGGAAGGAAAAGCTATTTGGGAATATTTAAGGTATATCTACCCATGCTTCCATCTTACAGTAGCTTTGCCTCTTTTCCTCCTTTTTGTCGTGTATCCATCACCTACTATATAAATGAAATTGCTCATAAGACATCCTTGACTCAGAGTCAGTATATCCACTGCGAAACCCATTATCTTTCCTCCAAATATAGTATTCCTCCTGTTTTCTTATTTCAGTTTGTGCTTCCATCATTCAGCCTTTCACCTAAGCTAGATACGGGGGAGTTAAATTTGACCACTTCTAGTCTTACTCTCTGTCTTAGTCCGCTTGGGCTACTACAACAAAACACCAAGGACTACTAGGTGGCTTAAACAACAAATATTTATTTTTAAGTTCCGGAGGCTGAGAAGTCCAAGACCAAGGTGCAGGTTAGACTCCGTTCCTGGTGGGAGCTCTCTTCCTAGCTTGCAGATAGTTACCTTCTTGCTGTGTCCTCACATGATGGAGAGAGAAAGAGCTCTGGTCTCTCTTCCTCTTCTTACAGAGACACTAATTTCATCATGGAGTCCCATGTCCTCATCTAAACACCATTACCTTTTAAAGTCCTCATCTCTAAATACTATCACACTGCAGGCTTCAATATATGAATTTGGTGGGAGACACAAACATTCAGTCCACAATATCCTCCCCACATATATACCAAATGTGATCTACAATCTTCTAATTTGCATATGCTACATGAATTGATCTGCTCATCTCCATCTTTATTACCACTACTCTTACTCAAGCCCACATGATCTTTCACCTCAGTGATCACGATAGAGTCCAATTTGGTCTCGTCATCCGTTATGTTTCATCAAACTCTGTTCTCCAGATTAAAGCCATCATAACCTATCTAAAATGCAAATCCACTGAACAAGCCCCATCCTGTCTGATCTCGGAAGCTAAGAAGGGTCAGGCCTGGTTAGTACTTAAGTGGGAGACCACCTAGAAGACCAGGTGCTGTAGGTGTAAAAAATAAAAAAATAAGGGATTGTAAACAGACAAAATCCTTGCAATCTGTGAGGTCAACCAAGGGTTGCTTCACCTAAAAAAAAATAAAAATAAAAATAAAATAAAATGCAAATCTAACCAGGTTAGTCCTCTACTTAAAATTATAATTATTCAGTGGATTTCAGAAATCTTGGTACAATATGGTAGACTTACATGGCTTAATCTGTCTTTAAGTGTGTAGTCTTTTGTGGTGCCATTTTATAATCTATGATTCATGCCCTCATAGTCCTGGGATACTTACTACTCAAACATATAAACACACGCGCGTGCACACACACACACACACACACTCACCCTACTATTTCTTATATCTGTAATTAGTGAATGCTTTTCTTGTGCTGGAACCTCATTCTTTCATGACTTTCTTCATTGGCTAGCTCAATGATCTTCTTAAAATCAGAGAGAGATACCTTCCTTTCTGTGGCCCTCTAATTCTCTATGCATATCCGCTCATTCTACTTATCACTCTTCGTATTAGCGTATTAGAATTTTGTTATAGGACTATTTTTCTCCACTAGACTCCCTGTTTCTTGAAAATAGAATTCATATAGCACTTTAATTCTTCCCCCACCCCCGTTTCTAGTATAATCTCCAACACAAAGTAAGAGTTTACTGAAGTTAACTGAATCCCTAAGTCATAATTTATCATGTGAATTAATTACATATATGATCAATTATTTGTTTTTTCTTTTTAATTGTTCAGCTTGATTAACTTTAAATGAATCTCATGGAAAGATAATTATTAACCAGAAATGTGAGAGAAGACTAACTTTGACCTTCAACTGAAACATTAATTAGCACTTTGTAGATCTGAATTGTAAACAAAATACTAAAATTATAAAGTAAAAATGAATTTAAAAAAGGATGAAT
The DNA here is from genome assembly GCF_000151845.1 of Pteropus vampyrus. Lineage (NCBI taxonomy): Eukaryota > Metazoa > Chordata > Mammalia > Chiroptera > Pteropodidae > Pteropus > Pteropus vampyrus. Next base: position 8,336,375 of record NW_011888794.1, read on the forward strand.
GGATCAGATACCAAGCTAAGAGGAGTGAAGGTAAAAATCTTATTAAAGAGAGTTGGTATAGCCCAGAGAACCATGCATTACAATAAATAAGAACTTTTCAGTCCTTTTGGGTCTCTTTTTAGTTTGGAGCTAAGACAATTTCACAAATTTGTTAAACTGCTACCATGCTTTTCCTTCAAATATTTTTCAAAGAACATAATTTGAACAAATAATTTCTCTACCACCCTTGTTATAGTCCCCTTTCACCTCAAATCTAAAATAGCTTTTTTATTAAAATGTCTAATTATATTGAGACAGAAGAGGAGCACAGTGGGTACAAGCATGGATTCTTGAGACTGATCAGTTCTGAGCCTTGCCAGTTCCATCAATTTCAGCAAATTCTTAACTTAGCAAAGTTTCGATTTCATCATCTGCAAACTTGGGTAATAATAATGCATACCTCCTAGAGTTGTAATAAGGATTAAATGATACAGTGAAGGTAAAGTTGCTTAATGGGGTCCATTGTGCATATACATTTTCTATTATTATTTTTAAAAGTTACATGATAAAAATCAAGTAAATTTGAAAAATATTGGCTAACCAAGTTAAAGAGGTTTGTTTACTGTATAAGTTCTCAGAACTTTTAATATATTAATATGCACATTGAATTTCTAAGGAAAAAATGGTTTATGTAATATTTTTCGTGCTTGTATGACAATTTTATTTTATTTTATTGTAGAACACAGAACTACAATTTTATGCAACTCACTTAAGTAGTGCTGCTTTAGGTGAATATTATTAAACTAAAATAGAATGCAAAAAGAAAGCAAAAAGGAGGATAGAGAAGGCAGGGTGAAGGTAAGAAACAGTGTATAGTTATTAGCTTAGAGCAAATAGATTTATTAATAAACTTTTATGTTATTCTAACATACTGGCTGTCTTTATCCTAAGGCTAACTAAAGTATTAAAGTTTCTAAGGTTCATCACAAAATTACATCACATTTATAGGTATTCTCTGCAGGAAGTATAAGTAGACATTCAATTGTTCAAATGTCAAAATTGGAAAATTTCTTTGGGGGCAATAAGATTTAATTTTAAATGTAATTTAATGCAATGCAATTCTTAAAATTTTTTGATATCTTTTTTCACTTATCTCTTTCAATTAGTTTAATAATGTTAAAATTTGTACGTAACTTAATTTTAAAGGATGTATCAATGCCCTAAGAAAAGGAATGATTGTTCCTAATCTATATAAGCATGACATGGGGACCATTTTGCCATAATAAAATGTTGGTTCAGAAGCATATGCCAATGAGCTGCTTTTATTTGTTAGCCATATGATTTTCGTAATGCTCAATTCACCCCTTTATTTACTGTGATCCACACATTTTATAAAGCTTTATCAAAGGGCAAGACTGAAACACAGGATATTGGCTACTGAGTTGCAATTTAGCAATCACATAACAAAGGAATTTGATGGAAATACAAAACTACTCATTCTTATAAACCACATTATTTGAGCTCAAATTATATTGTGAGTTTTTAAAACTAGAATTACATATGGATTACGAATATTTGCTATAGCTACTTCCTTACCTCTGGTACTATTAAACAGAGATAAACAAGGGCTATTCAATTTCACTATTTACCAAATGTTTATGGGCCACATACTGAGAGCAAACTATGATTTTTGGAGTTGAAAATGAGTCATATATGAGTAAGATTCAGAAAAATAAGAAAACTACAAAACGACTATGTTAAAAAATACAAATTGTGGTAGAACATAGGAATAGTATTTGTATGGTATTTCATAAAACAAAAGATCAATTTATTCAGAAGAATCAGAGGACAGGTATTCAGTGGGTATTTGAAGAATGCAAAAGGCCCTGAAAAGTGGGAGCACTGGAGAGGGTTCTCTAAGCAGAGAGAAAACCTTGCCATATTAAAGACAAACTGCATTTCTCTACAGTGGGAGAAAGGTATTCTCGTCAAAATTACATTTTTTTTTTTTTTAATTTTACGTTTTAACAAGTGATGTTTTAAGAAGTAGCAAAAAATAATAAGGTTGCAGTTTATATTATAAAGCCAGCAGTGGTGGCACCAAAGGATGGCTTGTGGAGTTTGTGATCATCACGATCTCTATTGCTTTTCCTAAACCCAATAAAAAGGCATCATAATTTAAAAATGGGAGTGTTTGCTATGCAAATATAGCTTCAGGTAAATGCGCTAGTCCTACTTTCCAACCTCATTTCCAGCTCCTTCTATGCTGAAATCTTGAAGTCATTACTGCGTATCAGGTTACTTTCTAACGGCAAAATTTATATGAAGTAAAAGATAACGATGAGATTAGCCACTTCTAGAAACTTTCAGTTTAAAGAATTCAAAAACACCCAAAATGAAAAAAAAAGCAACTAAGCTACAAATCCTTTGCATGCCTTGCAGCTGTGTAGAAATTAAGGCGAGCCCAGTGCTTTGCCTCCTCTGTGTTCCCTCGGTTTCTGGTTAGCAGGTATTAAGCCATATTGAAATGATTTGGCTTTTCATTTAAAAAAAAAATGCTCCTCAAGAGCAGGGGTGGTCTTATTTGTCTTTATACTTTAGGCGGTACATCATCACTTAATTACAAGGTATCTGTAAATGCCTCGTAGACAGAAGGGAGTTTACATGTATGTGAAATACTAATACTTACAATTTACTGATGTTTTATCATGCTATATATGAAGAGCCTACTGTATTAAGTGCTTTTCATGTCTCATCTCATTTAATCTTCAACAACCTACTGATGTAGCTACTTGTATTATTGGCAGTGTTCAAATCACAGTCCCAGTGGTAGAACTGAGATCCAAACCCCGAACTTTGACATTAGAACTCTAGTTCAGAAAGCCCTTCTGTATGCTCCTTCACAGATGGTTAGATTCTGAACACTTGCAGGGATGGGAGTCTTTCCTTCCAAAAAACACTGTTAGACATCTGAGCAGACGTCAGTTTCCATGGGATCGCCATTTAGCACTATGGGAAAAAAGGAATAGATCTATTCCACAACACAACCATTCCAAATCTATCTTCTGTGAGTCTTCTTTTCTTCAAAATAAGCATTTCCAATTTCTTCAGTTTCATTTTATTCATCATAGTCTTTAAAAATGTAGTGTTGTTATAATTTTTTTTAATGAGGTCATACCCTTTGCTCAGGAACACATAGTTAGTTTCATACTTTTATCATATGCAAACCTAGTAGTGAAATTCTTGGTTCCATTACCCCCTACTATACCTAAGCTTACAGCAATTTACAAATTAATTTATTTACAATGGCCATAATAAATGTTAGCTTAAGGAACTGTCGTAAAAAGTGGAAGGGATTAAGAAGCACGGATTGCCAGTTATAAAAATAGTCACATGGACATAAAATACAGTATAGGGAATATAGTCAATAATACTGTAGTAACAATGTATGATGTCAGATAGGTACTAGACTTTTTGGAGTGATCACCTCACAAGGTAGATATTGTCTAATCACTTTGTTGTATACCTGAAACTAATATAATATTGTATATTAACTGTAATTGGAAAGTAAATTTAAAAAAAGAATTGTAAAAACAAATGTCATAATTTACTTGAATAAATTTTAGAACTACATTATATTAAATTACTGCATTATTGATATTTTCTCAAATTTCATTTATTATAATTTTCTCAATTTTGCTTATGAAAGCTTCTTTGATTTATTCTTCAAGACTAGTTTCTTTGTTTTTATTACAATTTTTCATTTGTTGATAAGGGTATTTTTTTCTAAGACTTTCTATTGTTTCTTTCAAAAAAATGAATTAAACTATTGGGGGCAGGACAGATTCACTATTCCTTTAACATGTCTGGATGATTAAATTATCAAAAACATAATGGAATAACTCAACTGGCCAAGTGTATATAAAAGGAAAAAAATAGGTTGAGGTTTCGAAATATGGTTGCCACATATGACAAAACAAACATTTTACTCCCCCACGACAGAGTTCTAATAACTGAAATTTGAAAGCACTAATTTGATTCTATTGTAGTAGTAAGAGCTCAAGTATTTCATGATCTAATGTCTAGTTAAGCCCTTGCAGACAAGACTTTTTTTTACAAAAGTATCATTATTATTATAGTATGCATTAGATCTCTATCTCTCTCTTTTTAAAAAAAAACACAGAAGATTTAGTTAAGATGCATTTGCTACTTTATGACAATTGGAATAGAGAACTTATGAATGCATATCTTATGACAAATATATGGCTAGGTTTGTCATTTGTATTCAAGTCTATTGTAAGCTCTACTAATAAAATACTGCTTTCAATAGAAGTATGCATCATGCTATAAATCTAATGTGGTCCATTGGTTTAGCAGCATTTGACAATCCTTGATAGTTCTCTGAAAGATTTCTCTGAATTAAGACAAATGGTATTTCTCAGATCTAGCAAATTTTACTATCTCATGCTTTATTTCTAATGGATTAAAGATAACTCAAACAATTTGAAACTCAAAAAGCATGTTCTGCTCTGAAGAAAGTTTTCATGTTAAGTGTTAACTTAATATCTCTATCAGCCTTAGCGAGGAAATCTTTCTCAGATCACTTCTATATATTAAAATAAAGAAGAATATAGCATTTTAAATAACGTCAGGTTTCAACCCCTCTTACGTATTTCTTCATTCCTAGAGTGGTTTTCATATGGATCACTGGAAACATTGCTGCAAAGAAAATACTTAAGAATAATCAGTGATGATCTATTAGAACTTTCCAGGTGACTATAAAACTTTTTTTAAACGTACTAATTCCTGTAGGATACTATTCATTCTCAGAAGAAAATTTTCATTTTTATATTAAAATATTTTTAAATCTTCCCTTTTTTTTCTGTATAGTTCTCAAAAGGAAAGGTGCTCTAAATTGTGGTAATTATGTTTTAGAATTCATCAGATGTGATGGGCAATGATATTAATGTTGCCTCTAAGATATTCTGCCATGAAAGTGATTTTTTTTAAACCTTATCAAAGAAGAGGCACAGCAACCTGCCTTCCAGCCTATACTGAAATAGCAATTGCTGACAAGCTTGTTAATAATTCAAAAGTCTTTTTAGTGAATTATGTGTATCCCTAAGTTTTAGTTTTATAGAAATATTCAAATATATTACTTCTACTTCTTTGTATTTTTTTAGTATTTTGTATTCCCTCTTGTCACAAAACAGACTACTTTCGAAACTCATGCCAAGCAAGTCCGTTGAAGCACTTTGCTATTTTTACTTTTCCCTGGGTAGTTATTTTTTTATGGCATCCAAGAAACAGTCATCTCAGCTAAAATGGGGTAAAGCCTATGGCCAAAAAAGAGGATAGATCTTTAATATTTTCCCTTTGCGATAAAAACCCATGTGGTTTACTTTGTAACTGGACCAAAATTGTCTATAATTTTGATCAAACTATCCTCTTTACCTCAAAAACACAGACAGAAAAATTAGAAAATTAGAAATTAGAAAAAACATAAACAGAAAAATTAGAAATTTGTTCAGAAAACTAATATAGCAATTAACTGTGAGTATTGTAACAGTCCAAGTTGGGGCTTAGTAATGGAAATTATAAAAATGGCAATTTCCTCATGTACAAGATGAAAGTCAGTAACATATTCACAGTTTTATAAGTATTAACTGAAATATGAATAGTAATGGGCGTTAAATAGATTAGGCCCTCAATTTCTTTGTTCCTCTTTAATTTTTCTGAATTTTACCACTTGTTGTTCATAAGTGGAGTTGTTCTTCTAAATCAAAGATGACGAATTAAAGGTTAAAGATATTTTTCTTATTCCTATGTCTATCCAGAATATCCTAATTTTAGGAAAATCAGTTTTTGTATGTTTTCAAGGCAATAATGCCAATTAAAAGAAAACTGTTGTCTCTCTCTCCCACCGCCCCCGCCCCCCCCCCCCCGCTCCACCCCGGCCCCAGTTAAGTAGAGATGAGAAATATAGTCTAAAGAACATAGGAAATACTTTATTTCAGAAACTATTAAAATGCTTTTTGACAAAGCTATATTCCTTGAAATGTGAGCCAGGAGCAGAGGAAGGATATCAACACCCAGGGCTGCAAAGGTTTTAAATCAATGTTAGAGGAATACTGGGGATTTAATTGGAATATTTTAAAATCTGAAGTATTTCAGAGAATCTGATTAGCTTACTCAAATTAGATGTTATTTATCTTTGATTTCATGTATCTTAAACTATGCATTTTTGTTTTTTTCAATTTTCATACTGAAACAATTTAAGAAATTGGTCACTTAAAAGATAAGCGTATATATTGACATCAACCAGCCACAAGAGGGAAGTCTTGGCTATATTAGAAGTAGTGTACATATAGGGAGGGGTTCATTTTTGCTGAAAAACAGAAATTGTTGTTTTTTTTTTTTAAGATTTTATCCTTTTTTTTGTATATCCTGATGCTATAACTACTAAAGACAATTACTTGTAGTATATATCAGACTTTACAAGTGTAGGATAGTACTTTTGTCACTTAACGTGTATATTTTCCTTAAAATATAAATCAGTTGTTCTCTGTGAAATTAAATATAAATCTACATTAAATATATATGTATATATGTTATTATCTATACATTTATATTTTATTCACATAGTACAATTCATAAAAGTAATTATCACCAAGGTCTGAGCTGTACACAGTATGGTATCCATTAATTCTCTGTTATTTATTAGTGGCATCTTTGAAATGAATTCTGACTATATTTTATTTTCCTTGAGAATCATATTTGTGTAATTATGGAACTTAGAATCTCAGATATACCTTGGCCAAGAAATAAATGAAAAAGATAAAGCATTTCTTAATAAGGTCAACTATTAAGCTATTTGAAAATTCATTGTGAAGAAAGCTCTGAATTAGATAGATATTTGGCTCTGGAATGAAATATTTTAATTGAAAAGATATTTGGTTGGAAGTATTTGTTCGGATTCACTATTGGATCCTTTAAATTAAATGTATTGGGGTGACATTGGTTAATAAAATTATATAGGTTTTAAGTGTACAATTCAATAACACGTCATATGTATATTACATTGATCCTTTCTGTTTGAATTCATAATCACTCACTAAATAATAAGCCTTACACAATATACTAAGGCAATGCAATCATCATATTATCTACTGAATAGAATGTTGTAGTGATCTGTGGCAGAACTTGGAACATAAAACTCTTAAATTCTGACTTTGGTTTTTACTTGTGACATATGCAATAACTACTAAATAATTTTTACTATCTCTGTTTTATCATACTAAAAAGTATGTAATTTTGTCCTTTAGCTTCTCCATTGTAAAAGGTGGTAAAATTTTGTAAAATTTGAATACTTCTATTCATATGGGTAAAAAATACTACAAAGACAATTATGCATATAGAACATATATGAATTATGCCATTTCTCTCCATATCCATTACTATGCTCGTTTAAGTTTGTGTACTTTGAAGTTGTAGATATTTAGAGTATATAAAGAATTTATAAGTTATTTTCTTAAATTATTTAGGGATAATTTGTTTTTAGCCTACCTAGTAACTGGTTCAAGTTGATTAGTAATCTGGAGGTAACCCAAAGTAATAAGTGTTGTGCCTTTGGTTAGGTTTAACTTCATATCTAAGTGCATCTTTATACTCTTAATTGAAAATCATAAGATAGTTTTATTTAAATAGTGGGTAAAATGATATTTTTTTGTAATATAATCATATATAACATATTGAACATACTATCATAATCCCTCATGTTTAAGTAAGTTCTGTTTTGGCTAAGATCTTATTCAATATTGACATTGTTTTGATCATGTGAACAGTTTAATAACCTGAAGTGTGTGTATTTTATTGGCATGCAGCAGCTCATCAATTCCCAGTGAATGGAAAATGGAGTCTATTCTACTGTCAGAACTTTTTTTTTTTTTTTTTTTTTAGCATTCAATTAGCAATCACTCATGTTCCCAAAGACTTTGAACGGCAGGACAGATAGACTCTGTTATGCTTTCCTTCTGTTAGGATGGATTACTTAGAAATAGTCCCACTGTGATTAGGCATTTATTTTACAGTGCAGAATCTATATTGGGATCTTTCTTAACATGACTTTGAAGTTCGTTTTCATCATCAATCAAGAAATATAGAGATAAAGGAAGAACATTTAGAGAAGACATAGAATGTATAAGCATAGTTATAATGAGTCTGCCAGAGAAAAATGCTTTTGTGAAAGAGGTGTTTTATTTTAAACAGTATGTGAGGCCAGATATAAGTCTTCATATGGAAATCTTATTTTTGTTTTAGATCTTCAAAATTAAAGTGAAACCATATTTAATGGTAGAATAGAATTTAGTATTAATAAAAGATATATTACCATTATACTACCAATTTAGATGTTAAAGTAAACAGAATTTCAGCTTCCAGGCTATAGTTACATAAAGAATTAGTGAGCAGAATGAAGGATGTTCAATTCTCAAATCACTGCTTCAATTTCTAGAGATTAATGCTTTCTTATTTTCTCCTTGTTCTCTGAGTGTATTACCTGAATGTGCATTTGTTGAGACCTCGTAAAATTAGTATTCTGAGATATGTTTTATTATCAAACAAAAATCAAAGATTTTTTCTTGAGTGTCATGTGATGTGTATCTTAATCATGTTTACTAGTATTTTAAACATTTTTATTATAAGATAAATGATTACTCTGAATTTAAGTAGAACCTAATGGTTTTCTTTCTACCAATATATTTGGTGAAATACAGGACAAGTTTTATTTTATTATTGTCTGTGAACTGAGCTTGGTTTCCTTCCAAAGTATCATTGGTGGTCTCTCATCCCTATTCCAAACTTTAATAGGAAATGAAATATTTTCATCTTTTTCAATAAAAAGGTCATTTATGAAAAAGCATTTTTCATTTAAAAATCAACTACAGCCTCATACTCACACATAAACACTTTTTATCTAAGCATTGCTAAAAATCTCAAGCCATGGCATTCTTCCCATTTTACAGTCACTACATATGCCTAATAAACCAGTGTACTAGTGATAACATTTGGGTAATCTTCATATATTAGGAAAGTAAGTTTTTAATGAAGACATTAATATAAAATTACCAGAAATATTTACTATTTGTCTATTTTAGGGCCTTATAGATCTGAATGAGTGATCAACAAATTTAGAGCATCTAACCATTTATGAAATATATTCTGATGAGACTCGTAAAGGGTTGTTTCTAGGCAACACTATGAAGAAAGAGAAATTTATTGGTCTGGGGCTCTTTCTTCCATTTAACTAATGTCTCTTTAAATCCTTATGAGACACATATTGTCATGTCAAATTATAATTCAACACATCAGAGAATAGCCAGGAGGAGAAATTTTGATAATTTTTTTTTTTTTTTTTTTTTTTAGCGTTCAGCCTCTGAACCCTTCTGGTTTGATGAGTGTGCCCACAAACTCGTTTGAAGGTAGCACTTTGACTAAAGGCCACCTCTCTGCTCTCCGTGATCTCTGGCAATGACAGTTTGAACGCACAGCCTTCGATCAACCAACCAGATGATCCTGCCCCAAACTTTAATTAGCCAAAGTTGTTTCTGTTATTCAAAGCCATGAATACTGGCTGGACCTTAGATTTAGAGATCCAATAATTTACCATCATCTAACCCAGACCGAGAGTGAATGGTGGCATTATTAATGATTAGATTATGCCACGACAAAGGGTTTAAACCAGGACTGTCTTAAACTGCAACAGGTGGTACCACATACCTTCCTTAAATGGTTACCTAAACTCTTAGCTGACACCAATTTAAAATATTAGCCTCCTGGCAGAATTCGGGTTTTACCTTGTGACTTTTGATTTGAAAAGCATCCAATATTTGAGGAATTGAATCTATAAGGGTAATGGGGCAATCATCAGGGTTGATATTTTAGAACGAAAGGTCTCTTATGAACTCCCTCAAATCATAT